>NC_137123.1:2866888-3164388 GCF_949319135.1 Squalius cephalus
AAAAACATATAACACATATCAAAATTGGCTACAACATTGGGTTTGTGCTGATCCTCCATTTGCTGATATTTCACAACATGTTTTGGCCAGTACCAATAAATACATATTTTCCTTTGTTTTGAAACAACACAGAGTCTCTCCTGTGCAGAGACTATAAACACATTATTCTTCATTTTAGTTAGTTTAGAGCTAAATCTATTTCTCCTTCAGTTTCAGAGTTGTGAGGTCTCTGTGAATAGGGCTTAAGACTGATTTACTGGTATTTCTCTAAAGCTCCTGATCACACACGATCTCTAAACTGTAATTTTCTATTAATTGTCTGTAATTTTCTAGCTGTAGTGTGATCTTCTTTTCTATTAATATTCCTGCAAACGAGGAATAAGACAGAAATAGTCAAATTCACTCAGTATTACTTGATCTATTCCAGCACTCCCTCAATTACAATCAAGCACAATTAACTAGACAGTTGTGTTGTAAGCAGTAAAACAGTCCAGTTCTTTATAGTCAAACTCATTTATTATGTTTGATAATGAACATTTCTGTCCACCCCAGACTGCTGATGGTCTTTATCTGTCCACCTCTGTGAAAATATCCACAGTTAAAAACACTGATTTATAGAAGACTTGACACATTATTCAGCTTGAGCTTATTGATGGAGGATATAGAGTTCATGTTGGCTAGTTAAACATAAACATAACTGGACAATTATGTGTGAATTAAACTCTCATTATAGTATATATGTGTTTGTTATATTAGATTGTTTGTTATTAGTGAGTAACATCACAGGTGTCAGTCGCAGCATTATATACTAGCTTTATATTTTCTCTCTGTCAAACTGCCTGTCAAATAGTTTTTATAGTAAACTGTTTGTATGTTGTTGGTTTTGAATTGTTGGTAATACTTTACAATAAGGTCCCATTAGTTAACATTCGTTAATGCATTAAAGGGCACCTATTATGCCCCTTTTCACAAGATGTAAAATAAGTCTCTGATGTCCCCAGAGTGTGTATGTGAAGTTTCAGCTCAAAATACCCAACAGATCATTTTTTACAGCATGTTTAAATTGTCACTTTTGGTGCTCAGAAAAACGCGCTGTTTTAGTGTGTGCCCTTTAATGCAAATGAGCTGCTGCTGGACGGCACAGGGGGCGGAGCTTTCATTTTCATTTTTCATTTCATATTTTATTTCATTCTTTTGAAAAAGAAATGAAAAGGAGCAGAAAGAAGATAAACTTATAATATCTGCCCCTTATCAACATAAGTTAAATTACAATTCCAAAGAGGTGCGCTTACAACACACGTCTACTTTGCAACACATATACAAAGTCATAAATTAAATCACATTTTCCTGCTAAATAGCAGCATTATATTTCTCTATTAGTAATGCTTTTACACACTTCTTAAAAACAAAAAAACGATGTTGAAGTTTTAATTTCACTATTTAGATTGTTCCACAGTTGTATTGAGACACATCTTTCCTTTAATTTTGTTCTAAACTCTGGTTTCTGAAAGACTTCAGTTCCTCTTAAATTGAATCTACTAACTCTCTTGATGAATCTGTTTTGCAATTTATCAGGTAATGTTTTCAGGTGAGCTTTATACATAATTTTTAGAAGGCTAAATTCTAATAAGTCATTAAATTTTAAGGTTTTTAACTGTATAAATATTGGATTTGTGTGGGCCCTATATTCACTTCCATTTACAACGCGAATGGCACGTTTTTGTAATTTAAAAACTGGTTCTATATAAGTCTTATTTGCACTTCCCCATGCTTCAATGCAATAGGTCAGATGTGGAACAATCAATGAATTATATAACAAAAACAAGGCACATTTATTAAAGGGGGGGGGGGGTACAATGGTGTTTCATGTATTCAGAGTTGTTTACAGTGTTAAAGAGATGGATTCTCATGCTAAACATGGCCAAAGTTTAAAAAAAATATTTTGGACGAATAACGGAGAATTTCTGTGCCGAAAATCTTACTTCCGGGTTGGTACAAGTTTCGGCTGGTTTTTTTCGATCGTGGATCTAATGACGTAGATGAGAGTGGAACTCCTTATATGAGCATTTCTCTCGGAAAAGCGCGCCCGCGCACACGTCGACTAGAGGAGAGCGAGACCGCGCACATCAACGCGCTTCAACAGGAAATCATCGGCAGCCAGCGCTACATAGGATTTGTTCAAGAATGTCTCCAAAAAAGTGTGTTTTTGGATGTGAGGGAAAGCTTACCATGTTCAGCTTTCCAAAGAACCCAGCGTTACAGGAACAGTAGATGCAGTTTGTTTTTCCGGGGCAGCAACGGAGTGTACCAAGTGCGGTTGTGTGTTCTGGTCATTTCAGTGACGAATGTTTTATTAACAAGGCCCAGGTCGACGCTGGATTTGCAAATCGTTTGCTATTAAAACGTGGAGCGGTCCCAGTGATAAAAGACCCCATTCATGTAAGTACAACTGGATCAGATTTCTGTCTTTTGCTGGAAATCAAGCACTACCGCTTGACTCTATAGCGCCGCCTCCAGGACCTCGGCTTTTTCCGGAGAGAATCGGAAAGCTGTATTTTTCTTTTATAAATATAATAAAACTAAACACTTTTTGGGGATATTAAAGATGCACCACTACTCTATAGGTACTCAAGATTAACATGAGATTAGGTGAAACTGTGCATGTTATGTACCCTTTAACAGATTCTTTTACCTTATGTAACACGGCTATAATTTGGGATACCCTAGATTTAACATGGTCGATATGGAATTTCCATGTCAACTGTTCATCGATCACAACACCTAAAAACTTAAATTCATGAGTCCTTTCAATCTGTACTCCTTGTACTGACAATGCTGCATCAAAATCCTTATTTATACAACTAAAAATCATAAATTTTGTCTTACTAATATTTAAAGACAGTCTATTGGCGTTAAACCATCTCATAATTTTCCCAAACTCATACTCTACAACTTGTAATACGTCATTTATATTTTTGCCAACATAAAATAAAGTATACAAAACAAAATACATTTTAGTAACTTAGAAACATTTGCTATATCATTCACATAAAGAAGAAAAAGTACTGGACCTAGTACCGATCCCTGGGATACACCACAAGTTATTGGACAATTGTTTGATTTTGTGTTATTGATTTCAACAAACTGCTCTCTTTCTTTTAAATAGCTTTTGACCCACTGATGAGCTATGCCTCTTATACCATATTTATATAGTTTACTCAATAATATTTCATGGTCTAAGGTGTCGAACGCTTTTTGCAAGTCCACGAAGACACTTACAGTAACATATTTCTTATCCATAGCATTGGTTACTTCTACCAGTTCCAAAATTGCTGCTGCAGTTGAATGATTTGAGCGAAATCCAAATTGACTATTTAACAATTCATTTTTATCCAAAATTTTTTTTAATCTAAACACCAATAATTTTTCTAAAATTTTAGATAACTGTGGTAACAGGGATATGGGTCTATAATTCGAAACATCATTTTTATTTCCTTTTTTGAAAAGTGGAACCACTTTGGCTATTTTCATACGTTCTGGAAATTTTCCTGTAGTGAATGACAAATTACAAATATAAGTAAAAGGCTCAACAATGACGTCTATAATTTGCTTTATCAGTGACATATTCATATCTGTATAATCATTTGACTTTTTATTTGCAAATTCATACACAATTTTCAAAATTTCACTCGCTTGTACCCTCTCAAGGAAAATGCTGTTAACACTATGTGGAATAATACTACCATCAATGTTTTCATCTGGGATGTTTTGTACTAAATTGGAGCCAATGTTTACAAAATAATTATTTAATTCGTTTGCAATTTCTTCTGTCGCATATATATATCTGAGTTGTCCTTGGTTATAAAATCAGGAGTGATAATTTTGGCCTTGCCTTTATGCAAGACTGTATGTATTACACCCCATGTGTTTTTGATACATGCCTTTACTTTTGTCTATCAGATTGGTGTAATAATCCTTTTTTTGTTTTCTTATAATTGATACAAGTTTGTTTTTATATTTTTTATATCTGCACTCTGCATCTTCTGTTCTTTTTTTAAGAAACATTCTATACAGATAATTTTTTTTTACAAGCGTTTTTCAACCCATTTGTCATCCAAGGGTTATCAAAGGATTTTTTCGCAGTTTGAGCACAGATTTTGATTTGTTTACAATTTTTATCATATGAATTAATAAGTGTGGTCATGAAAGCATTATAAGCATTATTTAAGTCATTCGTATATACTTGATCCCAGTTTTGTCTCTTAAGATCTTCTTTAAAATCCTCAATAGCTTTACTAGACTTATCCCTTATGACAACGAGAGAGTTATCTTGCATAGTATTAATACAGAAATTGTCATAAATTATAAATACAGGGAGATGATCACTCACATCTGTCATGAAAATACCATTTATAATTTCACCGTGTATATTTATATATATATTATCAATAATCGTGGCACTATGAGTTGTGATTCTGGTTGGTTTGGTTATCATTGGGCATAAACCTGCAATTTCCATATAATTCTTAAAGTCATTAGTTGCTACTATGCTACCCAAATCTATATTGAAATCACCACATACAATTACTGATTTGTTCTTTACATCCTCAAACATTTCTATAATTTTTTATAAACAAATCAGTAACAGGCCCAGGTGGTCTATAAACACAAGTGATTAACACATTTTTTCTATCGTTAATGTTTCCATCAAATCAGTCACAGCTATAGTTTTGTGCTCAACAACTTTACATTTCAGTTTAGCATCAACATAGAGGGCAACACCTCCTCCACCTTTCCCCATCCTGTTTACATAAAACATGTTGTAACCGTTGATCTGTACACTGTCAACTTGCATTTCCTTCAACCAGGTTTCTGTTACAGCAATCACTTTAAATGTCCGTTTTAGATCGCTAAGAAAGTTGTTAATCTTTGATAATTTACATTTCAAACTTTGGCTATTAAAGTGTATGATGGAAAATGCGTCATCAGAAAACCTTTGTGTAGTCCCATTAAACTCTTGTGTTGTAAAGTAGTGACATTCCCCAGGCACTAGTATATTATGCGCAAAGACAGTTTCCATATCAAATATTTTGTCACTGTTTATATCAACATTTGGGACCATAATCGAAAGTGTGAGTACTTGGATCGAATAGACATTCTAATAAAATCATACAGGCCCAGTCCAACAACAAGATAAATCCATTGATCTGACCACAAATTCCCATTTTGACAAAATTATATTCATTCCCACAGGGTTTAACATCGGCATATCTTGAGGTGTATCGAAAATGCAAAAAGGAATATGTCTCATTATTTAAATTGTTCTAAGTCTGTTAAGTCTCTTAACATCAAAACTTTAGCTTGTTCCGGATTTGACCCATTTAGTTGAATAAATACCTTACAATTTCTTGCCCATGTCGCCTCGATTTTTCCAATTTTTCGCAGGGAGCGGGCTTCTCTTGCAATATTTGCCATTTTCTGCGTTAAATGCTCATTCAGATACACCGCTGTTCCTCTCAACTTTTTTGGCTCAGCATTTCAGTTTTGTTTTTCCGATTTACGAAGTGCATGACAATAGCAGGCCTCGTCTTGTCTTTGCGTGGTAGAGTATGGCACGCCGAGATGGTTTTCGGATCCACATGTATATCCTTCTCTGTCAAAAATTGAAGAACTTGCCTTTCCAGTGTTTGCAAATCAGCTTTCTCCGCATCCTCACTGACATTGCTACCACTTGCAACAGCTTTCGCATAAGACTGAGGTTTGATGGTCAGGCCAGTAATTATTACATCCTCCATTCGCATGTGTTGTTCAATGTTATCGAGCCTTCTCTCGAGTTCATTGATTATTTTGTCTTTTGCGCTTATCATGTCTTTCAGTTGTTTCACCTCTTCTATAACTTGCGTTAGCTTTGTCAGCTGTTCGGTGACTTTGACAAGTTCCCCAGACATATGACTGAGCGACTTGCGTATTTCCTCCATATCGCTTTCCATTTTAGGCTCAGTTTTCTTAGGCGGTGCCATTTCCAAGATCTCCAGAGCTTCTTTGAATTTCTTACTTCCAATTTAGCAAGACTAACCGTTGTAAACTCTTAAGTCTGCAGAGCTCTCACAGAGCGCGACCATCTTGGAACGTGACGTGATCACCCTTGAGCTTCAAGAGCTCGCACTCAGTCTCAGGACAATCTCATCTCACGGAATGATGATAATATCAGAAACTCTCAGTAACAGTGTTCATTTCGACCTGGAGTCTGACAATAATGCCTACAGAGTCAGAGTGCTGTATAGAGATGGAACAGGTATAGTTTAGTTTAATAACGGTTATAACGTATTTGTCATCTGCTTGTATGTATCCACTATTAATAGCCTACAAGTCTGCTGTTTCGGACCAGGTCTGAATGATGATCAAACATGTACTGATGAGTTTAATAAAGTTTATTGTACATCACACAAAAGATGAAGCGTCAGTTTTACTTCAGAAAATCACTGTAAGAGCTGAGTAAACACAGTAAGTTATAAGAAGTGTGCAAGTACATAAACGAATTTCGGGAGAGTTGAGGGAGCATTTTCTTTGAAAACAAAATAATTCCACCTCATCTTGGCTGCCTTAGATTTGGGGAGTAAATAGTGAGAGCTATGTGGATTAATACATCCAGCCACACAACACCTATTGTAGGCTACAACGCTGGGAGACACTCTCGTCAGTGCAGCAGCTGTGCACTCGATCAGGGCAGGTCTATGTTGAAACGGCAGTGTCTGTCAACACTCGTGGGCGGGGCCTGTGCTTAGTGACGTCACTAAAGCCGCATTCTGAAAACAGGTCGTTGGGAGACACTGCTGATGATTTATGGGGATTAATTAAAAAGGAGTGAGTGGATTTTTATCACTATTGGGAGGTTGTGTACACACACTGCCAACACACATTTATGTCCCCTTTAAATACCCAGACCAGAACAAAATGGTTATACCAATATTGTTTAGAGTTGTTTTGGGTCAATCCATGCAGTGGTTAAAGTGGGATTTGGCAGGTGGGGGAACCCTCAAATTTTGTGTTGGTGCAACAGGGAAAAATGACTCACGTGGGACAACATATTGAGTATTGTGGTATAGTAATACTTTTTGGGACAAGAGTGTCACTGTGGCACAATACTTATTTAATACTTATTTTAATGTTTTTATTTTGGTCCACCTACATCTACACTGATATGATGATGTTAAAATTGCTGAACACCACGATATGGAACACAACCTTGTTTTTCACAATGTAAATGTAAAGATAAAAATGTGAAGTCAAAACTGACTCAAATGTGAGGTAGTTAGGGGGGTTCGGGGGCATGCTCCCCCGAGAAATTTTTGGATTTCTCTGACCTACATATGTGCAAAAAAAAAAAAGAAAAAAAAAGAAATAGCTTTAAAATTTTGTCATTAGATATTTGTCAACACCTGCTCTCTCCTCATCTTCATCTTTCTCTTTCTCTCAGTCTTCTTATCCTGCCCTATTTTTTCCCCTCCTAAAGCTGAACTTTGACTGATAGTCTTTTCATTTTCGTCTGTGTCAGTGAAGAAAGTAAACAAAGGATCAACTGATATTTATATGTTTTATGAATCATTTTCTGAGACGAGTTCTCGAGACTTTGTCCATCTATGGAAACAAACACGCTGTCACAATCATCTAAAAAACAATCGCATGCAAATGAGCTTCTCTACTTATTATTGTGAAATTGATTTCATTATATTTGCTATTAGTATTCACTATACTGCAAAATCAGTGAATCAGGTGTGTTTGATTAGGGAGACAGGAGCAGGGTTGAAGAACACTGCTCTATACTGCAAAATCCTAATGTGTTTATTCAACTGTGTGTGTCTAATGTAAAATACTGGACAAATCCAACAAACTCTTATTGATTTGATACGGGACGCTTCATTTTACCTGTAAATATATGAGACGATCTAGTGTTTTACGGGACGGATGGCAACCTAGTCACAGAACAGATTGTGTGTGTGTGTGTGTGTGTTTCTTGTGTTTCCTTTAGAAATTAATATGAATCATGTTTGTGTTTTATAGTGTGGATCATTGTGGAGAGTTCAGAATGACAGCAGGATTACACAAATGTAGGTCTACACACACAATCATTTAGTGCTTTATTGTTGATTTGTGTCATTTAGTGAAATGTTTCTCTTCTTGTGTTCAGATGCCTGTGATCTCACACTGGATCCAAACACAGCATACACTCGACTCATTCTGTCTGATGAGAACAGGACAGTGACGTATGTGTCTGAGCGTCAGCCGTATCCTGATCATCCAGAGAGATTTGATGAGTGGCCTCAGGTTCTGTGTGGAGAGAGTCTGACTGGACGCTGTTACTGGGAGGCTGAATGGAGCGGATATTATGCTGGTATATCAGTGGCATATAAAGGAATCAGCAGGAAAGGAGAGAGTGAAGATGACAGTGTGTTTGGATGGAATGACAAATCCTGGATTCTGTTCTGCTCTAATAACGGATTCTTTGTCCGTCACAATAATTACTACACTGATATTCCTGTCGTCTCTTCATCCTCTAAGAGAGCAGGAGTGTATGTGGACGTGTCGGCCGGCACTCTGTCCTTCTACAGCATCTCTGACACACACACACTCACACACTTACACACACTCAACACCACATTCACTGAACCCCTCTATGCTGGATTTGGGGTTTATGATGATGACTCCTCAGTGTCTCTGTGTGACATTAAACAGCGTCCTGAGAGAAACAACAGTGATACACACACAACCGGGTGAGTGAAATATACTGTGTCTTAGTGAAGGATTTTTCCAGACTGAATAATAGTTCAATCCTCTGTTCTTCATACATCACTAAACACTAGAGATGCACCATATTGGGTTTGTGCTTATACTCCATATGCTGATATTTCACAACATGTTTTGGCCAGTACCAATAAATACATATTTTCCTTAGTTTTGAAACAACACAGAGTCTCTCCTGTGCAGAGACTATAAACACATTATTCTTCATTTTAGTTAGTTTAGAGCTAAATCTATTTCTCCTTCAGTTTCAGAGTTGTGAGGTCTCTGTGAATAGGGCTTAAGACTGATTTACTGGTATTTCTCAAAAGCTCCTGATCACACACGATCTCTAATCTGTAATTTGCTATTAATTTTCTGTAATTTTCTAGCTGTAGTGTGATCTTCTTTTCTATTAATATTCCTGCAGACGAGGAATAAGACAGAAATAGTCAAATTCACTCAGTATTATTTGATCTATTCCAGCACTCCCTCAATTACAATCAAGCACAATTAACTGTAGACAGTTGTGTTGTAAGCAGTAAAACAGTCCAGTTCTTTATAGTCAAACTCATTTATTATGTTTGATAATTAACATTTCTGTCCACCCCAGACTGCTGATGGTCTTTATCTGTCCACCTCTGTGAAAATATCCACAGTTAAAAACACTGATTTATAGAAGACTGGACACATTATTCAGCTTGAGCTTATTGATGGAGGATATAGAGTTCATGTTGGCTAGTTAAACATAAACATAACTGGACAATTATGTGTGAATTAAACTCTCATTATAGTCAGTCATCTTCATTTATATAGCGCTTTTAACAATGTAGATTGTTTCAAAGCAACTTTACAGAGATACATGTATAATTTAAGGTAACAGAGATTGTTTTGGCTTTATAGTGGTACTTTAAGTTATTTTCCAGCTAAAGTTAGTTTTGATTGATTCGCTTCCATCGCAACAATCATTTGTTATTAAATTTGGGGCCGCTAAGACAACACCATTCTCTCTACACAGACTTTAAACGCGAACCTGTGATAAATGTTGATGGCGTTCACATGCGCATTAAGAATTGGTTCTATAGTTAGGTGCGTTTGAATATATGTGCGCAGGTCACATCACTTCGGGGTAGGTAGGTAAACGAATTTTCCCGATGACGCTTTATCTGTGGAGTGGGAAAGGGATCCTCCATAGGGAGAGACTAGTTGGCACTTCAGCACTGCGTTGTCATCGGGTCCAGGCGAAGGTCCTTCATCAGATCTGGATACGGCCTGGATCCGGCAGGCTGCGGGAAAACCTCGGGATAAACACAGACACTAAAATTAGCGTAGATGCCATTCTTCTCATGATGTAACGAGTACATCAGGATTTATGGGAAGTGTTCCCGGTTCCAGCTGACCTAATCTATGCAGCCTAACATTAAATTATAGAAGTCTATAATGTATTATGTGAATGCTAGGTCAAAGAGATGTGTCTTTAATCTGGCTTTGAACTGACAGAGTGTGTCTGCTTCCCGGACAATGGTAGGAAGACTGTTCCAGAGTTTTGGTGCTAAATAGGAGAAAGATCTACCGCCAGCAGTCGATTTTGATATTTTAGGTATTATCAACTGGCCGGAATTTTGAGATCGCAATAGACGTGAAGGACTATAATGCGTTAAGAGCTCGCTCAAGCACTGCGGAGCTAAACCATTTAGTACTTTGTAAGTGATCAGCAATATTTTAAAATTGATGCGATGTTTAATAGGGAGCCAGTGCAGTTTTGACAGAACTGGGCTAATATGGTCATACTTCCTGGTTCTGGTAAGAACTCGAGCTGCTGCGTTTTGAACCAGCTGTAGTTTGTTTATTAAGCGTGCAGGGCAACCACCCAGTAGAGCATTACAATAATCTAGCCTTGAGGTCATGAACGCATGAACTAATTGTTCCGCATTTGTCAATGAGAGCATATGACGTAATTTAGATATATTTTTAAGACGGAAAAATGTGGTTTTACAGATACTAGACACGTGACTTTCAAATGAAAGATTGGTATCAAAGAGCACACCCAGGTTCCTAACCGACGACGAAGACTTAACAGAGCAGCCATCAAGTGTTAGACAGTATTCTAGGTTTCTACGTGAGGAAGTTTTTTGTCCAATAATTCGAATCTCTGTTTTTTCAGAATTTAGAAGTAGGAAATTACGAGTCATCCAATTTTTTTTAATTTTTTTTTTTTTTTATTATGGTGATTTTTTTTGCCTTTATTGTGATAGAATAGTATAGAGTGGACAGGAAGCGAGGTGGGAGAGAGACGGGGGACGGGATCGGGAAAGGTCCACGAGCCGGGATTCGAACTCGGGTCGCCCGAAGCACAACGGCGCTATATGTCGGCGCGCTGACCACGAGGCTCTCGGTGCCGACGAGTCATCCAATTTTTTATATCAGCTATGCATTCTGTTAATTTAGTGAATTGGTAAGTTTCGTTAGGTTTTGAAGAAATATACAGCTGAGTATCGTCGACATAACAGTGAAAGCTAATGCCATGTTTCCTAATGATATCTCCTAATGGTAGCATGTACAGAGTGTGTGTGTGTGTGTGTGTGTGTGTGTGTGTGTGTGGCATGTACAGAGTGAACAGCAGCGGTCCTAGTACTGAGCCTTGTGGTACGCCATACTGAACTTGTGATCGATGAGACATCTCTTCATTTACTGCTACAAACTGATAACGGTCAGATAAGTATGATTTAAACCATGCTAGTGCAATTCCACTAATCCAACATAGTTTTCTAATCTATTTAAAAGAATGTTGTGGTCGATAGTATCAAATGCAGCACTAAGATCGAGTAACACTAATAGAGAGATACAACCACTATCGGATGATAAGAGCAAATCATTCGTGACTCTAACGAGAGCTGTCTCGGTACTATGGTATGGTCTAAATCCGGACTGGAAATCCTCGCAGATATCATTTCTTTCAAGAAAGGAACACAGTGTGAGGATACTGCTTTTTATAGTATCTTTGACAGAAAAGGTAGATTCGAGATCTGTCATGATGTGAGAACGAGGAAGCAATAGCAGGTGCAATAAACTCTTTATTTGAGACACAGATGAACATACAAGGCAACAACACTGGCGGGTGACGCAGGGACCTCGATGGTCAGACACGGGTGAGTCTGGGCTGGTGCTGAGTGAAGTGACGGTGATGGTGAATTCCGGCGTGAATGACGAACAGAACAGCGAACAGGAATCCAGGAACAAACACCACACGATCACAGAAACGGGAACAGGAACACAGGATCAGGACACCAAGACTTCAACAACGATCTGACAATGGAGAGGAGAAAACGGTGAGTATTTATGGAAGTGATGATGAGTCGCAGCTGGCGCCGATGATGATTGCAGATTGATGAATGAGCATGATTGCTCCGGCCACACCCACAGATCCACGCGACACACACACACACACACATACACAAATAACAAATGCACGAGACAAAAAGAAAGCAATGCATTCGTGAACCGTGACAGTACCCCCCCTCCTAGGAACGCCTCCTGGCGTTCCCAGACTCCCTTACCTGTCGATTGTAATCATCGATAAGGGAGTGATCCAGAATGTCTCTCGTAGGTACCCAACTCCTCTCCTCCGGACCGTAACCTTCCCAGTCCACCAAGTACTGGACTCCGCGTCCCCTCCGCCTAGAGTCCAGAATACGATTTACTGAATAAGTAGGTTCCCCATCTACGAGACGCGGCGGGGGAGGAACCGGGACTGGCGGGTTAATCGCTGATCGAAACACAGGCTTAATCTTGGATACATGGAAAACGGGGTGAATTCTCCTGTACGCTGGAGGAAGGTTGAGGCGGACTGCCACCGGACTAATGATCTTGGTGACAGTGAACGGGCCAATGAATTTGGGTGCGAGCTTATTAGAGACGGAACGGAGAGGAATATTCTTAGTAGAAAGCCACACTTTTTGACCAACGACGTATACGGGAGGCTTAGACCGGTGGCGATCGGCTTTAGCCTTGGTGCGCGACCTCACCTGGAGTAGAGTCTCACGGGCTCTAGTCCAGGTGCGGTGACACCTCTGGACAAAGGCGTGTGCGGAGGGGACCGCGACCTCGGACTCCAGACTGGGAAAGATAGGTGGCTGGTAACCTACACTACACTCAAACGGAGACAGGCCCGAGGATGACACTGGTAACGTATTGTGGGCGTACTCCACCATAGACAGTTGCTGACTCCAGGAAGAAGGATTCTTGGATACCAAACACCGCAACATTCTTTCCAGATCCTGGTTGGCTCTCTCGGTCTGGCCATTGCTCTGGGGATGAAACCCTGAGGATAGACTGACAGTCGCGCCCAGTAATTTACAAAACTCTTGCCAAAATTTGGACACAAATTGGGGTCCTCTGTCGGAGACCACGTCAATCGGGAGGCCATGTAAACGAAAGACGTGATCTACGACGGTCACCGCTGTCTCCTTGGCTGAGGGTAATTTGGGCAAGGGAATAAAGTGAGTCGCCTTCGAGAACCGGTCCACCACGGTTAAAACTACCATGTTGCCCTGAGAGGGCGGGAGGGCGGTAATAAAATCTAGTGCGATATGGGACCAGGGTCTCGAAGGGACAGGCAGCGGTTGGAGTAACCCATCTGGGAGTCGATTGGAAGACTTACCAATGGCACAAACCGAGCAAGCCAAAACAAAACTGTGAATGTCCCGGGCCATAAGTGGCCACCAGAATCGTTGCTTAACCAGAAAACTAGTATGGGTCACTCCTGGATGACAGGCTACGTTGGAACAATGCCCCCACTGAATAACATCTGACCGTAATCCCTCCGGCACAAATAAACGGTTCGGTGGGCAACCGACCGGGGGCGTTACCCCTTCTAAGGCCTTCTTGACCTTCGATTCAACCTCCCATGTGAGTATGGAGACAAATAGGGTCTCGGGTAAAATGCACTCGGGAGTAACCAGGCGTTCGGAACGATCAAAAATGCCGATAAAGAATCGGGTTTGATGTTTTTGGAACCCGGGCGGTACGAGAGAGTAAAATCAAAACGACCGAAAAAAAGTGCCCACCGAGCCTGCCTGGAGTTCAATCTTTTAGCGGACCTGATATATTCCAAATTCTTGTGATCGGTCCAGACGATAAAAGGTACCCCCGACCCTTCTAACCAGTGACGCCATTCCTCCAACGCTAACTTGACTGCCAACAACTCTCTGTTACCAATGTCATAGTTACGTTCGGCTGGGGACAAGCGATGGGATAAAAACGCGCAGGGATGCATCTTCTCGTCTGTGGAAGAACGTTGGGACAACACTGCACCTACCCCCACCTCTGACGCGTCGACCTCCACCACAAACTGACGTGAGGAATCAGGGGCTATCAGAATAGGGGCCGAAACAAAGCGGTCCTTCAGTTTGGCAAACACGGCTTCAGCCGTGTCTGACCACCTGAACGTAGTTCTGGGGGAGGTCAAGGCAGTCAGAGGTGCGGCTAGTTGGCTGAAGTTACGAATAAAACGTCGGTAGAAGTTGGCGAATCCCAGAAACCTCTGCAGGGCCTTGCGGGAATCTGGGATTGGCCACTCCACCACAGCCTTAACCTTCTCAGGGTCCATACGTACTCCCTCAGACGAAATGATGTACCCAAGAAATGGAACCGACTGTGCGTGGAACTCGCATTTCTCTGCCTTGACAAAAAGCCCATTCTCTAGCAACCTCTGAAGCACTCGTCGGACGTGCTGCACATGTTCCTGGAGAGAAGAAGAAAAAATCAATGTCATCCAGGTAGACATATATGAACTGATCGACCATATCTCGCAGCACGTCATTGACGAGGGCCTGGAAGACTGCTGGGGAGTTGGACAACCCGAAGGGCATGACCAAGTATTCAAAGTGACCCCTGGGGGTGTTAAAAGCAGTCTTCCATTCATCCCCCTCCCTGATGCGGACCAAATGATAAGCATTACGCAAGTCCAATTTCGTGAAGAGTGACGCTCCCTGCAATCTCTCGAAAGCTGAAGACATCAACGGCAAAGGATAAGTATTCTTTACCGTGATGTTGTTCAGCCCCCGGTAATCAATACAAGGTCGCAGAGATCCGTCCTTCTTCCCCACAAAAAAGAACCCCGCCCCCGCTGGAGAAGAGGAAGGGCGAATGAACTTCGTTGCTAGAGAATCAGAAATGTATTTCTCTATGGCCTCCCTTTCTGGAGCAGAAAGCGAATATAACTTGCCCTTAGGCGGAGATTTACCTGGCAATAAATCTATGGCACAGTCGTAGGGACGATGCGGAGGCAGAGAAGCAGCTCGAGACTTACTGAACACCTCCTTCAGGTCGTGGTACTCCGCGGGCACGTTAGACAAATCCACTGCTTTCTCCTGTAACACAGACATAGGAACAGACGAACAGGCAGACACAAGACAGGACTCATGACATTTAGTGCTCCACTCCGTAATGGACCTCCGGTGCCAGTCCACTCTAGGGTTGTGTTGAGTCAGCCAAGGATGTCCGAATACTATGGGTGCAAGAGGTGAGTCCATGATGTAGAATGACAGAGTCTCTGAGTGGTTACCAGATGTGATGAGGGTAATGGGACCAGTAGATAGTGAAATCATAGGAAGCTCTTGACCATTGAGTGCGTGAACAGAAATGTCATGTGGGAGTGACTGAAGGGGAATCTGAAGGATGTGTGCGAGAGTGCAGTCCATAAAGTTTCCTTCCGCCCCGGAGTCCAATAGTGCTTGACAGTCGTGTTGGCTTGTTGACCATCTTAGTCTTACCGGGAGGAGGGTAGATGTCGATGAGGTCTTCTCGGCGGAGATCCCACCCGATAGTAGCCTCACTGTTACTATCGGGCGTGGCCCTTTTACCGGACACGTGTTCGAAAAATGTCCAGCTCCGCCGCAGTAAAGGCAAAGGCCTTGGGACCTCCGCCTCTCCTTCTCCTCCCGGGAAAGCCGAGCTCGCCCTACCTGCATGGGCTCGGGATCGTAGGTAGGGCTGACCGCGTCCGTGCCGCTGGACCGCAGACTCTCTGCTCCTCCAAGAGCTCGACTGGAAAGGACGCGTCGCTCGACTCTTGACAGTCTGGCATCAACTCGTAGTGCTAACTCAATCAGTCCATCCAAGGTAGTGGGCAGGTCCAGGGCGTAGATCTCCCTCTGGACGCGGTCAGCCAGCCCATGCAGGAACATGTCCCACTGCGCCTCGTCGTTCCATTGGCACTCTGCTGCGAGAGTCCGGAATTCGATCGAATAGTCCGAAACTGACCTCTCTCCCTGGCGAAGTTCGGCGAGCACCCTCGCCGCCTCTCTACCGGCGACCGCATGGTCGAAGACTCGCTTCATGGCGGCGGAGAGTGCCTGGAACGACTCGCAGCATGGGTCCTGGTTTTCCCACACCGCCGTTCCCCAAAGTGCCGCTCTCTCAGTCAGCAGTGAAAGGACGAATGCGACCTTGGATCGCTCATTGTTGAAGGTTCTCGGTTGCAGTGCAAAGTGCATTGAGCATCCAGTCAGGAACGCTCGACAGAAACTGGGTTCTCCGGCATACCTCTCAGGCACAGGTAAGCGAGGTTCCGACTGGGAGAGAGGATCCGATGGTGTGGGAGGAACGGCCGGTGTGGGCGGCGCAGTGGGAGCTCGCAGTTGTTGAATTTGCTGGGTGAGCTCGGACACCTGCGCCACCAGAGCCTGAACAGCACGGCCAGTGTTGTTAAAGGGCCATGAAACCCTAAGCCAAATTTTCTGAGATTTTAACACAGGTATGTGTGTTGAACACCATTGAAGACAATGTTAGCATCTGTTAGATTTAATAGTAGGGGGAAAATGGTTAAATTTTAGTTTTTTTCCGCTATTTTCGTCTTCCGGTTTTAAAATCTTCATCGTGCCCACGTCACAGGCTGTGACGTGGCAGAGTACTATAGTACTTTGATGACTCATCGGTGTCTCATAATTATTCATGTGCTGAGTTTTCTTATCCAATGAGAAGACACTTTCTCTTAATTATTCATGACACCACGGGGAACTTTCCAATGACAGACATGACATGTCAAACTGTGATATCGCGTAGCTGATGAGAGAGGCAATGATGGGACGCGCGTTTGTTTTCGTGGTGCAAAAGTTCCAGTGCATCTTTCCTCGCGATGCTGCCCGAGCTGGACTCCGGCCATCACCCACGGACACATCTAAATATGTGTGTGTAGCAACCATTCAACGGGAGAATGGTGGACTTCGGCCTTGTACACCAATGCAGGTTTCGTCTTGCGAGTGATGCGGTTCCGAGGACTTTCTATCGCTTCAGAGGTGTGTCGTGTGTGTGTGTGTGTGTGTGTGTGTGTGTGTGTGTCTAAAATGTAACCCTGGCCGTTTTACATGCCTTTTGTTAAATAATCACTCGTTATTAAAATTTAGATATTTCGATAATACCTCAATTGTATGGAACGTATGCGTGCAAATTTCTATGTCACTGTCCATCTTTACTATGTGGGTTTAGGGGGCGCGTAGATCCAGGCTATGTAGCCCACGGAACGTTTTTTTTTTTTTAAGCGGAAAATGTATTATTTTCAAATATATGCATTTATAGTGTGTATATAAACAAATATATATTTTATAATGACATAAACGTTATATGTTTTAAATACAATTAGACTTAATGTAGGCAAATATATGTAGCAGGGCATTCAGTTACTTTTGAAAGGACAAAAATAAGGCATCAGTGTATTTCATTAGACTTTAACTTTGCCAGCTATAATTTTTTTTTTTTTTTTTTTTAGCATTTCCTCACATTTTACCACTGATTTTTAGTGACAGTCGATATGCATGGGCCATTGCGATGACAGTTTCCCCCTCTCCTCTCTTCTCCTCTGCCGTGCCATGCCACACCCACTCCCCTCCCTTCTTCTCACAGCCACCACGCCCATTTAAGTTGCATTTTTCAAAAAGATTGTGAGCTAGACTTGAGCTGAAAGAGGGGGGTTTCATGACCCTTTAAGCCCCTCCTCCTGGGCGTCCATGCGTTGAAGACTGCTGTTGACGAACGTCTCCATGGAAATCTGAGCTCCGCTTGCTGCTTCCATGCCATGGTCAGATCGTTCTGTCATGATGTGAGAACGAGGAAGCAATAGCAGGTGCAATAAACTCTTTATTTGAGACACAGATGAACATACAAGGCAACAACACTGGCGGGTGATGCAGGGACCTCGATGGTCAGACACGGGTGAGTCTGGGCTGGTGCTGAGTGAAGTGACGGTGATGGTGAATTCCGGCGTGAATGACGAACAGAACAGCGAACAGGAATCCAGGAACAAACACCACACGATCACAGAAACGGGAACAGGAACACAGGATCAGGACACCAGACAGCACAAGACTTCAACAACGATCTGACAATGGAGAGGAGAAAACGGTGAGTATTTATGGAAGTGATGATGAGTCGCAGCTGGCGCCGATGATGATTGCAGATTGATGAATGAGCATGATTGCTCCGGCCACACCCACAGATCCACGCGACACACACACACACATACACAAATAACAAATGCACGAGACAAAAAGAAAGCAATGCATTCATGAACCGTGACAAGATCGGCCTGTAATAGACTAATTCTGTAGGATCAAGTTGCGTTTTTTTAACAAGCGGTTTAATCATAGCCAGCTTAAAGGTTTTTGGTACGTATCCTAATGACAAAGACGAATTAATGATATTAAGAAGAGGATCTAGGACCTCTGGAAGCATCTCTTTCAGTAGCTTAGTCGGTATAGGGTCTAACATACATGTTGTAGATTTAGATGATTTAACGAGTTTGGTAAATTCTTCCTCTCCTATAGCAACGAATGAATCAAATTTTTCCTCCGGGAGACTACAATGCACTGCCTGATGCGATACTGTAGTAGACGGTTGCATAGTAATAATTTTCTCCCTGATATTATCAATTTTATAAGTGAAGAAGTTCATAAAGTCATTACTGCTGTGCTGCTTGGAAACTTCTGTGTTTGAAGCTTTCTTTTTCGTTAGTTTAGCCACCGTTTCAAATAAATATCTAGGATTATGTTTATTTTCTTTCTAATAGGTTTGAAAAATAAGCAGATCGAGCAGCTTTTAAGGCCTCTCTGTAAGCAATCGAGCTCTCCTTCCATGAAATGCGAAATACCTCTAGTTTTGTTTTCTTCCAGTTGCGCTCCATCTCTCTGGCTGCTCTCTTAAGGGCCTGAGTGTGCTCGTTGTACCACGGCGTTGGACTATTTTCTTTAATCTTCTTTAAGCGCAACGGAGCAACTGTGTCTAAAGTGCTGGAAAAGAGAGAGTTAAACGTTTCTGTTGTAATATCTAGTTCTTCAAAGCTATCTGGGATGCTGAGATGATGAAACTGTTCAGGAAGATTATTGATAAAGCAATCTTTAGTGGCAGAAGTGATAGGTCTAACATATTTGAAACACGGAGTCGGCTTTGCAGCCTTGACTAAATTAAGTTTACACAAGACTAGGTAATGATCTGAGATGTCATCGCTCTGCTGCAGAATTTCAACGGCATCAACATCTATTCCGTGTGATAATATTAGATCTAGAGTATGATTACGACGATGAGTAGGTCCTGACACGTGTTGTCTAACTCCAATTGAGTTTACAATGTCTTTAAATGCCAATCCCAATGCATCTTTTTCATTATCATTATGTGTATATTAAAATCATCAACAATTAGTACTTTATCTGCAGTCAATATTAATTCTGATAGAAAGTCCGCAAATTCTTTGATAAAATCTTGGTGCCCTGGTACTAGCTTTATATTTTCTCTCTGTCAAACTGCCTGTCAAATAGTTTTTATAGTAAACTGTTTGCATGTTGTTGGTTTTGAATTGTTGGTAATACTTTACAATAAGGTCACATTAGTTAACATTCGTTAAAGGACAAGTTCGGTATTTTACACTTAAAGCCCTGTTTACAGATCGTATCTGATGAAATAGAACGGTTAAGATTAAAATTTGGACACATGCTCCTGTCCCGAGAATTTTAGGTTTATTTCGCTTCCCCCCCCACCCCCACAATGGTTGTCTAGGTGCACTGGAACATTCCTTCATAAAACACATTAAACTTTCATTTACAAAGACGTGAAACTCACCGAGTGGTCAGGGGTGTTCACTGGTATGCTCACTCAAAAATCGCTGAAAAAGATGCATTCCAACAGGTGTTTTACCATTAGTTGTAAAACTGTGGACCTATTTTTCCAAACGTCTCACACCCGTAGATTCTTCCGTTGAGAGCTTGAATAATAGACACTCCAGCCCAGTTGGTGGCGACAATGCACATTTGCCGATTGCAAGCAAACCACTGGCATTTCACTGAATACACAGAAGAAGCAGAAGAAGAAGCGGCGGAGTAATACCGTACCTCACACAGCTCTTTCAATACAAGTCAATGGAGTTGGACAAAAACTACGATAAAACCTGTTGGAAAGCATCTTTTGCAGCGATTTTTGTGTGAGCATATCAGTGAACACCCCTGACCACTCGGTGAGTTTCACGTCTTTGTAAACGAAAGTTTAATGTGTTTTAGGAAGGATTGTTCCAGTGCACCTAGACAACCATTGTGGGGGTGGGGGGGAAAGCGAAATAAACCTAAAATTCTCGGGACAGGAGCATGTGTCCAAATTTTTATCTTAACCGTTCTATTTCATCAGATACAATCTGTAAACAGGGCTTTAAGTGTAAAATACCGAACTTGTCCTTTAATGCATTAACTGTATTTGTTAACGTTAGTTAGTCAACAGTTCATTGTTAGTTCATGTTAGTTCAGGTACATTAAATAATATTGACAGATACAACTTCTGATTTTAATAATGTATTAATAAACATTGAAAATAACATTAACTGAGATTAATAAAAGCAGCTGACTCTTTGCTTCTGCCTTCTTCTGGTTCTTCACAGGTTCTCTCAGCCCAAACCTTCTGGGCTCGATATTCACCCGCTGCTGAACTGTCAGTCTTGTGTTCATATAGCTGATTCTGATCAGTGGCTTCAGATTGAGCCGTCGGCCTGTACAGATGAAGGAGGGTCAAAGTTCAAGGTCAGCACTTACCCAGGCCGTTACGAGTGTGTCAGGACCAGAATGCGATGGGTCTGTGACTGTGTCGTCACCCTTCAGTACCGTACCGTAGACGGACTCTTCCTAATCGCAGAGCTGGAGAGGCTGCAGTGCAACCGGATCGGTCCAGTAATTGACGTGACGGTGATCTCAGGGAAACTGGAGGAAGTTCATCTGCCCCATTACGCCTGTTTAGGAGAGTCTGACCCCTCTCTCAAAGATGCTGTGAAAGTCCTCACCGTAAAAGACGAGGGAATAACCACAGAACCTGTGCAGTTGACCCGATTCCATGCTAAGATTGTCCAACCATCCTTCTCTCTGAAAACATTAATTATAAGTTGGATAATGGGATGGGACGAACACTGCGATCTTCTTCTCTACATGGATCCTCCCATTCTAAAGCTCTATTTGTTTCCACTTGATGATCATGCAAAAGAAAAGGTTGAGAAGAATGAAAAGTCAAGTTACCCAATACCGCATCCCAGACCTGACAGGCCATTTCGGATGAACAAGCCACACAAACTTCATGTTCCCGACGTTCCTGGTGCCACTATCAATCCTGAAGAAGGGATCACATTCAGAAGAGAAACTCCCCCAAACTTCTTCAGTGTCAACACAAGTCTGGAGAATGATCTTCAAATGACTCTTAAAAGAGAAGAGGATCAGAAGACTATCTGGACTACAACAATTAAAAAAATTTTATTTGATCTGACCCGTCCTATAAGAGACGAGCCGTGTCTGAATAGTGAGGCAGATAAAGCAAGATATTTTGATAACAATTGGCCAGATCTCATTCAGGGGGTTACAAATGTCCAGATCATTGCAGATAAACTGTGTCAGCAAGAACTAATTCATGAGGAGCAATATTCAGAAATCACACAGAGTTCAACCAGTCAGGATAAAATGAGAAAAATCTGCAACATTATACGCAAACACAGAGATCCTTTGAAGGCTAAATTCATCTCGATTCTTCAGAAAGAAAAGCTTTACCACTTTTAGATCATTGGTCTGATTCTCCACCGTGAGCTCAAGCTGTGTGTGTGAGCTGTGAGCTCAAGACTTTTCTAGTGATGATTCAGGAAAAATATTGCTTTAACCAAATATACATAGCAGCTTTGACTATCTTATAAAATACAAATTCATACTAACATTACAAAGTCATACAGGTTTGAAACATCATGAGGGGTGTAAATGATGACAGATGTTAATTTTGGGTGAACTGTCCCTTTAAAGGAGACATATCATGCTTTTAAATCGTTCCTTTTTACATATAAATCATACATTTGCAGTCTATATAAAGCGGAACTGCAATGCTTGGGTCTGAATTCCTCATTATTATAGCTCCACAGGCCCCTTTTCTACCCCTTTTCTGATGTGCGTCTGAGAGCAACTCGTTTTGGTGCTTTCTCTTTAAATGCAAATGAGACACTTCATACCCCGCCCCCTCTCCAGTTTGCAGAGGTTCAACTCCACCCCGTTCAGCCATTTTTGTAGTTTGATAGCAGAGATACGATTATCTAGCGGCACAGAAACGTTTTATTCACACGTTATTAACAAAATATCAACAACAGAAGACTTGTCCAGCCAGCCTTACATGTTCGAGCCAGAGTCGGAGCAGGAGCGAAATGAAAATGAAGACGACGAACCTGCAGAACGACGTCTTCATATGGATGTATCGCAATGGTGTGTTACTGTATTTACACATGAAACTTTGGTCTTCCGACCTTTTACCACCGTGTCGATTTATTTCGATTAATATGTGCGAGGGAGAGAGAGCAAGACAGCGTCTAGTTTGGAGACGGTGATGTCTTGTTTACACGTTCGTCTGGCTCTGAAGAGAGAGTGCGAGCGCGCGCGAGACCGGGTCTCTCTCTCTCTGCTCGTTCTTTCAGTTAAACATGCGTCCTGACACAAGCGCGGCAGTTCATCTATATTAGACGGTGTAATGAAGCGTGTGGGTTACAAAATCCAACAACCGAACATTTTAACTTACCCTCTCATAACTTCTGCATCTTTTAGCTTGGACTACAAAATTGCAGCGAGAAATCAAAATGGCGGATTGCTCGAAGTGTTGGGCCGGAAGTCAATGGCAGTTCCGCTGCAAATACTGTGACGTAATAGTTGAAAAAAAACGTCATAGATAACAGAAAAATCTGAACCGGTTGAAAAATATGACCAAAACAGAATGTAAAGATATCAACGAAGCACCTGAAGAGAATAATTTCAACTTTTCTGTACTTATAAACACTCCAAATATACGACAAAATGTATTTAAGGGTTAAAAAAGTGGATTTAGCATGATATGTCCCCTTTAACACGCGTGTTGCGTTACTCGAGAATGTGATGATGACGTGCGCCACTAGATGTTCAATAAACACTGACAGGAGCTGTCTCCATCCTCTTTTTTTTTTGGATCTAACTAACTTTAGTAGTATACAATATAGTATACAGAAATTACATATTAATAAATAAAAAATAAAACAATGTTCTCCGGACTGGTGCAATGATCCTTGGTCTCCTGAAGAAAATGAGTAACATTTGGCTTGAATCCTGACTTTAGATTTTGTTTGGCTGCTGTATACCTGAGTTATAACAGCCAGATGAACAAAGAGAAATGGTGATTTGATGGTGTTGGTTATGTTTTAACATAATCATTATTTCACAATAATTTGACCTGAATCACTGAACAAGCAATGGTAGAAATATGGTTACCAGTAGTATCTTAATTTAATAATAAAGAGGATACTAATTACTAATTAAATAATGTCAAATATTAAATGTATGCTATTGATTAGAGTTACCATAGACTAAAGATTTTTCTAGACTTGGACTAGTTGCACGTTTATATTCAATCCTGGGTGCATGTAGGCTATAGCCTATATTCCGCGCTCAAGCGCATGCTTAAAACTTGCCGCAAAACACTGGCAAAAGTAGGCTAATGATAATAAATGTGTGAAAAAAATAACGAAGCATTTTAATTGTTTATTAATGAACCAGTCTTTTCTAAATCAGTGTAGGCTGCCTGCAAACATATCTTCATCTCTGCTGTAATGTAGATGCGCCTTTCATACGGACAGGATTACATAGCCTAAAGAGATGGTTTTTTTTTCTAACCAGGGCTGAGCCTGGTTAGTACCTGGATGGGAGACTCCTGAGAAAACCAGGTTGCTGCTGGAAGAGGTGCTAGTGAGGCCAGCAGGGGGTGCTCACCCTGTGGTCTGTGTGGGTCCTAACGCCCAAGTGTAGTGACGGGGACACTATGCTGTCAAAGAGCACCGTCCTTCGGATGAGACGTTAAACCGAGGTCCTGACTCTCTGTGGTCATTAAAAATCCCAGGATGTCTTTCGAAAGAGTAGGGGTGTAACCCCGGCATCCTGGCCAAATTTGCCCCTTGGCCTCTGTCCATCATGGCCTCCTAATCATCCCCATATACTGATTGGCTTCATCACTGTCTCCTATCCACCAGTAAGCTGGTGTGTGGTGGGCGTTCTGGCGCAATATGGCTGCCGTCGCATCATCCAGGTGGATGCTGCACATTGGTGGTGGTTGAGGAGATTCCCCCCCTCTGTAAAGCGCTTTGAGTGCCGAGAAAAGCGCTATATAAATGTAATGAATTATTATTATTATTATTATTATGGTACCGTACGTATTTGCTTTCGATTGGATTTTTTTCGTTGGTGGAATTTTTTTTTATAAGCTTTAGGCTATATAGATAGCTATATTTCTCATGTCTGTGAGGCTTGTATACACTGTTTTTCAGTTCATTTTTGAGACGCGCTGCAATTCACAGAGATCATGAAAGCGTGCCCTGTTCGTTTTATTTTATTTTACAAAAGCACAACGTTTTCTTGTTGTTGTGAGTTTACACAAATAAAAGTAGTTGCGACTGATGTATTATGTATGACCAGTAATGCTGGAGTATTTTAAGTTGTTTCCACTGTTGATGTGGAAAAAGTGAGTGATGGCACCGGCGCCTCCATGTCATGCAGTGCGCGCTCCACACTCCGCACAAACACTTGGATATACCCTTAAAGGGACAGTAAGTAGGATTTTCTCCCATCTAGTGGTGAAATTGTATTTTGCAATCAAATGAATAGTGCTCTCTAGCGCCTCGCATTTTCAAATGTGTGTTGCATCTACGGTAGCCATTATGTACCAAAAAGCTATGACAGGATGTCCTCCAATAGCACTTCATCGAGTTTTCCTTCGGGTGAACTGTTTTGTTATTTCGAACAAACTACAACTTGACACAATGAACAAACGGATGTTACAGTTTTGAACAAACAAAACTTACAACCTTGTTTATATGGCCTTCTCTACTTTACTCAATAGTAGATATACTACTTTGATACTATACCTTGAAATGTGCTGGGGTTTTTTTTATTTAATTTTTGATGTGCACAAATAAATGACAGGTACCATAAGATTTTCTTCTTCCTGTTCCTTTTTTTTTCTTCGTTCATGCATGTTACGAATGAATGAATATATGAATGAATGAATGAATGAATGAAACATTTATGACTTGAGCAATAAATAAATAAATAAATGTATCAATTTTCAATACCACAGGGAAGAACTTATAGGCCTACTGTCATATAGATATTTTTATCTATTATTTATTTATTTTTTTGTCCATCCATTTAAAATCTAGGAAATCATTACTGTCTTCTGAAGAGATCTTTACATAATGACATATTCAATTAAGGCTTTTTATTCATATTGTAAAGGACTCTATTTTGTGAAGTTAGGTGGAAGGCTAGTCCACTACGGAACTCCGGCAAGAAGTATGACAGGAGACAGAAGATTGTGAACTGTTTATCTCTTCAGGATGTGTCAATATACATGTCCAACATTATACAGCCATTAGCTATTGTGGTAATTTGTACTATAGATGAACACAGACAACGGCATGTCTTTAGCCTGCTGGCATATTTACTGAACTGTTTCCATGACAACACAGAGATACATTTCTACGGCCCCAGGTACGGGGCATCCCGAGGGTCATACTACATCTCCCCTTCTCCCAAAGTAGTGATAAAACCTTAAATAAATGTTCACACTGGCAGAACTGCCTTAACCGTAGGTCACCTAGTCTGTTGGAAAGTTAAACCTGAACCAAAGATATCAGACAGAATAAACATAAACATAGCACTGTCTATAATGCTTAATTCTAGGTGCTGAATACTATGTTACAAAGTCTTTAAGCCACCCTGGGGCTTTCACCTCTCTCCTTGGGTGGACTCTCTGTATCCTCCCCCCCTCCCCTTGCCCTTCTTCTGGCCCTGCTGCCTGTTCCGTGTCCTCCACGGCTGGTGGTGGGGCTTGTATCTCTGGGAGGGGTCTGAGGTGTGCTTTGTTTCTCCTCACCTCTTCTGAGTCCGTTTCCACTACATATGAGCGGGGCGTGTCTGCTTTTCTAATCACTGTGGCCGATTCTTTTGTATTTGTGATCCAGACTCGCTGACCTGCTTTTAGCTCCGGTCTAACCGTAGCTTTGTGTCTGTGATTAAAGTCAACTGTCTGTGTGTGTTTCAGTTGTTTGTCCTTGTCTGCAAAGGCCTTCCTGTTTGGCCATTGAGGTTTGAGTTGAACAGGTGAGACTGGCAATGGTGAGCGCAGTCTCCTGCCCATCAGGAGTTCTGCTGGCGATGGTCCGTGATGCAGCGGTGTGACCCTGTAGGCCAACAGAGCCCTGTATGGGTCAGCATTTTTCTTCAATAGCCCCTTGACAGTCTTCACCGCCCTCTCTGCCTCTCCATTGCTCTGTGCAAAGTATGGGCTGCTGGTCACATGTCTGAAATCATAGTCCATGGCAAATGAGGAGAAAGTGCCTGAAGAAAACTGAGGGCCATTATCAGTTATTAGTACTTCAGGAACCCCATGTCTAGCAAAAATGGATTTAAAGCCATTGATAACTCCTGCTGATGTGGTTATTGGGGTTTTAATTACTTCAATGTATCGAGAATAGTAGTCCACTAACAATAAGTAAGAGTCATTTTCCCAATAAAACATATCCGCTCCTACTTTCTGCCAGGGCCGCTGTGGCAGCTCTGAGGGTATCATTGGTTCTGGTGAAATGGTTGGTTTTTAGCACACACCTCACACCATTCTTGTGATTTGAGCACCCAGTCCCAGCCACCACACTGACTGCTGGGCCCTCAGCCTGCATTTGGTTGTCCCCATATGTCCCTCGTGTAGTCTGCACAGCATTTCCTTCTGTAATGTCTCTGGTATAACAATCCGTTGCCCTTTCATCAGAAGGTCACCATTCATGTGTAGCTCACTGTGGTGGACCCAATAGGGTTTCAGTTGCTGGGACAGCTCTTCCTGCCGTGGCCACCCTCTCTTGCACTGTGACATCAGCTGGCTACAGATAGAATCCCTCTGTTGGTGCTCAGCTATCTGTTGAAGTTTAGACTGGGATGCAGGTAAGTTTTCACGTATCATATTAATGAAGACCTGCACTTCCCCTTCCAGTTGTGCCTCTTCTTCGGTCAGTGGCCGTCTCACCGGGGCCCTGGAGAGTGTGTCTGCTGTGATGAGAGCCTTCCCTGGCACGTAAATTATCTTGTACGTGAACCTCAGCAGTCTGAGACGGAATCGCTGAACTCTGGGAGGTAAGTCATCCAACGCTTTTGTCCCCAACAAGGCCAGTAGTGGTTTATGGTCTGTCTCTATGGTAGGCCTATGAGGTATGAACTCAACCTTTCACATGCCCAGGTGATGGCCAACGCCTCCTTTTCAACCTGGGCATAACGTTGCTCTGTTTCAGAAAGGCTTCGAGAGATGTAAGCGATTGGGCGCCACTCCATGTTATCCTGTCTCTGCATAAGGACAGCCCCCAGGCCAAAGGATGATGCGTCTGCAGACACTTTTGTTTTGGCTTGTGGTCTGTACTGAGCCAACACTCTCTGTGATGCCAGCTCCTTTTTGAGGTTTTCAAATGATGTCTGTTGCATGTGGCCCCAAGACCACTCATTGTTCTTTGACAGCAAATCTCTGAGTGGTTTGGTGGTGTCTGCAAACTGAGGGATAAACTTTGCTATGTATGTGACCATCCCCAAAAAACGCCTAACATCTGCTGTATTCTGTGGGATGGGCATATCTGTGATGGCTCTGATTTTCCCGGGGTCAGGTTCAATAGCTCCTGCCCTGATTTTGTGCCCCACAAACAGGACTTCAGGCTGTGCAAAGGTGCACTTTTCATTTAGTGTTAGACCCGCCTCCTGGAGACGTGTCAAAACAGCTGTGAGCCGTTCGTCGTGTTGGGCCCTATTCTCTCCACATATGAGGATATCATCTGCATGGCATATTACTCCACTTAGCCCTTCTAAGAGCTGGGACATGCGTCTCTGGAAGTGTTCTGGCCCTGAGTTAATTCCAAAAGGCAGAACATTAAAACAAAATCGGCCAAAGGGGGTGATAAATGTTGTGAGCTCCCTGCTCTCCTGTGCTAAGGGTATCTGCCAAAACCCACAACGAGCATCCAGCTTTGTGAACACCAGTGCACCATTCAGCTGGGCTAATGATTGGTCCACTGAGGGTAATATGTGTCTTTCTCTGCACACTCCCTCATTGAGTTTGGTCAGGTCAACGCAGATTCTTATCTTACCATTGGGTTTTGGGACCACTACTATTCCTGCACACCAATCAGTGGGTTTCTCTATCTTTGAGATGACCCCCATCTCCTCCATTCTTTCCAGCTCTTCCTTGACTTTGTCAGTTAAGGGGATTGGTACGCGGCGAGGGGTGGTCAGAGCATAAGGGATGGCGTTCTCATTCAGGCGGATTTGGTAATCACCTTCAAGTCTCCCTAATCCACTGAACACCTTTGGAAACCTCTTTTTGAAGACCTCCCCTGAATCTGCTTTCTCTCCCTGTTCTTCAACTGCATCCAATCGCTCAATGAGGTGCAGTTCTGTAAGTGCTGGTAAGCCCAGCAGTGGCCTGGCTAGGTTATCAATGACAAATACAGACTGAGTGGCCTTTTTGTCTTTACTTTCTAGTCTACTCTGTATCTGTCCCACCACAGGCAGTATCTTGTTATTTGGACCATACAGTCTTTTTGAGGTGTGAAGTAGAGGACCATCTCTACTATACTTATATAATTGTGTGGGTATCGCGGTCACTGCTGCTCCTGTGTCTAATTTAAAAGAAACAACTTCCCCATTAATTTTGATGTCTGAGTACCAACCAGCACAGTCTGCCTTCACCTCACCCAGGAGAAGGCTGTCCTGGTAGAGTTGCTCCTCCTCATCTGCCATCTCATGCACAGGCTGCTTGGATTTGCAGACAGCAGCAAAGTGTCCTCTTCTGTGACATTTCCTGCATTCAGCCTCCTTGGCCGGGCAATCTTTCCAACTATGAAATGGCACTCTCCCACATTTATGGCACATCCCTGATGTTCCAGTAGCATTATGTTTTGCTCTTCGTTCGGAATTCCACTCTTTCCTTCGAGCAGGCGAAAGCGCGTGCACTTCATCACTGGGCGCGCTGTGTGCGTGATTTCCCGCGCCGCGCAGCACCACTTGCTGCTGTTTTACAGTTTCACTTTGTCTTACTAAGTTCGTAGCTTTAGACAGAGTCAGATTTGAATCTAACTGTAGCTTTTCGGAAAGTCTGATGTCTCTTATGCCCACTACTATGCGATCACGTATCAGTTCATCTTTGAGAGTCCCGAACTTGCAATATTCCGCCAATTTGTGAACTGCAGTAACAAAGCACTCAGCCGTTTCCCCCGGCTCTTGTTTCCGCATGTTAAACCTGGCCCTCTCGAAAATGACGTTGTGTTCTCCAATGAAATGTTTATCGAAACAGTCTTTTACTTTCTCGTAGATTACCTTGTCCTCTTCTTGTATCGCCGACGCATGTAAGATATCCTCTGCTTCATCTCCCATGGAATATATCAATGTGTTCACCTGGAATGCCTCATCCTTTTTATCCAAACCCGACGCTACTCTGTACCTTTCGAATCGTCTAATCCATTTGGGCCAATTTTGGATGTCTCTGCAGTCAAACTTCTCTGGAGGGCTAATGCGAAATGCATCTCCAACGGCGTAAGCTGCAGAGGGTGGTCCCGCGCGTTCTCTCTCTTCTCTGGACATCTTACTTAAGCTGGCGCGTTGATTTACCTCCAAATAGCGGTGATTTTCCCTGAAAAGTTCATTAAACTGTCGACTATACTGTCACGTCGAAAGCTGAGTTGGTTTTAACATTAAACACTTCTGACACCATGTGGTAATTTGTACTATAGATGAACACAGACAACGGCATGTCTTTAGCCTGCTGGCATATTTACTGAACTGTTTCCATGACAACACAGAGATACATTTCTACGGCCCCAGGTACGGGGCATCCCGAGGGTCATACTACAGCTATAACTGAGGTGGTAGAATGTGGTTTAGTCTGAAATAAACAAATAAAGATATATAAGAATATGTATGAATACAGTAAACATAAAGATTCACCTCAGTATACATCATCTATACATGTTTATATTGTCCACAGCGCGGCAAATAGCGCTAAACATGTACACGTGAATTACACTGGCATCACTCGCCTCTGAACACATTAATCACGATATGAACATAACGACAACAATCGGATGTACAGCTGCTACATGAAAGTGTTAATATATCTCGATATAACAGCTAAATATAAGGATAAATGAACTTACATTCATGCACGCACATTTACCACTCGTAGAAGATGGCGGCAGAAACGAAACTAAGAGTAAACTGAAACCGCTCTGGCGGAATGCACGTCAGCGCGCTGTTCGTGCGTAACAGCGTAATACACATTAAAGGGCTACCAATACCAAATGTATAAGGAATTTAGTACACATATATAAACTCTTTTTATTCAATGATAAGCTCAATTACCATTGCAAATCTCACCTAAATGTTTGCTCACTCAGTGTATGGGATAATTATTGGGATAATAATTGGGATAATGTGATAATTATTGGGATAATTTTGTTATAATTGCACAAGATAGCTTGTTTTTACTATATTTTATGTAGCCTAATAATTTCACAGTAAATCTTCAAATTAATGTAGAAACATCATAAAGACAGTATATTTCAAATAATTGTTTAGTGGCATATTTTTATGAATGAAGTGTTATTTGATTCTGATGTCACACGCGTCCCATTTTCTCACAACTCTTAACGTTCATTTAAGACTTTATTTAACTAATTTAAGACTGCTCTGATGAGGATACTCAAAGCGAAAGCGCGAAAGAGAAGTCGAGTCTGGCGCGCGTCCTGTCAGCATCACAGACAGCGCATTCTCTTTTGTATTTTCTCGCTTGCATGGTTAGAAGCATTTGCATGAAGAAGAACGTGATTATATAATGTAAGGCTAGCCAAAGGATGACAGAAATAATGCTGCTTTAATTGCGTTAAATATTTTTAACGTGTTAAACTGAAAAACATTAATCGCACGTATTGCGTTGACAGAAGCACGGACATAACCGATGTGTTTATGTGAATACGCGGCAAGACGGACGTTGTGACAATGTTTTCGTGTGTATTTGACTGTAAGCGCATCAATCAAAAATAGGCAGCTTTATGTGGACGCACTGGGAATAAGGCACGGTAATAAAATCACACGCAAGTGCAACCTCCGCAATTCAACGCCGAAAACTTATGATTTGCATTTTTATTATAATTTGTGCGCATTATTTGTTGTTATTAGAGACTTCCGACGATCCGAGATTGATGGTAAAAATTGTTTTTTTACACAGCACCCCTGCTCTCGCCAGAAGCACCCCAGGGTGTCGTGTCACCCCGCTGGGAAACGCTGGTCTATATAGGCTAATAAAAAAATAAAAATAAAAGCCTGTAATTAAGACCTTAACATTGACTTACCTGTCGAGAAGAAAGCAGGCAACTTCAGCGTCTCTTTTGAAAGCTTTCTCCTGCATTAGCTATCCCGACATTATAATAACCCTTGTTTTTGTAATCTCCGATCACGATTCCTTTTACGGTCTTATTGTGGACTTTTTCGACGAAGAGGACTCGTTATCCTGTGACTTAACCGTGCAGTGCAGCCTTTTAAACTTGCCAGGGCAGTGACAAAAGCGCCTCTCACTGCTCTGCTCCGCTTCTGCTGGTTTCAGTCACGTGACGCGGGCTCTGAACAAAAACGGAAACGCGTTGGCCTAGTACTTTTTGTCCCTCTCTGCTATTATAGTTTTTCAAGATGGCGGAACTACATGGAAGCCTCCGTGGACTTACCCGTCCTATGTATATACAGATAATAAATTCTTCATTTACGAGGATAAGTCAGATCATTGGCAGAGGTATTTGTACACCATTGAGGACATATTTATGAATAAAAATATTGATTTTAGATAATAAAATACCTAAAAGTTACTTATTGTCCCTTTAATAATAGTGAACATTTATCTAGGTTAACGTTAGAGTGAGCGCCCATGCCAGACGGATAAGTCCTCTTCAGATTTAACAAATCAATTTCTGTTGCATTTTCTTGCGCCAGTTTGAAAAGTTTAGGCTAAATATTGGCTAATTAATGCCACAATAATTTGTTTATTTTATTAGCTACTTATATTTTAAATTTTTGTTTTGCATTGAATACCATTTAGGATTTGCTGTGCACCGCAATGTCATCCTCTCATAGAAAGACAGGTTAAGAGTTTTTAATAACCCTTAAAGGGTTTCTATGGGAGGAAAACGCTTAATTAAATGCATTGCGTTCATATTCTGGGCTCATCTGCTTTTCTGTAGGATAGTATGGTTTATTAATAAGGTGTCCATTGGGGGCTGCTACTATTTGCTTAAGCTTTTTGAACGTAGAAGTGTGATAAAGACATGGTTATCAATTTTATGTAGATAAAAGCATATTTTGTACATGACTACACATGTCCTTATAAGGCCAAGAAAATATGTCGTTTTAACGACATAAGATCTCGTTATTACGACATAATTGAGTGGAAAAAATGCTAAATGAATGCTAAATCATACATTTATGTATGTACAATAATATTACGATGTCCAGCAATCGATTGAAATAGTGCCTGGGGTTAATTTGTCGTTTAATGAGGTTTGATATATGTTGGTGTGGGTAAATCCATAATTAATATATGTACTGAAATGGTCCAGCGGTAGAATTTCTGCCAAGTGCGTCAGAGGTTATGGGTTCTAATCCATACTCATATATATATATATATATATATATATATATATATATATATATATATATATATATATATATATATATATATATATATATATTTTTTTTTTTTTTTCTCAAAACCGATTATGTTTATCAGTGGTTGTATATCAGGCAAGCATACGTTTGTATGCATTTTGTTTTGTAATTGCACCGGAACGAATAGAGAGTCTCCACAACAGATTGAAGCGCGCGTCGGCAGCTGGCAGCAGGAAGTAGCTGCCACTGGCAGCAGGAAGTTGCTGCCGTTGACAGCCGGAAGCCCTGCCATATTAGGAGGGACCTGCCATTTCGTGGCAGCCAATCAGTATCGTCCAACGTAGTAGCAACCAATCACATTTACCTGGAAGTCAAGCGACAGCAGCCAATGGTGGCGCCGGCGAATCTTCAGTAATGGCGGCGGTATTTGGCTCGGTAAGTTTGTATATTATCAGATTAATAAAGAATTGTTGCTCTGTACGTTGGAGTTTAACTTTATGTTAGAGACAGTGTATCTGTGACTACTCAAGTTGAATTGGTTAATTTAATCATTTGTAGAAACGCAGCTTGTGCACCGTGTGCTCCTGGTTTGTGAGGGGCTATCATTAACTTCAAATACTAACTTACGTTACCATTATCATTAAATATTAGCGTTTGTTAACATGTTAACTTAATCTATTGATTAGAATAAAGCTCATGCTGATTTATTGGAATTGACAAGCTCAGCCTTGATGATACACGTGCAATGCTAACAAAACATATCCCAAATGATCTAACTTATGTTTTAATACAAAACACCATTTTAATCAACATTACTTCACCATATTCTAAACTTCTGTTTTTTTTGTAGTTTCACCAAGTTCACCACAGCCTGTCACAGATTGCTGTGGATGGACAAACATATGTGCCAGGAAGGAAACCCCAGATTTCCAGTTGCAAAACCAACCAAACTCACTGGTATGTTTTCACATAATGAACATAATGTTCAAATGTATTATATCCTGTCTTGATCAAAGCAGGCAAAAGGCATTCTGTTTTTTATCTTTTTTTTTTAATACAAATTCTAGATTGTATCGAAAATTTGACATTTCAGTGTCTGTTTCTTTTCTTAGTTTGATCATGTTTTGGATGGGACCCAATCACCAGATGAGACCAGAATATATATATATATATATATTCATATTCATATTCATATTCATATTCATATTCTGGTCTCATAGTTTGAGCCTTGTCTGTGAAACTGGGGGTGAAAGTTATATGAAAAAGTGAACAGTTCCAGTATATTTTGAATAGATATATATAAAATAATTATTTTAATTTATTTATAAATTGTTTTATATAATTATTTTATATAGATCTATTCAAAATATACTGGAACTGTTCACTTTTTCCATATAACTTTCACCCCCAGTTTCACAGACAAGGCTCAAAATAGTCCCAGACTAAAATACATGTTTAACTGAAAGCAAATTACACTTGTGTATCTTAAAATATCAGTGCCATTGTTTCTTTTAAGATTCACAACAGTATAACTGCTTCCTTAACCTCACAAAGGAATAAGCTATAAATCTGATTTTTTTATAGGGTGGGATTCACTAACTATATGTTATTTTAATGTACACACTAGAAATGTTTATTAGATCTTAACAAAACTGTGACATGCAGAAAACAATAAATAAATACTTTTCATTCATTGCATCCTTTTTATCTTTCAAACCCTTTCATAGACACACAAAAGATCTTACATGTTTTTCCACTCAAGAACCAGCAACATATAAATGAAAGTCTTATGTTTTGATTGATGATAGCGACGAAGATGACAATGACCAGGATAATGATGTAAAAAGTTCATTGACCACACTACAGAAATCAATGTCCATGAAAGCTCAGGTCCAAGAACACAAATCCCAAATCTTCCCAGTGCCAACCTTAGTGTTGATACAAAATCACATATGTGGTATAATTCAGCTTCAGGATCCACAACAGTAAGGGTGTAATCCAGTTTCAGGATTCGCAGCATTAAGCCCCATGGCCTCTCAACTCACTTCATAGTGTTTCAGACAAGAGTCCCAACAGGCATGTGCGACAGAAAGACAAATCCCACAGAATGTGAAGTCCTTCTACAAAAAATAATCACATTAAGAAAATAACTATTCATACATCAACCAGTCAACATAAGAAAATAAACAATGCTTACTTCCGATTGAGCATCAAACTCTCAGTTTCCCAATCAGGACTAGTGCTTGTCTGGCTTCGTAAGGCATGCTTACTCCTCCATTACAAATCTACTACTTCTACTCTCTACACCCATTTTATACCTGAGAGTATTACTCCTTGTTGCCCCCTCAAGGTGTGTAGTATAATTACAATACAATTAGGGTTGGAGCTAAACTCTGCAGGAGAGTGGCCCTCGAGGACCAGGGTTGAGAACGCCTGATCTAAACCCTATATGTGAAACCAGGCTTCAAAGTTTTACATATTAGTCCAGTGGTTCAGTTCAACACTTTGTTTTCTGGCTTTAGATAGGCATAGACAGTGGCATTTAAAAAATAAATTACACCTGCTCCCTAGTTCAGGTATGCTACTGTCTACTGCTGCAACATGGCTAAGTGGTTCAACACGGAGTTCATCTCTCTCTTTCTCTCGTGTGTATAAAATAACTAACTTTTCCCCCCCTTCTTTTTAAGCTCAATTGCAATAAAGATGGATCCGGGATCTTGGAAGCTTGTTAAAAATAAGGTATTGATTTCATGTTACAACAATTTTGATTTCTTTGCTATCTTTAGTGTATAAATAAAATGTTAGTTTTTCCATTTAGATTTTTTTTTTTTCCAGGGTGTTCCAGCTCAGTTGGGATCTGTGGACTGCAGTGTATTCATGCTAATGGTAAGTTATACGGTGGTTTTGTTTCCCCATTACATTTATTTTACGGATAACCCAACATCCATAATAATTATCAAAAGACATCAGGCTGATCCCAATAAATTTTGTTTTTCAGGTGTGTGTGTGTTAAGGTTAGTGATGTCACTAGCCCAGGAGGAAGCTTGTGTAGTCCCCACCAGTTTGTTGTAGTCCTTAAAGTGATTTTTGTGAAAAAAAAAAAGTCTCCCTTTGCTTTGAACTTTTATCGTCGTAACTTATTCATATTGCAGATATTGTTTATGCTCTGACAGCAACATTACTCTAAAGTTTCTTTCTTTCTTTTTCTAACATCTGTCTTTCTTTATTTTCTTTCTTTCTTTTTCTAACGTCTGTCTGTATTTCTTTTTTCTTTTATTTCTTTCTAACTTATCTATCTTTTTCTAACATCTGTCTTTCTTACTAATCTTAAGGTTACAGGGGTTAAACGTGATCTGATTCACAGAATTGTACTTTTATGTGTATTTCTTTAAAGTGAACATTATCTGTACTACTTTTGGAGGAACTGCGATTCCATTGTGTTTGTGTGTGTGTGTGTGTGTTGAATGCTCTGTGCAGGTCTTGTGATATGCAGCAGCTGACCCCAAGACGCCTTTCTACGACCTCCGAGGTCATCACCGGACCATCTTGGACTCGGATGACAATGTCGACTTACCCTCCTTTCTATCCATAAGTGTAGAATTGTTTTAACTTTGTTCTTTTGCCAATGAGAAGTAGCCAACCTGTATGTACTGATGTCAATCATGCCCTTGGAAATGGTATAACTGGTGTGAGATTTTGTGTACAGTAGAGTCTCTGGCTTGCGACCCCGTGAGACTTTGACGCCTGGCTCTACCGATGAAACTATTCTTCAGTAAATTTTTACTTATTTGATTGAACCTCACGACTCCTGGTCTTCTTTCATCATATTTGGTCCTGGGTCTTTAAGCTGTTATTCCCTAACACTAGAAACATTGTAAATCATGTTAAACCATGCTAGAACATTGTAAAACGTTTTCAAACTTTCTTTTTCAAGCCAACTTAGTTTTTTATGAACTTTAACATCTAGTTCAGAATTGTTGTTCATTCCGATTTCAGAGCAACAAATATCAAGCCTGTTTTCAAAGTTACAGCTGTTTTATAAAACAAAGACAAGAATGTCTTGAAATACTACAAATGTAAAACTGAACTTAAATGATAGCAAAATATGATTTTTAAATAAAGGTCATTGAGAAAATGTTTTTTTTTTTCTTCTTTTAGACATGACTTTCATTATTTGTTTAATGAATGTTTATGTACATTTAATAAATATACAATATTATTATATAGGCATTCATTTATGTATATATTTCATTATTTGACAAACATGTACACAAATTATATTTATACACGTACAAATTCATAATTTCAAGTGTAGCTTAATGTTTGTTTTTTTGTACTATGTCTATGATCTTCGTTACTTAATTTATATTTGATAAAACTTTTTAAACCAATTACAAAATAATTACAAATTTAAGTAATTTATTTAAATAAGTACTAAAATTATATCTATACATTGATATAATAATTTATTTGCCTTGCTAAAAGCGGCATCAACCTCCGACTTCCGGTTATTAGCGTCAGCTGACGTCAGCTGCCAGTGGCAGCTACTTCCTGCTGCCAGCTTCCGATTTTTCGCTGAACCCCTACTGGGAAGACTGCGCGATCCACAAGAGAACACAGTATCCGCGCCACTGATCGCAGCGGCAACGAGCACTTTGATCACTTGATTTCAAAAACAACACATTTCAGCGCTAGATCGCCACTTATTTACCAAACGAACTAAATGAATGCTCTGCTAGTTGACTGGAGATGTTTTATTTATTTGTATTGGTACATTCTAGTGATGGCAAAATCGAGGCCTCGTGAACCAATGAAACACTTGAACCAAATGTGCCATATTGTTTCGAGGCTTCGAATCAATCCGACACCCGTCTCAACGGGGACACCTAGTGGTCACTTGCAGGTGTTGATCTGAAACAACCTTGACGAGCCATTAAAAAAATGTGTTGTTTTTTTATTATTATAATGTTCTAATGTGTGAAGCTTGTAACCTATAGGCTCCTCACTGTGCATAATGTTATTTTGGTCATGAAAAATGAATATTAATAAAAGAAATCAAGCCACAATGTCTCACTTTTTTAGATATTTTTATTCAAAAATATTAATTTCTCTGCTGTGGAAGGACTTAGCCTACTTCTTTTTTTACAGATAATTTCTCCAGCCTTGGAAAAAATCCTCTCACAAGGGACACTTGTTGCTGGCATACAAATATATTTTTTTGCAAGGACATACAAATGTGGAAAGATTACTGCTCTCTCTTTCCAGTAAGTTAGTGGATCATGAGTTCTGGGCAAATACGCATCGTTGATGTATTTTTTCACTTCCACTGTGGCATCAGCTGTAGCATTGTGTATCATCTTGGTTTGATGGATGCGAGTATCAAAAAGTTCCCATAAACTGTCCTGTGTTTCTACTGGTGTTGATGTTGATGTTGATGGTGATGGTGATGGTGATGATGATGATGATGATGATGATGGGTGTGATGTTGACATGATGGGTCTGAATAAAAATGAAAACAGCAATTAGTAACAAATCCTAAACTGACAGCATATATGAAGGATATTTTATATTACATGATTCAGATTACATAACATAACACAGACTGAAACTGCTCACCAGGATTTGTGTTTTGAACGCATCAGCGAAGCACACTCCAGTGTGATGTGCTTTTCAGCTTCCTGGGCTTTGGCAGCATTTCCAAATGCCACATTTTTGAACCTTGGGTCCAGCAGTGTAGCCAGTGCCAAGGCTCTAAAACTCTCATAACCTCCACATCTGGAGTGCAGACCCTCTTGCAGATGTGAGCCTATGAGCCAAAACAGGAGAAACACATATTTATATTAATGACAATAATATGACAGTTATGGCCAATCACATGGGTAGTATGGTCATTGTGGCCTACCTAATTGAACAGTTGATTCCTGCGTTGCATTTCCTTTTTTCTGTGCAAGCTTGTGCTGCAACATCCTGTACAGTGGTATAAGCTTTGAAGCAGACACTCTCTTTTCCTCTGACATCTCTGTTGTTGCGAGTTTGAATGGTTGTAGTATTGACAATGATTGTTGAATAATGTCATAATCAATACTTGTCAGGGGAGCAGTATCATTGTTTAAGTTGGAAAGTGCAGCAGCCACTGTTTCACGTTGGTCATACAAGCGCTGTAGCATGTCGAATGTGCTGTTCCATCTCGTGTCAACCTCCTGTATCAGTTTCAGAGTTGGTCTTCCCATCAAGCTCTGCATCTCCACAAGCTTGTCCTTTGCTTTGCAGCTGGATCTGAACAACCCCACTATCTTTCTGGCCTTCTGGCGTATTTCATTGATGACTGGGGTTTGATCTAGTGCCTTTTTCACAATCAAATTTAAAGTATGCGCAAAACATGGGACATGGCGAAGGTGGAGTAGCTGGGCACTTAGGATCATGTTAGATGCATTGTCAGTCACCATGCACTGAACTTTGGAGGTTATTCCCCACTCAGCCATTAGCAAGGCTTTAGCCTCCATGAGATGCTGGGCTGTGTGGGTTTGGTAAAACCTCCTTACACCCAGTACAACAGTTGCCATTTTTGCCTCTGGTGTTATGTAATGGCAAGTCACACCAAGATATCCATCCATATTAATGGAGGACCACATGTCAGCTGTAAGGCTAACAAATTCGGCCTTTTGTAGGTCCTCCATTGTCTTCTCCTTGGCTTTGTTGTACTTTTCGCTGACCATTATTTTAAGCACCTTCCGGGATGGGAGGACATAGCTTGGATCAAGCTTGTTCACAAATTCCCTGAATCCCTCATCGTCCACGATGGTGAAGGGCTGCAGATCCTTCACCACCATGTTTATAAGAGCCTCATCCAATTCCCTCTGTCTGACTTTTAAAAGAGAAGACAAAACATACTTTCAGACAAATACATTGGAAAAATACAGCTTCAATTAGTGCACATCTATTAAAAGTATAGCCTACATTATTTGGAAACCTTCCAGTGTTTATAATCAGTGCTTTATATAACTTATAAACTTTATAAACAGTGTCCCAAAAGGTTGTAATTATATTTCAGTTATAATTATATTTCAAACAATGCATACCTTGCTTAGATGGCCCAGCAGTGTCAGTAGCAGGCCTAGGTACAGGGGGAATGCCATCCTCTGCACCCTGCAAAATGGCAGATGAGTGCTCCTCAAATGGCGCATCATGGATGATGTATTGTTGCAGTAGGCTAGATACCGATCACAATACACACATCTCACTTTATTTGGGGTTTCTAAATGGAAATGCTCCCACACCACAGATGTACGGCATCTCTTCTGGGGAGCCTCCATTTTATCTATCTATCCAAATCTATCTATAGATGAATCGATCTATGTATCTAGATATGTATCTATAATCTATGTATCTATATATGTATATATCTATAATATAGCCTATGTATTTATATATGTATCTATAATCTATCTATATATGTATCTATCTATAATATATGTATTTATATATGTATCTGTAATCTATCTATATGTATCTATCTATTAATCTAGCTGTCTATATATATTTATATCTATGTATCTATTAATGTGTCACTATATGTATACTCTGTCTGTCTCTAGCCTATCAGTCAATGTGTTGTGTAAATTTAAATGTAAGTCTAAATTGCCTATAACTAATCAAATCGCACTATGTCACTATATCACCAAAAATCCGCTATCTCAAAGTCAAACTCCTCTCACAAAAACCCACGAGGTCAAAATGCGTTTATTTCACTTTTATACAGATGTGCGATTGTGTGGTCTGTTCCCGACCGTTCCAATCAAACGCTGATTCGGCGGACCACACCTGATGAAACACTTAGCGAAACACTTCGAGGCTTCGTTTGGCCATAGTCACGTGACATGGGTGTTTCGAATCACGCTTCGGATCAGTGTTTCGACACATCTGCGCTTCGGGATCTCGCAAAGCTTCGGAACGACTGTTTCGCTTCAGCCATCCTTAGTACATTCGTGCCGTGAGATGTTTCAAAAGTGGTGGGGACATGTCCCACTCGTCCCACCCGCAAATTACGCCTATGGGTGGCAGCAATGCGTCACCGTATGTTTTAACTCAAAATCCTTTCATAAATATGAGGATATCACTGCAAAAAACGTGTTTTATAACCACGTAATTATAGCAGCCAGAGAAAATGTTATATTAAAGAGTCAATGGTCAAGAGCCCAACTAAAGCAAACGCTAACCACCATCATGGTGACTTTAAAATACAACTATTGATTTCATTCAAACGGAAATGAAATAAAGTCAGTCTGGTTAGTAATAAGTGAAGCTGGTAATGCTGTTTGTGGAGTTGTTTAATCCTCCTCTGCTGAGATCTTCACAGATTTAATGTCTTCTTTTCTCTTCAGTTGATTTCATCTAAGGCTGTGTCTGAAGTCAGTTGTAGTTCTTGTGTTTCTCTTTCCTTCAGTGATTCTGCTTGTTAACAGCAGGTGTTCATAATTGATCCTCAATCATCACTTAATTATCTCATTAACTTCAACACCGCTTTAACTCTGTAGTGTGCACACATATGAACACTGAGCTCATTAACTGAGTGTTAATTTAACATGGGCGTTTTTCTGTGTACTATTACATAAATCTTACCTGTTTCATTTACATATGACTGACAAATATAAATCAAATTCAGTTTATTAATACAATAACATAAATCTTATCTGTTTCATTTATATATGACTTAAAAATATGAATCACATTCAGATTATTGATTGGTTTATGTTAAAACTATGTAAACTAAATGCATGGAAATTTGTTATGCAATTCAAATACATAAATCTTATGTTTAGACACATTTTTTTTTGAGTGCATGAGAAAGATCTGTGACATTATACGCAAACAAAGTGATGCTGTGAAAGCTGAATTCATCTCGATTCTTCAGGAAGAAAAGCTTTACCACTTTTAAATATCGGTCAGCTCAAGCTGCATGTGTTTTAAAACATTAAAATATAAACTGAAGACTTTTCTAGTGATGATTCAGGAAAAATATTGCTTTAACCAAATATACATAGCAACTTTGACTATCTTACAAAATACTAACATTACAAAGAAATCTACTAAATGTATGTGTTTTTTTACTAACCAAATTACTTTTTAAATCTTCATTAAATTCCATAATTGAAAGCATTATGTCTGTATGCTGATGTGTTAGAATGAAAATTCATGACTGTTTTAATCTCAAAAAATTACATATTCATTCACCCATAGTGACAGTGACTACAGTTGATATCAAAGATGGCAAAATATCTTATTTTTTTTGTTCCACAGAAGAAAGAAAGTCATACAGGTTTGAAACATGTAAATGATGACAGAATGTTAATTTTGGGTGAACTGTCCCTTTAACACGCGTTGCGTTACTCGAGAATGTGATGATGACGTGAGCCACTAAGGCCCCGTTTACACGATGGGAAAACGCAGATATTTCCCTGCGTTTTGGCCTGTCATTTACACGAAAACGCCGTTTTTATCCCAGAAAACGATTATTTCTAAAAACTCCGGCCAAAGTGGAGATTTCTGAAAACGGCGGTTATGTGTTGCCGTGTCAACTGGGATAAACGGGATTTTAGGTTCTCAAACGTCACATTATGCGCCAGAAAATGCTTACGTCATGTGAGCGCCCTATGTTTAGAGTTTGTTTGGCTACTATTTGATCATGGATGCTGTTAAAGTGGTACTCATTTTTACTTTTGTGCAAACGCTTTTGGCCTGTTTGCATTTGCTTCGCTGTCTGTCCACACGAACAAACCTCGCGCCATGTCTGTTGTTTTGAAAGGAACAGGAAGTCGCTCGTGCTATTCGTTGTTGTCGATTTTGAGGATTCTGATTGGCTTGCATGGCTTTATCCTTCTCCCTACACTGCCGCCCATTGTATTTATGCGGGTTGATGTAAACGACAACTTTTTTGAAAACGATGTTGTGTGCACAATGTTATTTTTGAAAACAGAGGGGGAGAAATATTCGTTTCTCTAAATACCCGGCTATGTGTAAATGTGGCCTAAAAAACTCTGACATCTTGGAAACATTAATGGTCTTTTGGAGAACTATAGACCCCTTTTCAGTTAGTAAACATGGTGATGTTTTCTGTGGGCGGAGCTTAGGTGGAGGCAGAATGATCCCTCTGGCCGCTTCACCAACGTTAGTTTGCAAGTTTTGTTAACTTGTTTTTTAACAATAACTGGAGAAAATCTGATTTTATCTTAATGTGTAAGGTCCAGGACTGCGATTGTTATTTGCAAAAGTTAATTTTAACGGACGGAACCAGATTGGCTGACCCGTACACACTCTGACAGGATTAACGTTAATGCTACCTGCAGTTGAGTGGCCTGACTTCTACACCTACCAGATAGAGAAACCGAGGGGTAAAGAGAAACTGAGGGCATATCTTTAGATGACTATAACTATGTGCTGAATGGCAAGACTTTTGTGGTACGATCCAAAGTTCTGCCTAGTCAGCACCAAGAAGACGACAATGTAAAGAGTGACATTATGGTGCAATTTTAATGATGTGAATATTTTTTACAAATAAAAATTCCAGATACAGCATATTAATTTTTTATAGATTCTTGCACCCAACAACACAACAAGATGACATTTAATAATAATAATAATAAATTAAGCTCCTTATTATGTAGCCGAATCTGTGCTGGTTTGTATTGGCCGCTGTGGTGAACAAATGAGTCCTACCAGAGAATGTCTAATAAGGGGAGAACTTCCACTCTCTGTAAACTTCCGGCTCCTGAATTGGTTGCAATTCCACTCTGGCTCCACATGAGGGCGCTCACAGGACGAGTGGAGAATGAATGGAGGTCTATGGCGCTATAGGTGCTATATATGTCGAAAGGACATAAGTACTCATTAATTTAACTTTCAACCTATAACCCATGTTGAACTTGCAAACCCTACAATTAAATCTGAGATTTGACAAATTTAGCCGTCTAGCTCCATAGACTCCCATTCATTCTGCACTCATGGGTGATCGCCCCCAGTGGAATTCTGGTGGAAATACAACCAAAATTCGGTACAATAGGACTTAAAGGTGGTATCAGCGATTTCAGGCCCAAACATAAATGATCACATTCATCTAATATTTCGCTAGCTGCACGCCTCATAAGCATGCTGTCAAAAAAACGCGTCTCTCTAGGTAGCCTAGGCTCTGAGATCTGCACACAAAAACAGTTGGTATCAACATCACTCAAAACCAAAATAAATAGTGTTCCAACCAATCATCGACAGGGGCGGGTGTTGTGAGGTTTTGCGCTCGTGCACGGCTGCCTATGACGGCTGCACACGAAAACCTCACAACACCCGCCCCTGTCGGTGATTGGTTGGAACACTATTTGTTTGGGTTTTGATTATTTGGCCAAACAGACTGAAAACAGCTGTTTTTGTGTGCAGATCTCAGAGCCTAGGCTACCTAGAGAGACGCGTTTTTTTGACAGCATGCTTATGGGCGTGCAGCTAGCGAAATATTAGATGAATGTGATCATTTATGTTTGGGCCTGAAATCGCTGATACCACCTTTAATAGGGAGTGGCCAGGCTCTCCGTAGATGGGCTCTGCTCAGACCAAACCGATGACGTATTCACATGAACCGAGGCCTGGTTTGTCATTAGTCACGTGATTTTCACGTTAACAACACAAGCCTTGAATCGCGACTTCATCAGGCACGCCCATTTTTTCTCGACACAAGCTTCGATGCCTCGGTTCAAATTTCACATAACTAGCCATCAATCAATAATCGGAATATTTATACATTACAAAATACCATGCAATGTCTTAATTAGCATAATAAACTCAAAAACACCTCCATTCACTTGCCCACATACACACTTAATTGACTTACATTACATTTCATACCATCAACAATGCCAGTCAATACCTTAGTTCAAGCAAAACACTCCAATCTATTGTTTAAAATAAGACCGTGAATAACTAAAAATAGTAAAATAAGTAAATATCTAAAAATCAACAGCTTCCGTTCATGTATCTACATAAGTACATATACGCATGCCATACATATCCATATACATCCCTATACATACATACAGATATACCCATATACATATATACATACACACCTAAATACACACATACACACACCAATCCATATAAATGTGTATACAAATACATACACTCCAAGGGCTGGGTAAATAGAACACATTTTGGGTTAAGGGATGGTCATTTCTGCCGAATTTAAACTTTGAATTTATTTACATAAATACATTTACATTCAAGATTTGTTTTAGTTTCACACAGGAAGGCTTTTTCTGGGCTAAAACATTCTTTGGTGGTAGTTTACATGCTCATCTACGCACAAAGTTGGATGGTTTCCAATCTGGAGGCTCTTGTGAGTGTTTTGATTTCCCACTTCAAAGTCAAGAATTGTGACAGAGGATTTACTCTGGGCCACATTGAGGTTTAGAGTCCTGCAATTCGTTTTTGCAATTATTGGGAATTTTATTTTAACAGATGTGCCAGTCTTTTCTTCTGTCATCTGTCAGTGCATTTTCTGAAAATAAAACTTAACATGCATTTAGAATGGAATTATCTCAGTTAGCATTTAATATCTAAGACAGGGATGAACCTACAATAAACAAATTTTGTTCATTGTAGAAAAAAAAAAAAACGATTTAGTGGTTCCTTATGTCATCACACAGTGATGTCATGAGGCATTTTTCTAACATCTCTGTGTCATGTTATATCAATGAAACATTCAAATAGAGTAATTTGTGTCAACACATATTGAAACATTCAAGTCAACTGTGTTACGACCACTAGTGGGTCAGCCGTAACAGGAAAAGGAATGAGTCTCACCACCAGAGAGATATCAAAAATAACATGCGTTTATTTCCAAAAGGGTTTAAGCGTCAGGGGCAGACAAGGCCAAAATAACAAACAAAAACAATCTTTTGTATAACCTCTACAATTCCTAAAACAAAAGAAAACAAAATACAATTTAAACTTACCTACCTCCCTAAACCAAAAACAATGTGAAAAGATATACAAAATAAAATGGCGTCAAACCCCCTACCTCCCTTAATTTGGCAAAAATATATATATAAATATTTACAGGAGATTAATGTAAAGTCCGTAGCAAACAATGCAAAACAGAATCCAAAATCGTTGTCAAACAGGCGTGGGTCAGTTAACAAGGATAAACAGGGGTTCAAAATCACAGTCACAATCTCCAAATATCACTTACAGCACAATCTCAAATAAACACTCACAAACTCTCAGATACGAAACACTAGCAAAGACGATGATACAAACAATAGCAAAGTGGTAACAATCAACAATGGCACAATAGTCGGCCTTGTTGACTGTTTGGGCGGTCCTTATATCTGGATCAAGTGTAGAGGAGAACCAATCGCAGCGTCCAACAAATTATCACCAGATACCGCCCACCTGCAACACAAACAAGCACATGCACCTGCGCAGACAATACACAGGACAGAATGGAATCAGTGAGTAAATGACAAATAACTCCGGCTCATAACACCCCCACCCACAAAATAAAACACATATTGTTTTACTGATTGACACAGGACAGTGAATCAGCAATGACATTGTCGGTACCCTTTTTATGACATATCTTCAAGTTGTAACTTTGGCATGTGACGCATAAACGCAGATTAGTGACCATCTCATAAGACGATGATTAGCATTTGACATGCGTTGAAGAAATATAAGAGGGTTATGGTCAGTGTAAACAGTAACAGGCTGTGAACTCCAACCAATGTAGACTTCAAAATGTTGGACAGCGAGAATTAAGGCAAGAGCTTCTTTTTCGATGATACTGTAGTTAAGCTGATTCTTGTGGAATTTTTTTGAAAAGAAACTAATTGGGTGATTTAAACCAGCAGCATCTGTCTGAAGTAGGACGGCACCCGCACCGGTACCACTAGCATCAACTTCTAAGACGAAAGGCTGTTCAAAACAGGGGGCAGCAAGAACAGGGGCACTACAAAGCAAAGTTTTCAAAGCTTCAAAAGTGAATTGACATTCCGAAGACCACTTAAATGGGACTGCCTTACGTAATAATCCAGTGAGAGGACAAGCAATGTCAGAAAAATTCTTGCAAAAACAGCAGTAATATCCAGTCATTCCAAGGAATCGACGGAGCTCTTTTCTAGTCTTTGGAACTGGGAAATCAAGGATAGCTTGTATTTTTGAGTTAAGTGGACAAACCTGACCATTACCAACCTCCTTTCCTAGGTACGTAACAGTGGCACAACCAAACTCGCATTTTGACAAGTTCAGTGTGAGATTAGCATCTCTCAGATGTTTGAAGACATTGTCCAAGGTTCTGAGGTGGTCTTCCCACGTATCTGAATAGCACACAACATCATCAAGATAAGCTTCACAATTAGACACATCAGACAACATTATGGACATTAAACGCTGAAAGGTAGCTCCAGCATTGCGAAGTCCAAAAAGCATTACTCGGTACTGTAGAAACACATCAGGGGTGGCAAAAGCAGAGATTTCAGATGCTCGCTCTGTTAGTGGCACCTGCCAATACCCTTTAAGCAGATCAAGTTTAGTCATACATTTAGCATTACCTACACGATCAACACAATCTTCCATGCGAGGAAGCGGAAAAGAATCAGCTTTGGTTAAAGCATTAACTCTCCTATAGTCGGTACAAAACCTTGAGGTACCATCTGACTTAGGGACGAGTAGACATGGTGAACACCATGGACTGGCACTAGGAACTGCTAAATTATGTTCTAGCAAGTACTGAGTTTCTTGCTGCATTAGTTCTTTTTTAACTGGGTTGACACGATAAGCATTCTGTTTAACTGGGACGTGCAGACCAACATCTATATCATGGTTTATTACATGGGTAGTTGAAGGAAAATCATTAAACAAGGTCGGATACCTAGTAATAAGATTGGTAATATCAGCCTGGGCAGATAGAGATATGTGACAATTTTTTTGATAAGTTTGCCAAAGTTTCAGAGTTTAGTAAACGAGCAGACAAGAACGAGGCACTATTCATTCTCAAATCATCACTTTCAGGTGAATATTCTGACAATGGCACAGTAACTGGTACAACCGTAGCAACAGGTATATTAACCTCCTTAGAATCTGAACGTGACACGTATGCCTTAAGCATATTAACATGACAAACTCGTGACTTCCTTTTACGGTCAGGGGTATTAACAACATAGTCAGTATCTCCTAGCTTCTCCTTAATCTCATAAGGGCCAGAAAATTTAGCTTGGAGTGCTGAACCTGACACTGGAAGTAGAATGAGAACTTTGTCTCCAGTCTTCAATGAACGCTGTACAGCCTTCTGATCATAGCGAGTTTTCATTTGGGTTTGGACTGAACAGAGTGAGCGTTTTGCCAACTCCCACACAGTGTGTAGTCGCTCGCGGAATGCACTGACATAATCTAGAACACTGGTAGTTTAAGACAGATGTCTAGAAGAAAGAATTTGCTCTTGCAAAATTTTCAATGGACCACGCACAGTGTGTCCAAAGATTAACTCAGAGGGACTGAACCCAAGTGACGCTTGGGTAGTATTACGAACTGCAAATAACAAGAGCGGGATCTCCTCATCCCATTCTTTTTCACGGTCAACACAGAAGGTTCGAAGCATTGATTTTAATGTTTGATGAAAGCGTTCGATAGCGCCTTGTGACTGAGGGTGGTATGCACTGGATACCTGATGTTTGATATTTAACTGTTTCATTACCTTTGCGAACACTCTGGACATAAAATTGGTGCCTTGATCCGACTGAATGCATTTTGGCATTCCGAATGTAGTGCAGAACTTAACAATTGCTTTGACAATCGTAGGAGCTTTGAGAGAACGTAGCGGTATTGCCTCGGGAAATCTGGTCGACGCACACATTAACGTTAAAAGATAAGTGTTTCCAGACTCCGTTCTGGGCAATGGTCCAACACAGTCAATCAGAATTCGCTCAAATGGTTCACCCAGCACTGGTATTGGCTTCAGTGGGGCTGGGGGAATCACTTGATTTGGTTTGCCCGCCATTTGACAAGCGTGGCAGGACTTACAAAATTTGGCTACATCTGACTTCATCAAAGGCCAAAAGAAATGCTTCAATAAATAATCGTATGTTTTTTGAATACCAACATGACCAGAAAGTTCATGATCATGTGCAACACTCATTACCTGTTCTCTGTAAGGTTTTGGGACAACAACTTGACAAATATGACAAATATAATGACAAATATTGTCAAGTAAATGACAAATAAATTCGGCTCATAACAACTGTGTGAATGCATATTGCTTATTGCTTTTCATTCAACTGAGTTAATAGTGTTTCTGGTCACAGTTTCATCCACAGATATTTCATGTCTGATACGACTGACCAATATGGAGTATCCTACATCTTGGACAAGGTCCCTAAGTTAGTAGTTAGTTAGTAGTAGTAGAAGATAGTTTGTTTTAAAGTATGGTGCAGAATCTTTCCAAGAATCCCTGTTTCATGTCTAGGTTCTCTGAAGGGTTTTGTGTATGCGTATGTATCTGGATTACGGTATCACTTCTCTGTGTTGCAGGAGGCTTATTGGATGTTGGAGTGACCGCAGTAAATTCTGGACTGACTTTGTTTGTAGTTTGAGGCCTGTAATTGACGACAGGTGTTGGTAAGACAGGCTGTATGTATGTGTAATAACCTGTCTTCTCGTTGTCATTTAACTGGATTTTGATGTCATTGTTCTGTGCTGAAGGAGGCTGTTTGTGTGCTGGATCACTGGATAATGGAGTGACCGCAGTGAAATCTGGACTAACTGTACTTGTAGTTTTAGGCCTGTAATCGACTCCAGGTGTTAGTAAGACAGGCTGTATGTATGTGTAGCAACCTGTTTTCTTGTCCTCATCTATCTGTGTCGTGGTGTAATTTCTCTGTGTTTCAGGAGGCTCACTGTCATCTGAATCACTGGATGATGGAGTGATTGCAGTGAAATTTGGTCTGACTGTGTTTGTAGTTTGAGGCCTGTAATTGAAGACAGGTGTTGGTAAGACAGGCTGTATATATGTATCATAACCCATCCTCTCCAGAAACTCTTCTAAACGCATCCTCCTGATGATCATGAGGAGGCCTCTGGAGATCTTGTAAGTGGCTTTTGGATCGTAGTTTGAGCGGTTGTGGTGTTGAGTCGCATAAACTCTATGAAACTGTCTTTTTTGGGAAAGACTGACAATGATGCGGTCTGTGTTGCTGTTGTGCTCGTCAGAAGATTTGTCTTTTGAGACGTATTCAGGAAGTTCTTCAGTTTTTGGATATTTTTTAATGTTTAGATTTCCAACCACATAGTAAGGGAAATCTATCTCTGGAAGAAGTTTATCCCCATATTCGTCATATCTGTTCTCAAAATAGTGAAATCCAAAATCACCATCGGCTGGGTCACATTCAGAGAGCATGACGTTGTCATTGCCAAAAGAAAAACAGTCATTGGCAAACCAGTAGAGGAGTTTGAGTCCGTGTCTGGGCCAGGGTTTGCCGAACCCAGAGTCTCTCAGGTGGGCTAATTCATTTAATGTTTCCATCATGGTCCTGTACCTTAGGAGGAAAGAGGAATGTATATATATATATAGGTATCTTTTAAATTACAAGATCACATTTCTAGTATTCAAGTATTCAATTAAAAATAATAACAACACTCAGGACACATTTCAATTGAGTAAGTCAAAAAGTATTTGTCAATTTTATTTTTACATTTTACACATTGTCCCAGTTTTACTGGAACTGAGTTTTGTAGTTACAAACATGGATCATTTAGACATAGCCAACAACATTATCTGAACTGTATGTATACTGAATAGATCTGTTGTCAGGCATGGGGTGTTTGGGATTTGATTTGTTAAGTTCAAACTCAGGGCCGTCGCTAGTGTGGTGAAAGGTGGTGACAATTATAGGGGCCCCCGCTGCCCAGGGGACCCACAAAATCCAGCAGTTATACTATATAGGCCCCTGTTGTATGAATAATTCTAATATTTAAATTAGTTGTATGCCTGAGATTTAAATGACAACCACAAAAATGTGCAATTTGGTTCAATATTTTTTCCAAATATCTGCTTCTCTTACCTCCCTATAAATGGTTTAGTCCGATCTAAAGTATTTATTAATTATTCAGTCAGTGACAAACATCAGATAGACCCAATCAAATTGTAAGTCCCGCCCCAGCTCGTGAACAGAGCCAATCAGAGTTGAAGCAGTTAACAACGAACTTGGTGGAAGAGCAGGAGATTGACTGACTGACTCACTCACTGAAAACATAAATCAGGGAACCAGAAATGCCATGAACAGAAGGAGAGCGAGGCCAGGAGAGTTGTTGTATCCCAGTTGATCAAGATGTTCTTAAAGACAGGCTGTGTTGTTATTTTGCTGGGAATAAGAAAACTACCATCAACTAAAGCCTGGCGGTCCTGTCACTCTTCATTATCGCTGCGCACCACAATCCACCGAATGATTACGTGCTCAAGATTCCTGTCTTTTACACTATTGTAAATGGAGTTAAAAATTGACACGAGTCACGACGCATTGCATTATGCTCCTGACCTGCAAGCTGATGATGTATTTATTACATCAAGAAAACACCAATACAACACACTGCACTTGGATGATTCATTTATTAGATTTATTTAAAGGGATACTTCAGGATTTAGCATTAAGCTTTGTATCAGTAGAAAACCTGTAGTATTTTCGAATTACCATGCTTCCCAACCTCATATCCCCCTGAGACGAGAGATTTATGTATTTTTTTGTCTGGAAAAAATCCTCCAATGATGCAAAAATCATCATTTTGCGTCATCAGAGGATTTTTTGGCCAGAGGCTAAAGACTACAGCCAGTAGGAGGAGCTGTCCCGCATGTCCTCAACCTGCCCATAGGGGGATCTCACTCACAGAATGTACAGTGCAGTGTCAGACATATTTTATTTGGAAGCTAAGCTATCGAGTTCTTATTCTGTGGAGAAAGCTGAGTAGTAGGGGATGGAGTTACCAAACATCCTCTTTTTCCCAGACATGTCTGGCCATCGAGGTCGTCCAAAATGGCTTTTGCTTTCTGCAGTCGCCACTCATTGTTTACATGCACACCTTTTGTTTCAATCTAACTGAATTCATTCCGATTGGTGAATCTGAATGTAGTGTTTACATGAACGCTAAACAAGTGATCGGTTGATGTGCGTTTTACCATTGCTAAGAAAATTCCTGTTCCTCAGTGAGAGATGGTGCGTTATCAGTAATGACGCCACCGGCCTCGCGCCGTTCTCCCGCGGCCCCTCAGCCTCTTCCTGCTCGCCACAGTAAACATGATGAATGACGACTATAGAACGCAAAAGCCGAATCCCGGACATTTTGTGCGATCTCAAAAACCCGGGCAGATGAACGGAGACTAGTAGCTTAGCTTTGTTGTTTTCAACTGCTCTCTAACCGGTAGGCGTGGCTTGGGAGTGGTTGGGCAGCGAAGCAAGTGCATTCTGGGAGTTGTTGTCTTTCATCTACATGAGCCATAAATACATTTTTTGGCTTTTCTCATTCTAGAAAGCTCCAAATTCAAATAAAATTTCACATTTCTACTACATAAACGACCCAATTTAAATACACATTCATCTTTCCAGAGGTGAAGTATCCCTTTAATTATATTACCAGTTCCATTTTATCTTTATTTAAAAAAGACAATAAATTATTAAATTTTTTTTATTTGACTGCATTCTTGTCAATTTCTGAATGTTTACTTTTTTTATTTATGAATTATAACAGACTAATGGGATCAGTATTTTTTCAGTGGGGCCCCGAATTCTCTAGCTACGGCCCTGGGTGCACTGCATAAGGACAGTTTGATTCTCAAACAGAGGTATACGGTATCCTGTAGCCTAGTATAATATGAGTTTATAATTCTTTATGATAATATAGATCATTTCTGACAAGGAGATTATGCCTCATGTTGGGCCATTGACTTCACACGTATCCCTTACATAGTGGGGCAATGAGTGACTTCATTTGGTAGGCATGTGTTCAATAAGCAAAATACTGCCATGAAATATTGAATTCGAGTTATTTTAACATTCATTACTCATTAATGACATACTCATTATTTTAACATGTCAGAGGGTGTTCTTTATTAGGGTAATAAAGTATTTGAGGTAATGTACTTTACTATTAAAGCATTATTTTAGGGAAATTTTTTTATTTTTTTATTGAGTACTTGTACTATTACTCCTACATTTACAAGGAAAAAATAAAAACTTTTTTCTCCATTACAATTTCATGTATTTTAAAAGTATAAAGTCATATGTCATCATGACTTACATCTGTCCATAATGACTGAAAATTCGTTTTTGTCTAATTCTAAATCATACAAATTTAAATTTCCTTTTTTAAACCGCCAATGACATGAATAAAGCAGAATTTCCTAGAAGAATATATAATTTATATTATATTATATATATATTATATTAATATATATTATATTATATATTATTGTCATTCCATACCTGCATGACAGTCTTCAGTGGATCACGTCATTATTTCAAATGTCTAACCGCAGTAAAATCATCTTCTGAAAAGATGAAAGGTTTCAGGTTTCAGGATATTGGTTAAGCTTAATGTCTGGTGAGTCAGAGTCTTACATAATCAGAACAATGATAATATGGCGATAACCAGTTTGACAGGTTTCTTTACAATGTTTTATTTTTTTACAATAGTAAAATAAGAAAAGTTTTAAAAGTTGATTTAAAAAGCTGATAAGTGTTCACTTTTTACTTTTAAATAATTTAGTACAGTTAAATGTGGAAATTTTGTTACTTTCAAGTATGTTTTTGGCTGTAACTGAGTAAAATGTTTGACATCTATACTTTTATACATACATACATATATATATATATATATATATATATATATATATATATATTAGACTTGTAGTCAAGACCGCCTAAACCGAGACCAAGACACTACCAAGACCAGAGGGTATCGAGACCAAGACAAGACCAAGACCAAGACCAAGACAGACCAAGTCGAGACCAAGACCAAGTCGAGACCAAAACCGAGACCAAGTCGAGACCGGAGGGGAAAAAAACAGACTAGTTGAAGCTAAGCAATAACTTGTGAATTCAAGAACAGCAGCATAGGGTTCAGCCGCAGTTTACATTCAATACATATTAGATGGTATTACTTCAACTACACAGGCAGAACAATACAGAGACAGACCATGTCATGTGTGTGACTGTGAGCTCATTGTAATCTGTATCTCTAGAGATATCAAAGACACAAATTCATCCAAGCAAATGCCTGCCTATCTCTGCCGATTTCGGAGTCTCAGACTCCAAATGAACCCATTCTGCAACTTTTAAATACATAATTACATTTTTAAAAACGAAATTATAGGCTTAAGTGCGGGATCCGAAAGTTGGTCGTTTTGTCGCTATGGTTACACACACAACACACACACCGTTGGCGGTGCGCTCAAAGTCATCTGTCAGTTGTGTAGTTGTGCAGTTACCCAAAATGAATGACTCCTGAATGAAGTTAATACCCATCATGTCACTGATATGTGTTTTTTAAACCAAGTGATCAAAGTGCTCGTTGCCGCTGCGATCAGTGGCGCGGATAAAATGTTTTCTCGTGTGGCTCGCGCACACACCGCACTGTCATCAATCCGGCGCGCGCTTCAATCCGTTCCGTTGCGGATAATAATGTTGCATTATCGAACGTTGTGTCGTCGTGGATACTGTAGTATTGTATTTCTAAATCCCCCGACCACTATGTCGGTCTGAGACAGCGAGACCAGACAAGACCGAGAGGTCCGAGACCAAGACCAAGAGGTCCGAGACCAAGACCAAAGACCGTCAAGGCCGTGACAAGACCGAGACCACGTAAAAGTGGTCTCGAGACCGGTCTCGAGACCAAGACCGGTCTCGAGACATACATCACTAATATATATATATATATATATATATATATATATTGACTCTAAGGGTGATGCAGTACAATTCCTATGTATGTGTACAATTCTTTTTGTGCTCTGCAAATGGCAAATAAAACTTTGAACTTGAACTTTACACCAGCAAATGATTTGTAGATTCTTACAGAGACCATTCAAATGTAGAAAACAACTGGCCTAACAAAGCATACTCTCTAACATTACAGAATTTATTTATATATCAATATTATGATGATTAATAATCTGCTTCTGTTTCATTAAGAGCTTTTTCTCTTAGTATTTCAGTGTAAATAATATGCTGCATTCAACCAAGTCCAGTTTACCAGTCTAACCATTTTGACCAGTCAAGAAGTTCTTCAGAGAGACATACATAATCTTGTTTAAAATACCAGCAATTTGAAAATTGTAGGATCTTGCACAACTTTACATCAGCATTAACATTCTTGTGTTTTGTGATCAGCAGAGCAGCTCATTCACTGTCTGTCCTTTACTGGTCTTTTTTCCCTATTCATCTTTTTGACACAACATGAAATTATCTGGTTGTCACTCTACACATTGACTTAAATAATGTATGTGTATAAATTAAAGCAAAAAAAAAAAAAAAGAAAAAAAAAGACTTTTGTTTAATAGAAAAATACTTATTTCACAAGTGAAACAGAGAAACATACCTCTTTGAAACCGGTCATGTATTAAACCTTTCTGCTGTAGAAGAACAGATAAGCTGGAAGACTCGCTCAGTATCTGAGAAAAAACAGGATGGTGATCTGGGTGTGTTGTTTTTATGGACTGTGAGTTAACGTCACACTTTGACTACTGCATGTGTTTCCAAACTTATCCTGGATCCTCACCAGTACTGCACAAGTGCCCCTATTATGCTATTTTAAAAGTTCCTAATTTTGTTTTGGGGGTCTCCTACAACAAGTTTACATGCATCAAAGGTAAATAAAACTACTTTATTTTCTCATAATATTCTGTACACTGCACATCACCACATTTTTCAATGATTCTCAAAACGACATGACAGATGAATCCGTATCTTTAAATCTCTCCTTTCCGCGACCTACTTTGCTCTGATTGGTCAGATGGCCCAGTCTGTTGTGATTGATTGGTGTACCGCTTACAGCGTCAAACGAAACACCCATTACCATAACTGAACTTCAGCTCCGGAGTCTTCCTAAAGCTTTGAGAAACAGTCCTCAAAAAGTTTATACTGCTGTTGTATCGCTTTGGTCATTTTAACCACTGACCATTCAATCCTCATCCTTTAGCAGAGTTTGCAAAGAGAATTTGCTTTTGCAGAGCAGAAAACAGCATCTTCGCGACATATACACAACACGGCTACAGCGTTTGAGGGCAGGTCAAAGTAGACTTTTGCGGGCCATATGCAGGCATTATGCAAATGTCTTATCTATTGACGTGGAACCGTAAAGCAGTAGGATTCTAATTACTGACGACTCGTTTAGGCGGTTCTGGGTTGATTCTTTCTTTTGAGAGACAATAACTTTATTTGTTGTTCACTTTCGGCTTTACAACTTTGCAGATTGTTTACATTCTCAAACAGCTACATTAAACACTGCATGAAAGATAATATTCGGGAAAAAAGCATTATAACACAATGGAATTAACTCTTCTGCTGTAGAGTATTTCATGATCTGTGCTGGTGAGGCTCTAGGAACAGTTTGAAAAAACCTGGACTATTGGGACTTCATAAGACCCTGAGAGACAATACATCTTACCTGTGTACAATTTTGTCTATTGAATCAAATTATGTAATACTGGTGTTTTGGAAGCACGGGTGTGGTTTACATAAAGAGCTGATGGTAAACTCCAAAGTCCAAAGTCCTTTATGAAAATGTAGAAGTGGGAGGAGCTTCAGGGCTTCTGTTCAGAGGAGGAACATAAATCTCTAAATAATATAATTATAAATATTAAATATAAATATAATTAAGTTAGTAAATACTAGGATTCTGGAGAATTCTATTTTTATTTTTTTTAATCCAAACAAAAATTAAAGCAATTACATTTTATCAGATCTGACACTTAAAAGGCTCAATGTGTTTCGTGACTGAACCTCCGGAAAAAGTACCTGATGATTAATGTGCAATCTGTTTATTATTGTATGCATTTAGCAAGTAGGTGCTGTGAGAGCTTGTCATCTCTCAGTCCTCAACCCTTGACCTGATTCATGAAAACTGCACACTGGAGAAACCCAATTATGTTCAGCACTAAAAGTGACATGATGTTTGTGTGTGGAATGTACATCTACAAACATAAGAAACACACTCGTCCAGTGATTATTTTGAATTGCTGGATTTTAAATCCATTATTTTCTGAAATCTTTTAACAACAACCATTGTTTCTCCATACCTGTGAGAACAAATTGTGTTCCGTGATTTAATATGGAATTACAGGTTCCAGCACAACATCAGAAGATTTGATACAATGTAATAAATAGCAGTAATGGTTTTATGAATTATTAAATTGTTTACAATGGTTTAAAATAGCTTATGTTTGACCAAAAGGTTGCTCTTTCACCAAATTTATTTTATAGTTGCACACTCAAGATATAATAAGTACATTAATTTCTCACATACATCTGTATGCCACGTGTTTTATCTGTGGGCGGGGGTTAAAACATCCCAATATTAAACAGCTGAAGCAATGCTAAACTTAGAGATGAACATGAATGAATGACAGTTAAATGAGAACAGCATCACAAAAACTTACATCTTACCATATGATACTCCAATGAGGTTGTGCGATCTCAACAAATGTCTCCAAGTGTCAGATGACTCGCATCTAATCTTTCTCAGCATTGCGAAACTGCTTGAGCTCGGTCAGGTCACTTGGAGATTGAACTAATTTATTAATTTACATTAGGGGTGGTTTACACTGTTTTACAAACTGGATAAAATGTTTGAGTTTAGTTCAGTCTGACTCAAGGTGCTTTGTGTAATTGTCACAGCTGCGCTGCAATAAACTTAAAGTCTGCGTGAACCGGAAGTTGCAAACGACTTTTCTCCTGTGCTGTGACGTATTTCCCAGTGAAAAGTAATATTGAACAGAGGGCAGGGTTTTACTCTAGCGCTCCTCCTCTCCATCTCTTGCTCATTACAAACTAACGATTTGAGCGGAGTGGTTAAGCGTTTCCCAAACCAAGCCGTCAAACCCACGTCATCAGAGAAGGTCCTCCAATGCAGAGGGGAGGGGCATTTTCAGATTTTGATTAAAGATTACGAAGCCAAAAAAAAATGTTCTGTATTTTAACTTGCACGGATTAATTGTTCACCACAAGACTAGTAATATGCGCTAACAAAGTAAATAGGGTCCATTTTGATTTCAGTTGGACTTTAATCATTTTCACTTATGAGATTAACTTCTGTCCTGTGTTTTTCTTATACTGGGTGAGCGACACACTGAGGGATTCCTGAAGTGGGGAAAAAAATGGTAAACAAATTTTTCTTAATGAGGGAACCTCATTTATATTAATCTAGAAAAGAAGCACATGGATAATTTCAGTTTCATGTTATGAGTTACAAAGTTAAAGCTTAATGAGTTACAGTTCTGTAAAGATTCAAAAGGAACTGTGTTTGATGTACTGTTACAGTTTTTGGGACTAGGTAGACTTGCGAGTTTGACCAAAAATTTGTACTGTAAGTTAGTACTTGAACTTACGTTGCTAAACTCTCATCTGCAGCATGACTGTGGTACAGATGTAAAATTGAGAAGAAATTGCAATGTTCAAATCAGAGGAGGAGTCCTTTATATCTTTAAAATATGACAGAAAAGTTAGTATTGTTCTATTGGCAGAGGGACATGAGTAAAAATGTTAAATAATTCTGATAATGACTCATATTCACATATTTCCAGGTCACACTTCACGCGTTTGGGCAGAAGGCATCAGGTCAGATGTCCCACACACCCTCAAAAGTGAAACAGAAGATCAGGGTTGAAATCACGTCAAAACGTCATCCTCTTTCAAGTGCAAATATAAGTCGAATGCTGCATTTTAGCAAGTGTTTATCTCCTTATTTATGAGTTAATTTAGATTGGAAATCAAAGATCCCATTAAATGATTCAACAAGTGCAGTTTTCTTTCCTATGTTGACATGTTCCTTATTGGAGTTGGGTGGGAGGACACTGGGTGTCTACAGTTTTTTGATGTATTGTCCTTTCACTAATTAATACATTTCTGTCACAGAATCACCTCTATCACAAAACAGATGGCAACATGGAGTCTCGAGCCTAAGACCTTTTCGAACAAGATTTCTAAAAGATTATAAAATAGTGCAGTAATCTTTGTAATATGAAACCTGACACCACCCATTAGGTGAAAATGATTAAAGTACAGTGTCCATGGCAATGCAATGTCCAATTTCAAAATATTTCTCACAGGATGAATACTGAAGGTTTAAGCTTTTGAATGATACCTAATTTATGAAGATAAAATATGTGATAGGAAAAATAGCAGTAATAAAATGAGCACCAAACACAGGCAGGTAACAGGTTAAAGTCATATAATAACTTTCTCTAGACTGTTCTTAATCTGCTGTTACATATATACTGTAAGAGTGCTGACAGCCACTGAAATGTTTGTGATCAAAACAGAGTTTTTGGTAATGTCGTCTAGATACCGTCTTGTTTATTGAAGGGGTCATATAACGCTTTTTAATGTTTTCTTTTTCCTTTAGTTTGTAATGTATCTGTATGTGCATGTATAAGATCTGCAAAATTACAAAGCTCATAGTCACCCACAAATCGAACAGAGAACACTGATGAAGACCTGCCTAAAACCAGAAAGTCCAGATGTTACTTCACTACCTGGTATTATTTTGATGGTAGCAGGTGACAGAATTTTCATTCTGGGTGAACTTTCCCTTTAAGTGTTACTGATAGCAAGTCAGAGAAAACAACACTTTAACAGACAGATAATAGACACGTCTTGCCAGTATTTGATCTACCAGTGCATAAATCAGAAAGATACAGATGACCAGCAAATGAAAGGTCAGTGACTGTTGTGAATCTTCACACATGTTTAGGTTTGGTACTGGTTATGTTGACACAGTGAGTTTATTAACTAGTGACAACTATATTTTATAATTGATCTTACCCTCCCTAAATTCAGCTCCTTATATGGACTCATTTACATTTGTATAGACCTTCACTTCTTATGGACGCCACTATCTTTTATGTTTACATTGATGTTTTACAGTTTTAGAAATGGATGCCAATGATGAAATAATTTTTCAGGATTTCATTTGAGTCCACTAAGAAAAATACTTCAATGAGTTAACTAGAAACATCAATTTAACTAGATCCTGCTAATTAACAACAGAAAAACATGCATGAGATGAAGAACTTAACAAAAAGATCATCAATGCATCAGAAACTACAGTCACTGCCTTTAAATAAAGCAATATGCAGCATATCATCAGTGTTTCTGTGCTCTGGAGTACTCTGGCGTGGAAACAGCCAAAGGAAAGGTGTAAGAGTACTCATATGCAAGAGGCGTGTGTTGCCCAAGAGGGGCTTGTTGAAGTGCATAAAATCCTGTGGATACTGCTCTCTTGTGGTGACACTAGCAAAAAAGGGGGAACCCAAAGGGGCTGTGTGCTGGCTGGGGACAGCGGCTCACAAATCAGCTGTTCTCAAAATAGCACCACGGGAGCGAGCTGAATGGACAGGTCACGCAAGAGGGGTGTAAAAAACCTGCAGATAACACTTCCAGTGTGGGCAAGGCCAAAGGAAGTGAAAAGCCCCTTTGGTAGGCGATAAGGGTGGCCTCACAGTACAGTATGTTCCACTCAAGGAAGGTCTGCACGGGGTAGTGATCATACGCTGAGAAATGAACTGCTTGTCTAGTGTTTGTTTAAATGTGGAAAAAGCGTATGATATTTTAATGTTGGGTGCTGTGTGTGTGGTATTAGTTGTCTCAGTGTTGGGTGTTAAGTGTGTTGTATTAACCACTTGCACTTATTGTACTAACCACATACTAATTGCACTGGCTGTGATATTGAGTGTTGAAACAGGTTTTTGAAAATAACTTATTTTAAATCAGGAAAAACACTGAACACATTCAAAAAGTCTTCTGCGTATAAAAAATAAATAAATGCAAATAAAAACTAACATTACTAACAAAGTTCTATCAAATGACAGAACAAAAGTTATTAAATTGCATAATAAGGATGAGACTTGTGACAGTCAACCATTTGTCATTTGTTTCGTGAAATGTGGATGTATGGATGTTTGCCAGTGTTGCTGAATAACACGTAACAGGAAGAATGTTCTCAGGTATTTATTGAAGAAATTCAGAGCAACAGCACAGATAAGTGTCACAGCGTGGTGAAAGGCACTAGAACGACTTAACTTGAATTAAAATTCCATCATTGAAAGCATTATGTCTGTATCCAGATGTGTTAGAATGAAAATTCATGACTGTTTTACCAGGGAGAACAACAGTCTGGAACAACATCATGATGACAGAATGTTAATATTGGGTGAACTGTCCCTTTAACACGTGTGTTGCGTTACTTGAGAATGTGATGATGACGTGCGCCACTAGAGGGAGATGTTCAATAAACACTGACATCAACTCGCACTGGGAGATTTGAGAATCTATAATTCAATGAGAATTATTCTTCATTACAGTTTATATTTGTGTTTGATAAACTGACTGAACTGCAGAAAAGATCATACAGTCATGCTCATGTATGTCAGGTAAAGCACATAAAAGGTTTATATGTAGGTCTTGATTTCTCTGATTCTAATTAATCACCAGTATCACTAAAATGTATTAAAAGTATACCCACACAGCAAAGGAGTCCGTGGCGGACCCGCCCTCAAGCCGCCAGATCCGCCTGACTGTCAGATTCGTTTTCGCTGCGCTAACAGGATCAGCCCCGCCTCCAGGATCGGCCCCGCCTGCGGTTTTAATCGGTGGACCCAGAACGGATCACATACGGATCCGTACTTCGGACGCGCCTTAACATGTGCCCCGCCTCCTGACGCACTGTCACCTCGCGGACTCGCTACAGACGCTGGGCGGACCCGCTGACCAAACGCGCCTAATTTCAACTGTCGCCATCGTCACAGAATCATTCTCCGCTCTGTGGAAAAGCTAACCGGCAGGTCGACAAGCACGGAGCACGGTAAGAATGGTTCAAATATGCTTTATTTGTACAGTTACTTAGCTGTAAAACATTACCGTTCATACCGTTCAACATACCGATGATTTTATTTCTGAAATGATTGTGGCAAACGAAGTTAGCAAATTGTCATTAGCGTAGATTTGAGTAAAAATGTATTTGATAATTAATAACTTTGAGTAAAAAGCTATTTGGATGGTATATTCTTTCTGTCTGGGAGGTTAGGTGATTTAATTAACGTTAGCTGTCCGGATTTTTATCACACCCTGATCGCGTATTTTCTCCCCTCCAGTAACGTTAAAATGTCAGGCAATATTATCATGTTAGGCCTAACGTTACCCAACTTACGTTTTTCACTGAATTTCTGGTATAACATGTCCATTTTTGTTTACATTTTGACAGTTCCACCTCCCCATGTAATGTTGTTTCAAAAAAATAATTAATATTATATGATACTGTGTGTGTGTGTGTGTGTGTGTGTGTGTGTGTGTGTGTTCTGTTGCAGCTTACAGTTTGTTCAAGTGCCACCAGTCTTATTTTGGAGTTTCATCTTTTCCTGACATCAGAGTAAGTAAGATTTAATACTGTTCCAACTGGATTTGTTGTCAAATACTGACACTGGTCCACACTACAGCATTTAATACTGTACTGGTTTGGTTAGTTTGAGTCCATTTTTGTTTACATCATGACAAATATATTCTCCACCACCTCCCCATGTAATGTTGTTTCAGATAATTATTTCATATCATATTAAGATTGTGTGTGTGTGTGTGTTCTGTTGCAGCTTACAGTTCACAGTTTGTTCAAGTGCCACCAGTCTTATTTTGGAGTTTCATCTTTTCCTGACATCAGAGTAAAGTAAGATTTAATACTGTTCTAACTTGATTTAGCCAGATATGTTGTCAAATACTGACACTGGTCCACACTACAGCATTTCAATTGTCAAGGCTTAAAAATTTGCAAATTATCAACTTGAAGATGCAGCACTGGCCCAATGGGGCAGGTTAAAGTTCCTGCAACTGGCCCAAGTATCTTTCACGCTGGCCCCGGGCCATCAGGCAGTCCTTATTGTCGAGCCCTGCTGTATAATTATTTTTGAAAACACTCAAAATTTTGGTTATTTTCCACAACTCACTAGTTGAAATGTGTATTTTGTGTTTCTGTTACGTTTCTTTTAGATAAAATGAATAGAAAAACTGTACCTGTCTCCAGCTCCACCTTAAGACAGTAAGTTCTTCAGCAACTTCACTGTAAGTTGACAGTTCATTGTTGATTCAATTGAGTTCAGTAAGGCCACATTTATACTGCAGGTCTTGATGCCCAATTCTGATTTGTTGACCATATCTGAATTTCTTTTATTTTTTGGACCAGCTTTTTTAATTTAAAAGTGACCCATATGCAATTACACCATACACTTGGTGAAATAACCCAAGGTAGACATACTGACCTGTTCTTGAAACAGGAAGTTAAATTTATCTGGTGCTGTTTGTTACTTCCTTCTCGTTTAAGGATGTTTGGTGCCACAAAATTGGTACAGTGATGGAGTTACCTATTGGCCAAACTACAAAAATGATGAGAGAGTGAACGGGGCAGTGAAAAATTCTAAGGAACCTGGACCTGACTGGAAAAAATATGATGCCAGAGTCATGTGGTATGCTATTTTCTTTTTAAATAATCTAAATGGCTTTTGTAAGCAAATATCAAAGTATTTTGCCAATATGTTATATGGGAAGAAAATCCTTTTAATTACATTCTCATATTGTTCTGTTGTCTATAGTTCTACTCTATTAATTTGAAGGTCTACTGAAGTTTAACATGTAGGCTATTTATTTTTTAGATGACTACTTTGTGGCACAACAACTCTTGAAGAAAGCTCTAAATTGCAACACATCAGATCTACAGTCTGAAGAGGAAGAGGAGGAGATTCGGCCAAAAAGAAGGCCAAAGCCGATGTTAGTATACGTATATTATCCTTTATATTTTACATTAACTTTTTGGCCTCTATATTTTCTCAAAAACATAATTTAGTGTTAGGATATGATGAACCCGACAACCACCACACGTAAAGCCAGCTGAAATAGAGTTAAATGGACAGTATGTTTTCTGGTTTCTCAGAGAAACCATTCTCAACCAATTACATTGATTTACAACTTAAGTTCTTAGGCCAGTGAAAATGTTTATGTAATTACATTTATGCATTTGGCAGACGTTTTTATCCAAAGCAACTTACATTGCATTTTAAGGTACACATTTACATTCCTATCAGTTCTTGCTTCCCCTGGGAATTGAACCCATGACCTTAGCATTGCAAGCGCCAACACTCTACTGTTTGAACTACAGGAAGGCTTTACATTTATTATTATTATTAATAAGAGTAATTAATAAGATGTTTACTGTTTGTTTTTTTCCACCCTAATTTATAGTCATTTCTTGGGAGACTCTGATGAGAGCGAGGAGGAAGATGCTCATAAAAAGAGGCAAACTTTTAACACAACCATCAGCTCCTGTTATTGCACCACCACCTTTTATCCTAAGTAGCGGCACAGCTGCTCCACCTCCACCCATTTCTCCGCCTCACTGTTCACAGAGACCAGCAGAAGAGCAAACCCCTTCTGCAAGCAGGGTCTACAAACCTACCTGGCGGGGGGGGGAAGATGTGGATCAGACAGTATTGCCTGCTCTGGTGAGCAATACCTCATTAGATACAAGACTCAAATAGAGTTTATTTTGTCCGCTTTTTTATTTTTATGCATGCTTAGTCCTGTGTCAAATTTACTATTTAACTTTTATCATATTTAGTCAACCTTATCCTGTTTTTGTTTAGTTATTTTTTTAGTCAACTAAACTTATGGGCATTCAAGTTTTATTCAAGGAAAACTTTTTTTTTTTTTGTCACGCTGTATAATGGTTAAAATTATAATCACTTAATCATTTTAGTTGAGCTTCTGTTTGTGTTTGTGCCAAATTCTTTAGGGAGTCTATTAAAGTCTGTAGTTTTCTTATGTCTCATTAGAACTACAGAAACGCGACCCGATCTGGCAATCTTACATAGCGTGGTTATAGCAGATAAAGGACCGCAAAGAGGAGGCAGAAGTGCCTTTCACCCTGTTACGACTTGACATTATTTTAAGTTAAAAAAAGAATTATGTCTATCCTCTAAAAAACAACAATCTGGTAGCTTCAATGTGATTTCATGACATGTAATGAAAATCTGCTTATGTATTACAGGTGGTGTGAGAAAGAGCCATGTCTCCTGTGCCGCCACCGATGACGACATTACAAAACATGTAATCCGGTGGTTCAACCTGGCATCAGATAGGGGAAGCTCAAGGAGCCGGAGCCCCTGTCAGCAAACCTTGACCCAACAGTAGTGAAAAAAAATACTTTATCATTTTAGTGTAATGTTTTTCACTAAATAAAATGATGTTCTTGGTACAATTCATGGTTGATTTCATTTTTTTCTGTAATGTCTATTCAATGTATACATGAATAAAACTATTAAAAAAATTAGTAAATACATTTATAGTCTGTAATAACCTATTTTGTTATTGTTAGTTGGCTAAAAATTATTAATGTTTAATGATTCATGTTTTATTCAAAGGCACATACATTTATAACTATTCAAGCTTTTATAGAGCAGTCCAGTCTATCTAATGTTCGTCCACCATTAGATTTTAAATATATCTGTAGCTATAGTTTTGGCCAGATAATCAAGTGTGGGGAAAAAAGTGGCATTGTAGACGGAATTTTATGAACGGGTCCAAAACGGACCCGGGCCGGGCATATGACCGGGTCCAAAACGGACCCGGAGCGGATATGCGGCTCATTCGCGGATCCAAAGCGAAGCCGGGGCGGATGTACCCATTTATGTACGGATACGCAAAGGGACCGCAGCGGTGTCGGACCGGATCCGCGATCCGCCACCGCGGCGGATCCGGCGCGGTGTGCAAGTGGACGCAGTTTCGGATCCGCTTTCTGGATCCGTTCCGGAGTTCACTGTACCTCCGCGGCGGATGCGTTTCGTAGTCAGTTTGCTGTCTGGGTAGTGTTAAATTAGAGATTTGGTGCATTTTAAGACATTTTTACTTCCTACAGCCAATCAGAGGCATCGGCCCAGGTTACGAGAGGAAGTTGTGTTTCACACGCTTAAATTAACCACCAGAAGCTGCTCTTTAATTCACTCATATGTTTCGTCTGTGAGGTAGCAGTCAGCTTTGGAGTTTTGTTTAAATTTAGATTTCGCCTCTTATTTAACAAACGAACGAAATGAATGCTCTGCTAGTTAACTGGAGATGTTTTGTTTATTTGTATTGGTACATTTGTGTCACCAGATGTTTCAAAAGTGGTGGGGACATGTCGCACCCGTCCCACCCGCAAATTACGCCGTCTTTTTTCGTCCTGAGGTAGCCTGTAAAAGGATATTTTGAGGCCTCCTTTTTTGTTGTTGCACCCCACCGCACAACATATTGAAGGCATAGCTAGCTAGTTCCTTTGCGACTGACATGAATCAGGTACTCAAGATGGCAGCAGACAAGTTTTAGAAGTGAGTGACGTCAGTGAGGAGACGTTGGTGACATCATCTGATATTCATCTATATAAGCTCCTTCAGTATTATCAGCAGCTATCGCGTTTCTCAGGAGCTAATTAAATGGCGAAATTCTGCAGGCAAGTGTAAAGGGTTAAAAAATAAAAAGTGTTCAAAGTTAGGCATAAGAGATAAAAAAAAAAAAGGTAATTGAGTTAGTACAGTTTATTCTACTACCATTTATCGCAAAAATAAACAATGTGGGAAAAATAGACACCCATATATTTTTTTTATGATAATGTGTACTAAATAGTTACGAAGAGACCAATTTCATTGTATTGTGCTTGTTACTATGCTGGGGCGATACTTATAGAGGTCACTAGATGGCGCTGAGCGCCGGGAGGAACTTAAAACCATTATGAGACAAGCGCTGCAGAATAAATACTGCAGTTGAGCTGAACAGAAGCTAAAGTTTTCGTCTCATTGTTTCTATATACAGGTGGGTTAATGTTCCTCAAAATGGTATGCATGTATCTCGGTATAAGAGATAAGAGTGTTGTGAATCTGTAGTGAGTACGTGCAATGTTAGAGTTGAGTAGTTTTGCCGTAATGTGTGAAATAGTGATGTTCAGCTATACACTGCCATACTGAGCTAGCGGACCTGTTGCTATGAGTAACCAAGTAAACAATAGAAACGCGAATGCTCTCGTTTTGATCTGAAAATGCATTTAGTGCTAATGTGTGTATAACACATCATGTTAAACGTTTTTCCTGTGTTTAAACAGAGTAGTTGACTTAAAAAGTGAATCAAATTTAGTAATTTGTGTAATGTGATGTACCTAATGTTTATTACAAGAACCAAATGAGAACAAGTAAATATGTTGTTGTTCAAGTGGTCAGTATACAATTCATGTCAAATGAAGCACAATGAAAAGTATGGACATTAATATGTTTTATTTTACTGTGCTTCCGTTATTATTATTCCATTATATATTTGGGTATTTTCTGAAGATATGGTGATATCTTAAAACAAAGTACTGTGAAATACATGAGGTTACCAGCATTTTGTTTATTACCTCAAGGAGTCAAACATTACTTTTTTCCTTTGTGGAAGCAGAATAAATACTGCAGTTGAGCTGAACAGAAGCTAAAGTTTTCGTCTCATTGTTTCTATATACAGGATCTAAAATCACACTCACCCCCCCTGACACTCACCAGGCCAGGGGGGCAACACAAACAACATCATATCACAAGGAATCGTGCAATTGGGAATTTGGCAAGAGAAATTCGATCCCCACAAGGATTTCACCTCTTAAACTTGAACACGAGATTTGCCGCATTGATCATAAGTTGTCTGATTTGGAAGTGACCTCAGTCTGCATTGCTGCTCGCATCGCTGCATTATTGACACAGGACTCGACGTGATTCATTCTCCATTCATCTCTGAAAGTCTTCACAAAGCTAAGCTAAAATACTCATTGCTAAAAGCTATCAGGGTATTGGCAACATGCTTGTTGCTAATGCTATCCGTGCGGCTTGGGCTTATCTAACTTAGTCGTTTTCATTAAAATGCTCTTGCTAGGCTTATGTGATCATATTGGCTATGTGTGTTACTATATGTTGTCATTGGCAACTGATCGTGTTGCACACGCTGTGCTTTAGCACTATGCAGCTCAGATTCAAGCAGCTTGCTTGATAGGAATTAAAGGTGAACTAAGTCACTTTTTTACCTTACCCGAACAGCTTCGGAGTCATTGGAATGGCTATATGACTGTTTTCGGGTTGAATGGTGGTCGTCTCGCACCCCTCGTGCACCTATGAGCCGAGTTCTTTGAAAACAAATGCACATGACCAGCGGGAGAAGATGGGAGGGGGGAGAGTCGCCGACGAGTTTTGACGACAGTGTTGTCAAATATCTATTCCGAAGCTGTAGGGGGAGCTCTATAGAGAAACCCGCGAGCAAAAAGCGAGAAAACAGTGAAGAAATCGGCAAAGCTGCATAGTGCTGCTTTAACAATTCATGATGCAAACGGAATAATTCTGCTGTGGCACAGTATTCAGTATTCACTATTCAGTTGAGTCACTTCAGCGTTATCGGACACGCTTGGTCTATCTTAGTGTATTGTATACCGTGCTTTGATTTTGATGCATTGTTTTTTAAGGGCTTGCATTTTTATAGGCTGAAATTCAACATGGTGGTAGGGTATATTTAAGCTGTGTATTAAAAAAAAAAAAAAAAAAAAAAAAAAATATATATATATATATATATATATATATATATATATATATATGAAACCCTGCTTGTTCTAAAGGCTATCTAGTGGATATCGACTTGCTTTAAAAGCTGTTAGTTGCTATTGGTAACATGGTGGTTTTACTTTTAAGTTTATTTAGCCCAGTCGTTATTTGGAGCATGGCTGTGTTTTAGGCTTATACCAGGTGTCATTGTCACATGCTGTGCTAAGCTTATCAGGTATCAGCAATATTCTGTCATTTCAGAAACATTGCTATCAGTACCGTATGGTGTTTTCTAGTGCAATGTTATCGAATATAAGCTTGTTACTTTGGCTTCTAGTATTTTGCGCATACTGTCCTCAGGAACATGCTGTAGTAATCAAGTGTTGTTTTCTGCTTATCTGGTTGCATTGGAAAAATCCCTGTTCTTTATTCTATCTGATTATTGCAACATGCTGCGTTAAGGTAACCACATGCTTGTGGCTAAAGCTATCTAGATATCGGTAACATACTAGTGCAAAATACACAGTACATTCACCACAGAGGTCTGGTATTCAGTGACACTAACAACATCGTAGCTTGATGGTCCTGTGAAGGAGTGTGGAATCATGGGAGTCGTCATCTTCACCTCCACAGCCGATGGAATCAGCACGATGGGAGCAGAAATCATGTTAATGAATGAGGAAGCACACTGTATTTCATTGCTTAGCTGCACAGTGCATCTTACTCTACAGGGTGTATGCTTCCCCAACCAGACTACACTAGTTTTAATACTAGTCCTATGGTTATACAAACATGCTAGTTGTATCAGTTTTGTTGCCGCTAGTCTGAGCTATTGCTGTAGGGTGTATGCTTCCCCCATAAGATTGGGTCTATAGTGCTCAACATATGACGCTAACATCAGGATGTAACCATTCTATCAGCCTCAGTCGTGGTTGGGGTAGTGTGTAAAAAATAAATAACAATATATATATATATATATGTGTGTGTGTATTTTTTTTTCTTGGTTTCTACAGAAGGAAACTACAACCAAGTAGGTTATGACGTAACTGACAGGTGACAGTGTACGCAGTGCACGTCAACAAATAACTTGTCTAGTGATTGGAATTTATTCAAACCTACATATTTGTGACTAAATATATCCAAGCATCAGCATCACGCTTGTTACATTAAACCATCCATCTGTACTTCAGTACTTATTTCCAATGAAAAAGATAATTGAAAAGGAAATCTCCATCTCTCATCTCTAACTCACAGGCGTCACTCAAAGAAACTGGATCTGGACTGCGGATATACAACAAGCAAGCAAGCATTTTGATATCTAAATTTTCACTTCTTCATTTCAGGTGGTAGCCTATATGTCATTCATTGCAATAGACATGTTTACTGCTAAGCATTTCGGGTATTGACAACATGCTTGTTGCTATGGCTTATGCGGGTATTGGCAACATACTTGTTTAGGCCATCCAGGTAAGGGCAACATACTTGTTGCTTAAGGCTTTCTGGCATTGTTGGTAACTTGCTGTTGCTCAAGCTTTTCAGGTATTGGCAACATGCTTGTTGCCTTGGCTCACTCAGGTAACTATAAAGCATCCAGATTGCGCTGTTGGGTTTGGGGGATATTGGCATATGGTTTTGTTTTGGGGGGTTATTGCTGCTCTCCCCGCTCTTATCCATGATAGGCTGCATATGGATGTGCAGGGAGTTCTCGCCCAGAACGGAACCATACCGCCAATCCAAACTGTATGCTAATTGTCAATCATATTTGATGGTAGTGGTCCTGACAGAAAATCCCATCACATTTGCTGGATTTGCGGTTTGCAACAGGAGCGCGAATGTGAGAGGTTGTTGATGATTAAATTTGGGATTGAGTATTTTTAATAAACTTTTATGTTACTGTATAAACATAATTTATTTTTGCTCCAGTTTAAGTCCAGTGCTACAACATTGTCAGAATGCTGACAGAAAAAAATAACGAAAGAGCTGACGGTTTGAAAAAAAAAATATATATATAATGAACTCTGACGGGATTGAGGCTCTCCAGAAATCCACAGAAGCAGATCTGACTGGACTGAAAACATCAAGTAGTACCCATGATAAGAAAATACTGGATCTGGAAGTTAAAATGAACGAAATGGAGAGATATAGAAGGTACTGGATCTTGAGGCTTTATGGTCTTGACAAACATGAATGCGAAGACATTAAACAAAAGGTCATGGACATCTGCGCTGCAGTGCTTCTAGATGAAAAGGGAAAGTTCACTACTGAAATTGATCGCTGATTCGCTACTGAAGTTCATCACGTGGGAAGGAGGCTTGACGTGAACAAGAAACCAAGAACTTTGATTCCCCTGTTCAGATCCAGGGATATCAGAGACTTACTGTGGAAAAGTGCAAAGAAAAGCAGCTTTTTGAAAGAAAAGAAGTTGAGGTTTGCTGAAGATCTGACAGTAGTTGATAAAGAAATCAGTAGTTGGCTGTGGCCAAGTGTTGAAGCTGCACGAAAAGAAGACAGGAGGGCTTATTTTGTTGGGAACAGAGCATTTGTGGACAGGAAGGAGTTCTTGTGAAGTAGGCAATGACATTTATGTCTGACTCATGTTTACATTAATGCTTACAGTATGCTACCAGGTAAACATCAATGCTATGCAGAGAGGTTTGGAGATGTAAACTTTTGTTTTGAAGGTCTTCTGTGAGTATGGGTTCACTCGCTGTTTTCTCTCTTAATGTTAGAGCTATGAGAAATTTAGTTAAAAGAAGAGCAATCTTTTTACTTTGTAGAAGTATCCAAGATACACATGCATCTGCATCAGACTTTTAGTTTTGGAAGAGCCAGTGGGGAAATTATATGTGTATGACGTATGGTAGCAGGCATTGTAATTTTGAAGGGTAAGTTTAGAGAATTTTTTTTTTAAAAGTTCACATTCCTTGAGAAGATGGGTCATTAATATACTGTATACATTTGCACTCTGTCCTTCTACAGCGTCTCTGACGCACACACACTTACACACATTCAACACCAGATTCACTTAACCCCTCTATGCTGGATTTGGGGTTTATGATTTCTCAGTATCTTTGTATAAGATTAGACAATATAAGCATATGATCAACTCAATTTTAATGCAGAATATGAAGGTTAAGAACCACCTAACATAGACAAGATTGGCAAAGTTATCTTAGTTCATCATAGTTGTGACAAGATCATCACCCGGATGTGCCTGCAGTCCCGATCTGTGGTAGTTGAGTCTAGAGATTCCTGATCTCAACCATCTAAAACTGTGTGCAGCATATTGAGAAAACAAGAACTTTCCCAAAGTCACAGATAATGTATTTAAAACTTCTATTTATGATAGTAGATGCAGCATATTGAGAAAACACAAACTTTCACAACCTCAGCCTTGAGTTTGTGTGGATTTTGCACGTCTCCATTAATTTTGAACATCTGTTCGCTGCAGTTTTTCCCCACTCATATTTGCAGAACTGCTTGAGAGGCATAGGTGTCGTGTGATTCCTTAAATATTATTTGTATTAATTAGTTTAACCCTTATTTATATGGGATGTTTTCTCAGAGGAACTTTGCTCTGTGTTTTCTCCTCATTATCAAATGATTTATTTAGTGAATTGACCTAATCTATTGTAAAACAGTAAATATGTGAATGATTATGAGTAATTATTTTTCTAGATCCTGTTTCTTTATCAAATTATATATTAACTTGTTTACATTTAAATGAACAGCTGAAATTGTAAAGGTTTGGGGTCTAGATTGGCATTTTACAGGTCTTGTTGAGGTATGATGTTAAAAAACGTTACAAAACTTATTCCCTGTATAGCCCTATATCTGTCACAAGACCAGTCACCTCAGCACACTACACTTCCCATAATCCTCTCTGTTCATCACCTGCACTCCTTCCTCATTAATTCACACCTGCCATCAATCACCACCATTCATCAGCTCCTCTCCATAAAAGCCAGCACTAAACACACATCTCTGGTCTTGTTATTTGTTACGGAACTCTTACCTGATTAACCACCTCTGGAGAACTTACCTGCTGCAAACTATCTAGTCTTCATCGTCTTCATCTTTCTTCTGTGTGTCATCCAGTCACTTCTCTTCATAACCTGCAGCAGATACGACTTTCTTTCACCTGCCAGCATCACCAGTACAATCTGATATGCAGAGACTCACCTGCTGTCTTTCAATAAACTCTGTTCAGATTCTACCTGTGTTTGCTATCTTCTGTTCCATGAAAATATGCAGAGATGGGCATAAATGCATGAAAATGTATTTAAAATAAAAATAAATAAAAATTTAATTTAAAATATTTAAAAATAAAATACCAAATACTGCATGGAATTTTATATACGTATATATTAAATACAAATACAATATTTAGTATTTTGAAAATACACAAAATACATGTGGAATAGGCCATTTATTGAGCTATCACTATTAGGCTGAAATCTGTTCTGAATGCAAAGAAAATTTTGGTGTGTACAACTGCTGAGAAACTTTTGCTTTCATTTAGCCATCTACCACCAATTATTTAATAAGACTGGGTTTAAGGTGTTTTCTCAGCACCATTTCTAAACTTATTTCTGACCAGTTTACACTGCACCTTATTAATTGTAGTGAATGCTAATAAATAAGTCGCATGTAAAACTGTGAGAACTTTTCCTGGTATCTAGCAAAGTGTGGGAATGGGTGATATTACCAAAATATTATATCATGATATGATTAGGTTTCACAGTAATATATATCATGATATAGTCTATGTTTCTCTGTAAATAAGGTTATTACAATACCACAATTTTAGAATTAAATTTTAAATTTGACTGTTTTAAGTTTTGATGCCACAGCAAAAACTAATACTAGTATAACTAAAGTAAGTAAAAAGTTGAAGACCACAAAAACTTTCTGTAAAAACTTTGACATTTTGTGTGTATTTCACCATTTATCCACACACAGAAAACTGCCTGCCAGTGTGCGAATACTGAATATGAATTCTCTTTTGTGGTATATTGCACTTTCTTTTAACGACTCTTATCATCAAGCACATTCTGCTCTTTATTACTCATTTGTCCACGTTCCTTTATCGATCCAATGTGTCAATATCTCCTGCCCACTAAAAGATCCATGGATACATTAGCATCATTTATAAAATGTTGTACAGAAACAGTCATACATTTGATCTTACAATCATTTCTCAAATGTGCATAGGTGTGATTCAAAGAAAGAACGTACTCACAAAAATTGTGCATAGACCACTTTTTTCAGATGTGAAATCTATAATATTGCAGAATGATCTTGAAATTTTATGTTGTTGAATGGGTTTAGATCGTCGTCTTGCAAATGCCGCCTAATTAATGTAATTAATATAAAAGGTCAGTATGAGCCAGTCGTTGAGGATGTGAACACAGTGTTCTCTCAGGGGAACAAGGGAAGAACTCAGCAACCTTCGTGAAGACTCAGGGAGACAGGGACAGCCCGAAGGGGAGGACTTTGTACTGATATGCCTGAACCTTAAAAGCAAGCAAGCAAGTTTCTGCGTTAGCATCTTGAACAGGACTTTGTGAAGGGCGATTCAAGCTAGCCAGGCCCCCAGAGACTGTACAAGTGGGACCAGAGGGACCACAGACGTACCCACAGTGGGGCAGCGAGGTGGAGTGCAGGGACCCAACTCGGACGGCATTGTGGCCTGAAGTGGTGTATGGGTGTGTGGTGCAACACTTACCTGGCTCCATGATTGGGCAGGGGGTGCGTGAGAAGGCATTGCGTCCTCGAACCACTGCCCACTAGCAATAGGAGAGGGGGCTGAGGGTGCCTCCCTCAGCACTGCCAACCGCACCCTCTTTGTACCCAGAGATAGAGGAAACTGCTCTTTCATTGAAAATTGGCGGAACATAAACAAAACTGAACAAAAGATTCTCCACCTCCATCTCTGCGTCTCAGGGGTGGTGTTTCACCGACCGCTTGGAGGATTAGCTGCTGAGACGGGCGGCGTTTTCCTGTAAGTCAAGTCTAGTCACCTTCATTTATATAACGCTTTTTAACAACACAGATTGTTTCAAATAAGCTTTACAGTGATAACAGGAAATTAAAGTAACAGAGATTGGCTTTATAGCAGCTCGAGAATAAAGTTATTGTCCAGCTAACGTTGGTTTTGATTGATTGACTTCCGTCACATCGATCAATAGTTATTAACTTAGGAGCCGCTAACACAACACCGTTTTAACAGAAAACCCTTAATGCGCTCCGGTCGCTCATTTGCACAAAACAGTGCCTGGTGGATCGAGAATGCAAACCATGAAATAGGTTCCAAGGAGCAAGCCTTGAAACATTTTTTGGGGAAAAAACTTATCTCTGCGCAAACTTCAAAAACGCGAACCTGTGAGAATGCTGATGGCATGCACATGCGTATTACAAGTTCAGTCTATAGGTATGCGCATTTGAATATATACAGACCCTTTCCAAAAAATTTGAATAGCATGGAATAGTTTATTTATTTCCATAATTCCATTCAAAACGTTAAACTTCCATAGATTATAGATTCAGGGCCCACAACTTAAACGATTTCAAGTATTTAGTTGTTTATTTGTACATAATTTGGGCTTCCAGCTCATAAAACCCACGAAAACAGGATTTAAAAAAAAATTTATATTACATGAAATCACACAGTAATTACACAGTGAACCCATGGTTATTGAACCAGGTTTTGGTTCTTTTGGCAGTGTGGGCAGGTGCAAATCCTGCTGGAAAATGAAGTCAGCATCTCCATAAAGCTTGTCTGCTGAAGGAAGCATGAAGTGCTCTGCAAATGTCCTGGTAGACGGCTGCGTTGAGTGGACAGCACTGTGGACCAACACCAGCCGATGACCAACACAGACTGTGGAAACTTCACACTGGACTTCAAGCATCTTGGATTGTGTGCCTCTCCATTCTTCCTCCAGACTCTGGGACCTTGGTTTCCAAATGAGATGCAAAATTTGCTCTCATCAGAAAAGAGGACTTTGGTCCACTGTGCTTTATTAAACCCAGTGTCAACGCAGCCGTCTACCAGGACATTTTCAGAGCACTTCATGCTTCCTTCATTTTCCAGCAGGATTTGCACCTGCCCACACTGCCAAAAGAACCAAAACCTGGTTCAATAACCATGGTATCACTGTGTAATTACTGTGTGATTTCATGTAATATTCTAATTTTTTGAAATCCTGTTTTTCGTGGGTTTTATGAGCTGGAAGCCCAAATTATGTTAACTAAATACTTGAAATCGTTTAAGTTGTGGGCCCTGAATCTATAATCTATGCAAGTTTAACGTTTTGAATGGAATTATGGAAATAAATAAACTTTTCCATGATATTCACGTTTTTTGGAAAGGGTCTGTATGTTGTCCTTTTTTACAAGCCAACCCTCAACAAACTACTTGTATGGCCTTAAAAATTTATAATATAGAATTATTTATCGCTTCCGCGTAGCCACATGAACCGGAATTATCCCAACAACGTTTAATCTGTACTGAGGTAAAGAGAAGGGAAGGAGTCTCTCACAGGGGAGAGACTAGTTGACACTTCAGGACAACATTGAATTATAATAATAATAATAATAATAATACATTTTATTTAAAGGCGCCTTTCTCGGCACTCAAGGACACCGTACAAAAATACATAATATATTTAAAACAGCGCAGAATAAGAAAAACAGAAGAATAGAGAATAAAACAATATTAAGAACAATTAAAAGAGGCAGAGCATGTTACAGTACATTAGATATGATAGGCAGTTTTAAACAGATGTGTTTTAAGTTGAAGTTTAAAGTGAGAGAACGAATCAATGTTTCTGAGTTGTGGTGGTAGTGCGTTCCAGAGTCGGGGAGCAGATCGGCTAAAAGCTCTGCTCCCCATAGTGGTGAGACGGGCACGGGGGACAGAGAGGTGTATGGAGGAGGATGACCTGAGTGAGCGGGAAGTGGTTGAAACCTGGAGGAGATCAGACAGATATGGGGGGGACAGGTTGTGAATGGCTTTGAATGTTAATAAAAGGACTTTGAAATGGATACGAAACTGAACCGGGAGCCAGTGAAGCTGTTGGAGAACAGGGGTGATGTGGTGAATGGATGGTGTTCGTGTTATTATGCGGGCAGCTGAATTCTGGACCAGTTGAAGTTTGTGAAGGGATTTGTGAGGGAGACCGAAAAGAAGAGAGTTGCAGTAGTCTAGACGTGAAGTGACGAGACTGTGGACAAGGATGGAGGCTGTGTGGGGGGTAAGGGAGGGGCGGAGACGATTAATGTTTCTTAGATGGAAGTAGGCAGACCGGGTAATGTTATTGATGTGAGATTGAAAAGATAATGTGCTGTCAAGGATGACACCCAGACTCTTCACCTGGGGGGAGGGTGAAACGGAGGAACTATCAATAGTGAGAGAAAGACTGTTGGTTTTGGATAAAGTAGATTTAGTGCCAATGAGGAGAACCTCAGTTTTATTACTATTTAATTTGAGGAAGTTCTGTGTAAACCAAATTTTTATTTCTGAGATGCAGTCAGTAAGTGAGGTGGGTGGGAGAGTGGATGAGGGTTTGGTCGAAAGGTAGAGCTGGGTGTCATCAGCATAACAGTGGAATTGAATGTTAAATTTACGGAAAATACTACCCAGGGGAAGGAGGTAAATGATAAAAAGCAAGGGCCCCAGGACAGAGCCCTGGGGAACACCTGAAGTAACATTGAAGGGACTGGATTTAAAAGATTTAAATTGAATGAACTGAGTACGGCCAGAGAGATAGGAAGTGAACCAGTCTAATGGAGTGTGAGTGATACCAATGGCAGATAACCTGTTGAGGAGGGTGGTGTGACAGATGGTATCAAAAGCTGAACTTAAGTCGAGGAGAATGAGAATGGTAAGGAGTCCAGAATCAGCTGCCATAAGGAGGTCATTGGTGATTTTGATAAGTGCTGTTTCAGTGCTGTGAAGTGGACGGAAACCAGACTGGAACTGTTCATACAGGTTATTTTGGGATAAATGAGAATGGATTTGAGAGGCAACTGTTTTTTCAAGGATTTTGGAAATGAATGGTAAATTTGAAATTGGACAGAAGTTATTGTAGTCAGAGGGGTTGGCACCCACTTTTTTCAAAATTGGAGTAATGGAAGCAGTTTTGAATGATGTTGGAACAGTTCCAGTGGTGAGAGAGGAGTGAATGATAGCAGAAATGTGGGGAACCAGGGATGGGAGACAAGTTTTAACAAGTTGTGTGGGGAAGGGGTCAAGTTGGCAAGTGGAAGCCTTAGATTTCCTGATCAATTCAGTGATTTCAGAGATAGCTGGGAGGTGGAAGGAAGAGAATGAGTGTGTGGATGGGTGAAAATCAGCTGAGGTGCTGTGGTGAGGGATATGTCCAAGGTTCTGGTGAATATTTTTTATTTTTTCAGTGAAAAATGACATAATGGAGTTGCAAAATTGGGTTGTATACAGGTGAGGGGGGAGAAAGTCCTGAGGTTGAGTGATATTGTTAAGTATGGAAAACAGTGACTTCGAGTTTCCTTTATTAGCAGTGATTATACTGGAGTAGTAGTGACTTTTAGTGCGAACGATGGAGTCCTTGTATTGTAAGATGTGATTATTGTACATTTCTTTGTGAATAGTGAGACCAGTTTTCTTGTAGAGACGTTCAAGTTGCCGACCTTTGGCTTTCATGAGACGAAGATCGGTGGTGAACCAGGGGGCAGAGACGGAAAATGAAACGGATCTGGTTTTTAACGGAGCAAGGGAATTAAGAATATTATGGAGTCCGGTGTTGTAATGAGAAACCAGATCATCGGGAGAAGATAGAGTATGAGTGTCGGGGGGGCAGAAGGAGTGGAAACTTGAAGTGAGAGTGGCAGGATTAATATTCTTTATATTCCGAAATGAAATAAAACGTGTTTTTTTAGAGATGGAGAGAGTGAGTTTCATTGAAAATGAGATGAGATAATGGTCAGTTATGGGGAGTTCAGCAGGTGTAAAATCAGAAGGGGTTATACCAGAGCAGCAAATTAAGTCCAGAGTATGTCCTTTTGAGTGTGTGGGGAAAGTGATATGTTGCTGGAATCCAAAACTCTCTAGACAGGAGGAAAAGTCTTTAGTGAGAAGCAGATTGATATTGTCCATGTGGATATTAAAATCACCCAGCAGAATTATGTTTGATGAAAGAGAGGATAGATGAGTAAGAAAGACAGCAAAATCATTTAAAAATTCACTATTCAGTTTTGGGGGGCGGTAGACAGTAGCAATAATGGTTGGAGTAGGACCAGAAAGCTCGCAGACAACAGATTCGAATGTGCTAGAGACAGGCACAGAAACCGGCGAGACTTTCCACTTCTCGTGATAGATTATCGCGAGACCTCCTCCCCGGCCGGAGCTGCGTGGTTGACAGATGTAAACAAACCCACTAGGAGTGGATTCATTAAGCTGAGAAAAGTTGTTGGGCTGTTGCCATGTCTCGGTTAAACAAAGAAAGTCAAGCTTACGATCTGAAATGAGGTCCTGGATAAGATGTCCCTTGTCTGTCAGTGAGCGGATGTTGAGCAGAGCGAAGTTGAGTGCGGTGTTGTCACAGCTGGTGGTGGTGCTAGCCGACCGAGCTAGGCGGGCTAACACGCTGTGGTCGACAGCCCGGTTGATAGATCGTGGAGGGCGTGAAGAGCTGGACCAGAAGGATTTTATTGCAGTTAAGCTGTTGTAGTGGAAATTCCGGCGGGACCCTCGGTGGATATATCTCGGGCGAGGCTGAAAGGCGATGTCCGGATGAAGGTGGAGAGCCTCAGGCGCAGGTCCAGGCAGGTGACAGCGCAGCCGGAGAAGATCAATGGCCGAATACTGGAGCAAGCCCGTCACTAGCAGGTGAACAGGCAGTAGAAAGAGCCAGACACAGACGAGCAGAATGTATTTCCTACCAGCCCGCATTGTACTTTAGGCAGCGTTGACGGCCAGAAAAAACGGCAGATGAGGCAGAAGCCAGGACAGAACAGGTGAGCTGACGGCAAGCAGCGGCAGCAGGTTGCGCCAGCGTTCACTCGCGGTCAGCGTCAAAATGACGTCAAATGAGCGTCAAAATTATAGAAGTCTATTATGTGTATGCTAGGTCAAAGAGATGTGTTTTTAGTCTAGATTTGAACTGAGAGTGTGTCTGCTTCCCGGACAATGTTAGGAAGACTGTTCCAGAGTGTTGGTGCTAAATACTAAAAGGATCTACCGCCAGCAGTAGATTTTGATATTCTAGGTATTATCAGCTGGCCGGAATTTTAAGATCGCAATAGATGTGAAGGACTATAATGCGTTAAGAGGTCGCTCAAGTAATGCGGAGCTAAACCATTTAGTGCTGTGAGGCTCGACGTCACAGCTGAGCTGGTCGTGCCAGAGCACTTGCTTTTTTTTCCGCAGGGGAACAGACCCTTGATGACGAGCAGACTGAGGTGCAGCCCACGAGTGATCTGGTAGCATCTCGGAGTGGGCTCTTGATTGCCTCAGCCTGCTTCTGGACTGCGGACAACTGCTGGGCACAGTCCTCACAAGTGACTACCCTTTGGCCTAGTAGACTTACAGGGCGGAATCGCATGTAGGGCGGAGGTGGCCTGACCAGCAGCATTATAAGCCCCAGCACCAAGCACCAAAATGCTTCCATACAGCCAAAGTTCTTCATGCACATTCGGGAAAAAGGCACGGGGGCAGGGCAAGGCTATTTACACTTCGTGCTGCGCCCCCAGACACCAGCCATGAAGCTTAGAACGAGACCGAGCATGCAGCAGCCCGGGAAAGCATGCCTGTCAACTCTTAATCTGATTCATCATGAGCACACCATCACAGTGGGAAGTTCAGCATCATCTTCATTTCTAGAGCATAATATCCCTCTCTCCGGTGCAGCAATCTGCATTAGGATCCTTATCTAGAGCGCCGGCTCGACGGCACACGATACACTGAGGAGCGGGAGATCCACAGGGATTTTGCCCGTCGGATAAACTCTCGCTGAGATCCTCGATCTCCCAACAGTGTCAAGCAGACCCGCGGCTGTGCTTTTACACACAAGCAGTGGCTGGTCAACAGCAGAGGGGACTCAAGCTTAAAAACAACCCAAGCATGTCTCACATGCTTGTGCCCAGGGATGTGAGAGAGCGATCGTGGCCGTCAGATGAGGATGGGATCGACTGCATCCAGAAATGCACGGGTGGAATAACATCTTTAAAAAGACGCGTCACACTCGTGTTTGCATAAGCTCTTTCAGTGCGTAAGCGCACAGAGGAAATGATTGCATCGGAACAACACAAGTGCTTGGCTCCAAAGCGAAAAGCTGAACTGCGAGCGCACGCGCTTCTGTTGCAATGCAAATCTCTTATGCCAATGTGCATTGTATCATTTAGTCTGCCGGACACACACTGTGACCTAAAACAATGCAGATTTCTCTCTGTGACTCTCTTTTCCTTATTGTTGTCCATTTCCATATTTACCTTTTGAAAATATACATGTACACTGTTAGACCTTACCGGGTTTTTTTACAGTAAAATACTGGCAACACTGTTGCCAGTAAAATACTGTTAATTGTACAGTTCTTTACTGTAATCTAGTTTGTTTCTGTAAAAATGCACTAAATTCTAATTCAAGTTAACTAATTACACTTGCAGAAACCGACTGCCTTAAATTGACCAACTGTCATTTAAATGTATTAACTAAAATTTATAATGCATTAATAATGTGAGCAAAGTATAACTGTGAACTTTTTTCATTTGAGACCACTAAAAAACTATTGAACGTAAAAAGATTTCCACTGGACCAGCAACTACAGTCACCGCCTGTTAAATAAAACAACATGCAGTATATCATCAATGTTTGTAGATCTTCTCCTGGACTGAAGCACAGGCTCTACTCTTCTGCACAATGGTGACCCAAAAATTAATTTTACAGTAAACTACTGGCAACAGTGTTGCCAGTATAAACCTGTTTTATAACTTACAGTTTATTACTGTTAAAATACATTTTGTGGGTGTGTCTTTTTATCTTACACTGTTAACCCTTTACAGCCCCACAGGAAATCCACACTACAACGAGTAAAAGTAACATTGAGACAGTGTTGCAGTGAGATAATTAAGGGAATATGTAAGTGATTGTTGAGCATTAGTGATGAACACCTGCTGTTAGAACAGAAAATAGAGAAACACAAGAACTACAACTGACTTCCAGCCATTACACATTATTATACTTATTATTAACCAGTATGACTTTATTTCTGTCATACAGAAGTTGTTATTGAAAATGTTTGTTTGAAGTTACCATTATAGAGATCAGTGCTTGCTTTAGTAGGGATGCAGATGCTAAAACATTCATTTTTCTTTTGCTGCTTGAGCTGTGTTTTTGCAAGTCACACTTGTGCGCATACAGTTTATGAATGATTGCGGTTATAATGCTTATGATGACAAATTCATCATATTGCCGGTTCATTCACTAAGGAATTAATTATTATTCAATCAGAGTTTTATCCTCGATCAAAAGTGTTACATTAGCACCACTGCGAAACTACAGCAATAAATTACTATGACTCTTTTTTTTAACACATCATGCATAAACCAAAAAAAAAAAACAGAGCTACACTATATTTTAGAAACACAGAGATATCACAATTTAGCACATTAATCTCAACAATGGTGGCAATATTTCTTTTTTTTATTATTCATGCAGCAGTGCATGCTGGGAGTTTTATATTATCCTGGAACCCAGCATGCATTGCGACATTAAACTTTTCACCATTGTTGAGATTCATGTGCTGATTGTTGATGTCTGTGTGTGTCTGAGTCAAGCAGGAGTAAAATAAAATTGAATGCACTATATGATTGTTATTTTTCAGAAGACATGATTACAGACATTTTTATTTCATTTTGTAGATACACAGATTTATGCTAGATATGACATAGCTATAAATTCAATGAATATATACAGTAAAAATCTGAAAATCAGACATGTCCAGGATGATTGTGACATCATCACAAAAGAATAAAAACACCTGATGATCTTCCTCTTGGCTCTTTCTTGCCATAACAAATGTGTTTTATAAACTCACTGTTACAGCAGCCAGAGAGAGATGAATGGTAAGAAGTTAAGAGACAAGAGACCAACTGAAGCAAATACTGATCTCCATCATGGTGACAAAATGTTTTATTATTAACTAAATCTCTGTTAATTCCCAACAAGAACTTTTGTACATGAAATAATCATAAACTGGTTTCACACTCAGTGTTGCTGGAAGTCAGTTGTAGTTTTTGTGTTTCTCTTTTTTCTGTTCTTGATTCTCTGTCCTTCAGTGATTCTGCTTATCAGGTGTTCATCAGTGTCTCAATTCACTCACTTATTTTCATTCAAGTGGACTATATTAGTGAACTAATGTAGGGAATAGTGAATGAGGGCATAGGGTACGATTGGGAAAACAGCCTCTGATTGTCGACTTTGAGCGCTGTTAATTCACAGTATATTCCTGTAGGCTAGTTTTGTTTTCTACGGTATATTACTGTTTTAATGGAATATGGTATAATATTGTCAGAATTTGGCCTTTTTTTACAGCAAGGGCTAACAGTGTAATTTATGTTGTATGAACTTTTCTAACATATATTTACCAAGGCATCTTGAGCTTCATAGTGGACATTTACATAAAGACACAGAGGAGGAGTCTGAGAATCTGACAGATATATAAAGAGTGTTTGTGTCAGACTGAACAACACAAACGGTGAGTTACTGTTTTATTCTTCATTTACTTAACAGAACATTCAGACATTTATACAGTTTTCAGAAATTAAACGGATCAAAAATACATATGAAAACATTTATATTACTTTGTAGATTAAACAAATCTCTATCTGTGAACTACTGAGGAGAGATTCAGAAGATGGAAGTAAGTTCATCTGCTTCTTTTATTATATCAATTACTCTAAACTCCTGATTCACATTTAATTTCACTTTGATTTAATTATTATAAATTGTGGAACATGTTCGCTTAACTCTTTCCCCCTCTCTCTTGTAGATGATGCTGTTTTTGGCAGTTCTTCTCCCTGTTGTACTGGGCAGTGACTGTAAATTCATGCCATTCGACTGTTCTGATGTCTACAACTCAGGAGAAACAGTCAGTGGGATTTACACCATCTATCCAGCAGGAGACGTTCCTGTCTGGGTTTACTGTCACATGGTCTCAGATGGGAAAGATGAAGACAACGGAGGATGGACGGTATGAATGTGACTTTAGATCATCAAACACACATCAGAACATACATTATGAATCATATATTCTATATAAACCCATCACAGGTGATTCAGAGGAGAATGGACGGCAGTGTGAATTTCTATCGGCCGTGGAATCAGTACAAGAGAGGATTCGGGAATGTGGAGAGCGAATACTGGCTGGGTAAGATCTCACAGCGTGTGTCCGTTTGTGTGGGTGATCATGTGTTTGTCTGAACATGATCTTTATGTGTGTGTGTGTGTGTGTGAACAGGGCTGGAGAACATGTACCAGCTGACACGTAACAGAAAGTACATGCTGAGAGTGGATCTGGAGGACTTTGAAGGAAGGAAGGGTTTTGCTCTGTACTCGTCCTTCTCTGTGGATTGTGAATGTTCTGGATATAAACTACAAGTTTCAGGGTTTAAGAATGGAGGAGCAGGTAGGACACTTTCATTCATAAGAGTAAATGTGTACATTATCATGCACTTTCAAATGTTTTTGTAATTTCAAATAAATATTTTTTCATGTCCTCAATTTAGATCTAGATTGTTCATTCAGTTTTTAAATATAATGTACTCTCATTAACACTTTAAATGTGGCTTAAATTGGTAAATGTTAAGAACTGCACAATAATCTCTGAAATATTCTAGAATAATTCAGTGAGCAGTGAGAAATCTGATAACATGCATTATCTGGGTAAAATGAAGCTTGCTGAGTGGAAAATCCCTTGTTTATTATGAAACCTATCTGGCTAAACAAGTACGAATATAAATCATATTAATCAATAGAATGACGCTCTTCCTCTCTGCAGGCGACTCTTTGACCCAACACAATAATCAGAAGTTCTCCACCTTTGACAAAGATCAAGATATCAGTGAATCACAGAACTGTGCTAAACAGTATCTCGGGGCATTTTGGTACAGAGCCTGTCACACTACAAACCCCAACGGTGTGTATTTATGGGGGGAAGATGCCACTCATAACGCCATTGGTATTGCTTGGGGAGCCTGGAAAGAGAATTACGCTATCAGTATGAAATCCATCAGCATGAAGATCAAAAGTATATCCTAACATCACAGTGTTAAAACCCAAAAGTATACTTCATTTTTGACACTTAGAGTATGTGTACAGCCGAACACATAGCCTTTCAAAGTATACTCCATTTGACAGTGTGCACAAACACAGGCACTCAACACATGTAAACTAGAAGTTTCATCTTTGTCCAGTGTTCTGTGCAGAAGTTATGAATGATGAAAAAATTAGAGTTGTGGGTTTCTCTGTACCCTCTCACATGTCAGTCATTTTTCTTTGTTTTTAGTCAATATTTTCAGATTCACTATCCAAAGGACCTCTGTACTGAATGCGTTATGTCTGTATGTATGTAGAAGTGTTTATTTCCACAACATAAACACTAAATGAGGAATTCTGTGGAATCATAGAAACTTAACAAATCACAGATTATTGATTTAATTGCATTTTGCAAAATTTCCCTTTTTTCTGGAAATGGGTTTGTATTTATTTTAGAAAAGTATAAGAGGTTTCCATCTTTAGAAATGTTATTTATTCTCAAAGGTATTTTAGTAGATGCTCAGTCAGGTTGAGATCGAGAGATGGATTCACTGTAAATTCTGAAGAAATAATAGTTTTTCTCATTGCACGTGGTTGTGTAATGGTGCGTTCACACCGGACGTGAATAGCGCGTCAGGCGCGAGTGATTTCAATGTTAAGTCAATGCAAAGACGCGTTACGCGCGTAAAAAATTCCTGCGGCGCGAATGAGGCGTTTAGCGCGGCGCGGTAGACGCGAATTCGCCTCATTCGCGCGTCAAGTTCGCGCGAATGACGCGAATTGAGCGTCTGCCGCGTTAAGCGCGTTACGCGCGAATGATTTTATTAGTGCTTTTTGTGCATTCACGCGTTTGACACGAATTCGCGTCTGCCGCCCGAGTTGGAAAATCTGAACTTCTGCGTCAATTCGCGCCGCGTTAACCAATCAGGAGCCTGCTTGCTGCTGTCACGCGGTGAACTGACAGTTTATAATGTTATTTTATGTTTGGCCTCAATTAATTATTTTGTAATATGACTAAAATGCACAACAAAGCAAATCTTTCACATAAAAACTAGATTTCAATATGAGAGATACTCATTTTTTATTGAATGCTATTTATTCCATATCTATTCTAGATTATATGAAACTTTATTGATCTAATGTAAAGACAACAAACACAATTTAGTGTATAAAAACTTAAAAAAAAAAATCACAGGACAGGTTTCACTTTTGGAGGCTGGCTCCATTTATTATCAAAACAAAAATAAATGACAGATTAGGTGCGGGCGAGGGTGAACCTCGCGCCGGGCTGTACAGCGCGGGCTCGTCAGGCAGCGACCACTCGAGGCCGAGGCTTATACGGCCTACGCTGTCCTCGTCAGCGTCCTCACTGTTAGGTCCACCAAACCTACCTCCTGGAGAAAATTGTGAAACTCCTGAAACCCTCCGGAGGGTCTGGTGGACCCGAGTACAGCGACGATGTCTCCTACGCAGCTGTTTCTGCTCTCCAGAGCATATACGAGCGGTGACTCTCTCGATTAATGCTACTGCTAATGCTCGATAAACATCTAAAAAAGATGGCCGCCAACGGGTTTCGAAACTTTCGCCTCCGACGCGCGTGACGCGCGTAAATTTCATTTCAAACTTTTGATTTTACGCGCGTCAATTTCGCTCTTGACGCGCGAATTAACACAAAGTGGTCAAGCGTATAACTAGACGCGGCAGGCGCGAATTTGACGCGCTATTCGGGTTTGGTGTGAACGCAGCATAAGTGATATTTGTTCACGATTGGTTTTGCACTGCAAAACATTGTGCTGTAAAATAACGGTAAAATACCGGCAGCTGTGGTTGCCAGTAATGTACTTTTAATTTACATCCTCCTACCATTAAAGGTGGGGTATGTGATTTGCAAAACGGCCGGCAGATGTTGAAAATACACAACTCAAATGGTCCTACCTTCTTTCCTTTGACACCACCGATTCGAAGAACATGGACATGGATGGGGGGAGGGGGGTATGGTACAACCGTTTGATTGACGCACTTACTGTCCAATGATTCTAGGTGGTCTTAGAAATGATTGGCTGGAGTTTTTCGAGTCCTGCCCGTTCCACAGATGATTAAATTGCATAATTTTCATTTCAGTGCTTCTAACTTAGTGGCTGTAAGTGGTTTAGGAATAGGATTTCAAGTGTTTTTGAAAAAATGGCCAAAAAAGAGAATCACATACCCCACCTTTAATTCACAGCTCTCCTTTTTTACAGTATGCTACTTTAATAATAACATGGAAGGTCTTGGACGTATTCTAGCAAAAAGCTAAAGAGCTAATTACAGATAACTCAACCTCAAGCTTTGCGTGTGAATGTTTTAAAACAGAAATTATTCTATTTCCTTTTTGGTTGTCAAAATAGCTTACCAACAATTACACCAGTGCATATATAAAAACAAATAAATAAATATGCAGACACAAATACAGACAGTGTCGAGAAATATCGGTCTATTTACCCGTCAAACATCAGATCTACTGAACACCAAACCATTGAAGATGTTCACTTCCCTTACGAAAAAGAAGTTTATTCAAGTGTGCTATTAGTATACTTCTTTTAAACTAAAAAATAAGAAAGTATACTTTCAGTCTACTTTTTATATACTTCTCAGAAATATACTTTATGTACTTCTCAGAAATATACTTCAAATTCCACTTAAGTATACTTGACTTATACTGACAGAAAAGTCAAAGTATATTTGGCCTCTACTTGTTGATCAAGATATACTTAAAAGTATAATTAAGTATTCTAAGTATTCTTGGCTTGTACTTGTGTTTACTATTTTGATTGAGTAGTTTATTAAATACTTTTTTAAAAACATAATATTACACACTGTCGTATAAACTAACATGTTCAGCTTTATATAGTAACAAACTTTCGGGTGGAATAGCTTATAGAGTAAATAAAATAAGCATGGAAAATAAGTTTATTCAAGTGTTTTATTAGTATACTTCTTTTCAACTAAAAAGAAGAAAGCATACTTTCAGTCTACATTATATACTTCTCAAAAATATACTTAATTACACTTAAGTGTACTTGGCCTATACTTGTACTCAATCTTTTGATCGAGATATACTAAGTATACTTGGCTTGTAGTTGTGTTAACTCTTTTGATCGAGTAGCCTATTAAATATACTTTTTTTACATCGTTTTTCATATACAGTCTTATGAAACTTTGTTTGAAAATATTGATTAAAATATTGATATAAAACAGATATGTTTCTAATTCTGTGTATCTGAATTATTGTGTAGGCTAGTCCACTGGTGTACATAGGAATTTACTTTAAAGGAGACATATCATGCTTTTAAATGGTTCCTTTTTACATATAAATCATACATTTGTAGTCTATATAAAGCGGAACTGCAATGCTGGGGTCTGAATTCCTCATTATTATAGCTCCACAGGCCCCTTTTCTACCCCTTTTCTGATGTGCTTCTGAGAGCAACTCGTTTTGGTGCGGTCTCTTTAAATACAATTGAGACACTTCATACCCCGCCCCCTCTCCAGGTTGCAGAGGTTTAACTCCACCCCGTTCGGCCATTTTTGTAGTTTGATAGCAGAGATACGATTATCTAGCGGCACAGAAACTTTTTATTCACACGTTATTAACAAAATGTCAACAACGGAAGACTTGTCCAGCCAGACTTGTTACATGTTCGAGCCAGAGTCGGAGCGAAGATGAGATGAAAATGAAGACAACGAACCCGTAGAACAACGTGTTCATATGGATGTATCGCACTGGTGTATACTGTATTTACACATGAAACTTTGGTCTTCCGACCTTTCACCACCGTGTCGATTTATTTCGATTAATATGTGCGAGGGAGAGAGAGCAAGACAGCGTCTAGTTTGGAGACGGTGATGTCTTGTTTACACTTTCGCCTGGCTCTGAAGAGAGAGAGTGAGCACGCGCGCGACCGGGTCTCTCTCTCTGCTCGTTCTTTCAGTTAAACATGTGCCCTTGTCACAAGCGCGGCAGTTTATCTACATTAGACGGTGTAATGAAGCGTGTTGGTTACTACATCCAACAACCGAACATTTTAACTTACCCTCTCGTAACTTCTGCATCCTTTAGCTTGGACTACAAAATAGCAGCGAGAAATAAAAATGGCCGATTGCTCGAAGTGTTGGGCCGGAAGTCAATGTCCTTATTTGGCAGTTCCGCTGCAAATACTGTGACGTAATACTTCAAAAAACGTCATAGATAACAGAAAAATCGGAACAGGTTGAAAAATATAACCACAACAGAATATAAAGATATCAACGAAGCACCTGAAGAGAATAATTTCATATTTTCTGTACTTCTAAATACTCCAAATATACAACAAAATGCATTTAAGGGCTAAAAAAGTGCATTTGGCATGATATGTCCCCTTTAATTCAACTTTTCCACACATTGACTGAATTTTCCAGCTATCCATGTTTTCACTGGTATACGGTAGGGGGCGCTATGACACATCTTCTAGTACAGAATCTCCAGATCAAAACACAGGAGAAGAAGCTGAAACAAGTGATAGAAGATTGCTCACTCAAATGTAAAATAATGTGATCATCAAACATTAAACAGCTTGTAAATCAAAACTGCTTAATGTTTCCAAATGAAGCGTAACACATTAAGAGAAAACGACTGAAGCTGTGGGGGTGTCGGACTCGATCTACTCCATCTGTGTTTGATCATCGTTCTGAATCTGATCAAGGCATTGTCTTTGACAAAAATGTGATTTTCTCAACTATTTTGTTTAAAATGTTGCCTTTCTTTATGAAACTTACCAGCATTCAAGTGTTGATAAAAAGGATGCATGAAGCTAATAAAAGGTTTTTAAAATTAAAGTACAGTTAAAGGTATTTTTCAAGTATAAAAAATAACATTTGAACATTATAGGCCTACTGCAAGTGCAAAAATTGTATATAAATAGTAAACTATAAGTATAATGTTAAGTTCACTTAAAGAAAACTTGTAGTATAAACTACTAAACTAGTAGTTTACTGAGAGTACACTAAAAGAAAACTTTCTAAATACTTGCGGTATAAAACTACTAAACTAGTAGTTTACTGAGAGTACACTAAAAGAAAACTTTCTAATATACTTGCGGTATAATACTACTAAACTAGTAGTTTACTGAGAGTACACTAAAAGAGCAAAAATAATATATAAATGGTAAACTATAGGTATGATGTTAAGTTCACTTAAAGAAAACTTGTAGTATAAAACTACTAAACTAGTAGTTTACTGAGAGTATACTTCAAAGTTGCTACAAGTATTAAAATAGTAAACTACTAGTATACTCATAAGTTCACTTGCAGTACAAATGAGAAACATAATTATGAACTAGTTGTGCACTTAAAGTTTACTACTGTTACACTTATAGTACACAGCAAAATCCCCAGTGTTAAATTAACACTCTTCAGTGTTTATATGTGTCCACACTACAGGGTGTTAAAAATTAACACTGAAGCAGTGTTGAAGTTAATGAGATAATTAAGTAAACACTGAAGCAGTGTTGAAGTTAATTCAATAATTAAGTGATTAATTAAGTGATGATTGGCTATTAGTGGTGACACCTGATGATAACAAGCAGACTCACTGAAGGAAAGAGAAAAAATAATAACAGAAAAAAGAGAAACACAAGAACTACTGACTTCGAGTCATTACACATTGTTGCACTTATTACCAGTTTGACTTTATTTCTGTCATACATCGACAAAAGTTCTTGAGAGTCAACAGAAGTTTAGACGGTAATATTTTATGGAATTTTTCTTTTCAAGTTACCATTATGGTGGTCAGTGTTTGCTTTAGTTGGGCTCTTGACTCTTTTCATTTTTTTATATTAGTTTTTCTTTGGTTGCTACAACTCTGTGTTTATAAAGCACATTTGTTACTGCAAGAGAAAACATGACCTGCTCACAATATGTTTCGATGATAAAAACATTATCATGTAGTGTCCTGATTCACTGATGTCATTCAGACTCTACATTTTTGACTATATGCTTGATGTCTCGTTTTAGTATTGGTGATTGTAGCTCTGAGATTTTATAGTTTGAGATCCAACAGCAATATCAAAAATTTTGAAAATACTTTGAGCAAAGAAGTTGTTGTGTTTAAACGCACAGACATCAAGAATCAGCATATGAATCTCAACAATGGTGACAATAAACAAACTAGTGACAAACAGATCAACTCTGAACATCACAAAACAAGCTACTAAAGTCAGAACAAAACAATAGCAAAATAAAAGCCAACAGAAAAAAACAATGAAAATTACAGGACAATTCAGCTGCATAATTTATTCATGTTGCAATGCATGATGTCAGCCATTGATGCGTTCTGATTGGTGGCTCCCATGATGCACTGCAACATTAAGCATTTGTTTGATTGTAACCATTGTTGAGATTCATATGTAGATTCTTGATGTCTGTGTGTGATTTTAAATCCTTCAGATATTTAAAACTTTGCTTGAAGTAACTACTGTAGTGAAAAATTAATAAAACAATTAGATAATCAGTTTGTAATGCTGGGTGACATCATTGAATCAGGTCACTAGTAGTTTCATCATTGAAACATAACCAGGGCTGAATTTCCAAAAGCATCTTGAACTTAACTTGATTGCAGACCAACTGCAACAAATGGTCTATACCAGCGGTTTTCAATAGGTGAGGCGCGCCTCCCCTGGGGGGCGCCAAAGAGCCACAGGGGAGGCGCGACACGCAAAGAAAAAATAACTGTATGCAGCTCTATTGAGATCGGTAATTGTGTGTGCGACGCGAGTATTAGCTTTAAAATGCGTCGTTTCCTTGTCCCAGGTCAACAGAAGTCAGCATTAAGGGAGGATACGGAGCCCGGGAAGTCACCTGTGTGAGTAAAAAAACGATCCGTGGCGACGTTTTTGCAATCCGTCCGCTCAGTTTATAAACAGTACTCACGAATTCTCAAACTGTTCCCTCGGTTTAATAAACCGTACCCACGAGTTTCTAATCCGCGCTCTCAGACTTGTTAACCAGTTTTTGCAATCTGTACCCACAAATTCAAAACCGTGCCCACGCTTTCGCAATCCGTTCCCACGTAGTATTGCGTGACGAGTTCATAATGCGGTGAATTCCCGCTCCCATTTACTTCACAATCACATTATAGAAAGACGCGCGTCACGATCTGTGCACTGCCGCGTCTCGCGCTCGCCATGCAGCCAGCTTCAGTATCAGTGCACCTTATGAACTATGGCATTAACTTGAACTGCATTTCTGTCAGTGCGTGACTACAGCTCGTTAATAAACTACAGCTCGTTTTTTTTTATTGATCCATTTCATACAATCCGTCTTCATTTGTCAAGTTCACTTGCCCGAAAACGTTTTTCATGTTCAACTGTTTTTTTGTGTGTGGATGCTGCTGATAAAATAGCTTCGCCGAAACTACAAAGAGACATGCATTTGTGTGTGTGTGTGTGTGTGTGTGTGTGTGTGTTTGTTTGTTTGTTTGTTTGTTTTGTAAAAGTTTCCCGGATATAACTTCCCTATTTAATGCACAATTTTCCTTACAAATTATATTTATCAGCATTACAATGTGAGTAAATGTAGCCGTGTAAAATGTAAGGGATGATGCCACCCTTATAGAACAATGTGCATTTACGTTTAAATTGTAACATATTTAATAGCATGGAATTACAGTGTAATTAGTGTTAGCCTGCTATCTTAGCCTTTTTCAGTGCATTAGGTGAGGTAATCTGATAATATTAGTGATTCTCATTTATCAGAACACTAAAACTGGTACCGTTTTGGAGAGAAATTGGGTATTTTTTAATCTCTCTTTTTAACCCATCTCATGTGTGTGATGCTGAACTATCATATGAGTTTCTAAAGGTTTTTGAATTCTTTGCACAGTTATGAATATTGATATTTTATGTGCAACAATAGCATGCTCAGGCTCAGTGGCCTTTCGACTAATTTTAAATGCCTTTTTTTTTTTCAAGTACTGTAATATGATTTAAATGGTGATGAGTGTACTGATTTGATGCATTTTAAAAAGATGGACGTTAGATATTCTTTAATCTTTCTGACAAAGAATAAAATATAATGTGAATTACAGTATGTGCAATTTTTTTAAATTTATAAATTGTAGTGCACAGTGTTTATTATAAGGGGGTAGAATTCGCAGCTCAGTACTCACTACCCACTACTCATGAGTACTTTTAAGTACTCAAGTAGTTTTTTGGACAAGTACTTTTTACTCTACTCACACTACATTTTTTGGAATGTAATGGTACTTTTACTTGAGTATGTTTTTTCAGTACTCTTTCCACCACTGCTGATTTTGTTCGAGAGGATGTGCATCTCCTTCAAATGTGCGCTTAAAGCCCATGCAGACACACCGTGCCGATTTCAGGTGTCGTCGGTGGTAGCTTTGGCACCGATTGCACATGTTAAGCATGTTTAGTTGACTTGTGGTTAGGCCTACTGATGTTCAGTGATTATAAAGTAGCCTCAATTAGGCCTGCATAAAGTTGTAAATTATTTGCTGTTGCAAAGAATCGTTTATGAATGCACTTTTAAGAAAGTTGTGGAAATAAAATAATATTTACATTTTATCAGTTGTTATTGAAACTCATCATTGCCTGGAACACACAAAAGATGGCATTTACTGCAGAGGCGTGTGTGGGTTAGGGCAGGCGGAGGGATTTTGGGGAAGGGGGGGCTCGGCTGTCCTTACCTACTCTAAGGGGAGGCTCACATTCACCCAATTTGAAAAACCCTGGTCTATACGATCAAATTAGGCTTGCAATTTTTTCAGGAAACACAGCCAAAGTCATAGTTTCTCTTGCCACAACACATATGCTCTATAAACACAGAGATGGAGCAGCCAGAGAAATACTAACGTTACAAAGTAAAGGGTCAAGAGCCCAACTAAAGCAACTACTGGTCACCATAATGGTGACATGAAACGAAACTTTCCATAAAACATTACCATCTAAACTTCTGTTAAATCTAAATAAGACCGTGTGTAGATGTATGACAGAAATAAAGTCAAACTGGTAAAATAATAAGTGCAATAATGGCTCAAAGTCAGTAGTTCTTGTGTTTCTCTTTTTTCTGTTCTTGTTTCTCTTTCCTTCAGTGAGTCTGCTTGTTATCATCAGGTGTCACCACTAATGGCCAATCATCACTTAATTAATCACTTAATTATCTCATTAACTTCACCACTGCTTCAGTGTTAACTTAATTAACTCATTAACTTCAACACTGCTTCAGTGTTAATATTTAACACCCTGTAGTGTGGACACATATAAACACTGAGGAGTGTTAATTTAACACTGGGGATTTTGCTGTGTACACTTAAACATATACTTTTATATACTTCAAGTGGGCCAATTTACTTACTACATAAAGTATACTTAAAAATATACTTGAACATTACTCAAGTATACTTCATAAAATGAACTTGAAGTATACTTTTTTTTCATAAGGGTTGTTATTATGTTTTATTTGTGGATAAGTCGAGGCAAGACAAGAATAGCTCAATCGGACGCAAGAACAAGCTCTGTGGCCCTTGCAGATAAAATGGTGGGCTCTGAGATGGCCTCGATGACCATGGCTTGACTGACAGGCTTGACTGAGCAGGAAGGAGACGCTTCAACAGCCATGAGAGGAAAACAAGTCTCAGGAACATCTACTGTTTCTATGACAGGAAAACCTGGTATCTCTGGACAGGCCATCTCTGGAGGAGCTGCAGCACATCCGACTGCCCTCTTTCTCCTTAACCTGCGCTTCTCAGTGGGAGTCACAAAGATCCTCTTCTTATTCATGGCAGGAGGAAGAATCTGAATGCTCATACTGCTGGGTCCTAAGATGGCTGGATTGTTCTGTAAGGAACCAGTTGAAATAATTGGACCAAAGCGCAGAGATGAGCAGTGAATGGTGATTTATTAACAAGAAAGTGTGTACAAATGTGTAACAGTTGCACAGTCCAGAGAGAGTCCCACAGCAGAGGTCTAGACAGCCTGTACAGATGAAGGAGTGTCAAAGTTCAGAGTCAGCACTGATCCAGGCCATTACGAGTGTGTCTGAACCAGAATTAAATGGGTCCGTGACTGTGGTACCATACCGTAGACCAGGGGTTTCAACCATTTTGTATGAAGTGCAATCATCCGTCCCTCTACCTTATAAACCAGAGTGTCTCCTCTGGTTTTGTTGGTCTATCTTTATCTGTATGTCTTGTTTTACCTGTAATTTCTCAATGTACTGAATTATACACGTTTTAGGCTTCTTTTTAAGACATACTGATTTTCTCCTTCCACATACTTTCACGCTCATCAATCTGGAGTCTGGGAAAAACAGTTTCTTTCTTTTTTTCTGAAATGTTTCTGCTTTTACTGGTTTAAATTCTGTCAAAAAAAAAAAAAAAAACCCACTGTGTGAAAATGCAGAAGTGGGAAGACTTTCAGAGCTTCGGCTCAGTGAGATGACAGTTCACGGGAGGAACAAGAAACATCTACATTCTCATTATTCACGGTAAGTTAATACATACTACTGCATGAAATATATTCCTGTATAGATTCAAAAATGTGATGTATTAGTTTACATTGATTGTAGACCTTCAATATCAGACAATATTGAGATTTAAATCCAAATTTTTGTTTGAAATTACAAGCAATATAATCACAGCTTCATTCCATTATCCAAATAACATTTTAACACATAGATCCACATGTTAATAGTGAAATTACTTATGATTTTTTTCTTGTCATGCAGTAGTGATTGAACTTGAAGTATGATGGCGTCTGTTAAAGTGCAGCTCATGAACTCACTGAGGGAACTAGTAAAAGATGATCTGAAGCAGTTTTAGTGGTACTTGAAGAATCATGAGCGTATATCAAATTCTGAGATGGAGAACATGGATGTCTTAGACACAGTGGATAAAATGGTGGCATGTTTTGGACCAAAAGAAACCTAGAGGATGACAGTGAAAATCCTGAGGAAGATGAACCAGAACCGTCTGGCTGAACAGTTAGAGAATGAACATAAAAAAGGTAAAATTAAAATTACATTACATTCATTCAATTGAGTGACTGTTTACAACTGTGATAGTTTTTAAAGTAAATAAGTAATTGTTGGCTTTCAGCTTTATCTTTCCTCTTTGCTCTGCTGATGTGTTTGTGTGATTTATGTCACTGCATTTTTTATTTTGTCTCTTTTAACCCTCTGAGGTCGGAAATCATGCCGTCGTGATCTGCTCGCTTTTTCCTTACCAGTGCAAAGGAGACTCTAAATACTCTGGTGATTTTGATTTTACATACTTGTGTTATACATCAATCGATCCTGTTAAGTGTGTATTATTTTTGTGTATACTCACAATAAAAACAAAGTGTTGTGCTTTTTGCCAAATAAAGAAAAATAAACATGATGCGAGTTCTGCCTTCTCTCTGTCAGTGAAGTCCATTCTGAAACGTGTCCGAAAATGAACCATAACCCAGCGAATACTCAGTCAAACTGGCATACAGACACACAGGCATGAAGCTTGAATTCTCTTCTTTTAAATGAAGTAATTTATATAAAAAAAATATATTCTCAGTTTATGTAATATGTATGAAAAGAGAAGAATGTCAGTCGTTCTCATTTCAGCTCATTATTTTTAATCTGACCCCGCCCACGTTGAGCGCGCACTATTCAAACGCAAATGACTGAGGCAATCCATGCAAACTGTGAACGCCCCCATATCAGCTCGAGAAAACACATCAAGTTTAATCAGATCATTGTACTTGTTTACACCGTCTCACAGCGCTGTGAGGAATAATACTATCGTAATAATAATAATGGAAAATTTACCTCAGAAGTGCTGGTATTTCGAGGAGCAACGGATCTGACTGAGCTGAGGAATACCGTAGTAAGTTTTTTTCATTCTCAAGTGAATCGGGTTTCTGTGTGTGAATGAATGAACAGCAGAGATGCGCGCTGTTTACCACAACTTGCAAAAAGACCATTTACATTTGAATTGCGTTTCTGTGTGTGAATGAATGATGATGTTTTAGCAAACTGTATTGCTATACTGAGATGAGTAAACATCGACTGAAATATGTTGAAATAAAATGTATTTGTATATGCAACGTATTAAACTGCAAATTAACATTTATATTCATTATAATAAAAACGAAAGCCCTATGTTACAGACATATGAAAGACAACATTTCGTTGACTAGTTTTGGATAGATTATAAATTTTACTGTAAAATATCTGCCACCTCAAATAAGTTTTTGTTTGCCAATTTTTGCTCATATGTTAAATATAGTATGTTTTGTCAAAAATAAAGTCATCAAATACAATTTTATAGTGTTTGTTCCAATGTAGCCTAGGCTATATTCAAAGTAATGAATCCTTAACTTTGAAATATGTATGATAAAATGTATACTTTAGTTTTTACAAAGAAAGATTGCACTTGAATTGTCGTTGTAAGTGTAACCTTTTTAATAAAAAAAAATATTTACAAGGTAGAAATAATTTTTATTGTGTTTTATTAGTGACAAATTTGGGGAGAGGATACATATTTCAAAACTGAAAATACATTTCAGCAAAAGTTTTGCGCAAATCTTTAATGGAAACACGCCTACTGTTAATTTGTTATTTATGAGTGTTTTTGTAGGTTACAGTCAGTTTGCCTTTTCCCTTTTGCAGTCTAAATGTTACTAGGTTATGGTCTTTCACTTTTTTTTATATTAATGTTAAACGTTTGGCACCCTGTGCTGCCATGCATTTCTTTTTTTTCTTTTTTTTACACTTTTTTTTTTAAAGTGTAGAATAATTTCACATTTAGCAGGTTGTGTGAGATGTTGGACATGTTGTTCTGATAGCATAAAAAAAAAACTTGTTAATCCAGTTAATGATGCTCTTCCTCTCTGCAGGCGACTCTTTGGCCTTCCATAATAATCAGAAGTTCTCAACCTTTGACAAAGATCAAGATATCGATGGAAATAACTGTGCCAAAATGCGTCTCGGGGCATTTTGGTATAAAGACTGTCTCTATACAAACCCCAACAGTGTGTATCTGTGGGAAAATGATGATACTCATAACGCCATTGGTGTTATTTGGTACACCTGGAAGAACAATTATACTGTCAATATGAAATCCATCAGCATTAAGATCAAACATGTGTCTTAGAAACATCAGTGTTTCCAGGTGCAAATGTCTGGTATTGTTAAATGTACACGGAAATTCTGAATATTTATGCTTTCTCCCTTAACTGTGAAAAAGAATAAATCATGTAAGTCAGAATGACTTGGAAAATCTTTAAAATGTACATAACATGCACAGTTTCACCTAATCTCATGTTAACCCTCTGGAGTCTGAGCGGTTTTCTGGGCCCTTGAGATGTTCTGACATGCCCTGACATTTGTGCTTTTTTCAGTTGCTTATAAACATATTAATGGCAAAGGTGTAAATTCACTCTATAAAGCACAAACAGGGCTACCATAATATGTGAGCCACGTGTATGTACATGTTTTCATTTTTGAGAGAATAATGTTTATGCGTGGATATTGAAAAAACTAAAAACTAAAATTTCTGAAATAAGGTCACAAAACACATAGTAAATATGTGTCAATAAGACTTTTGACCAATGGATGTCGTCGCCTATAGTTTTTTCTTCAAAATTATGTGAAAATAGTCTTGCTTTATCGTTCAAATAAAACCATACATTGATTTAAATTGATGTAAAACAGGTTTTGTTTGGAAAGCCATTATGCGAGGGGGGCATGAACGAGGAGTGGTTTACACCTGAATTACCACCCACTCTGCATAATGAGCCATTCACACAGGTGTGAAACTGGCTGAGCCACAATGCAAGGACAAAAGATATTTAGAAGAAGACTTATATTGACCATTTAAGATTTTGCTTACATCTATCTTGTACATATGTTTTGCTATTTTATTAAAAAGGTTACAATTACAACAATAATTACAATTTCAACAATATTTCAAGTGTACTCTTTATTTGTAAAAAAAAAAAAAAAAAAAAAGATTATAGGCCTACATTTTATCTATTCATTACTTTGAATATAGCCAACATTGGAACAGCTAACATCTTAGTTGATGACTTTATTTTTGACAAAAATATTAGGCTATTTTATATATAGAAATTGCTAAACAAAAGCTTATTTGACGAGGCAGTATATTCTACAGTAAAAACTGTACCCAAATCTACTAAACAAAATGTTGTCTTTCATATTTCGCCTGACTGTAAAGTTGTTTTCATGAAATATCAGGGCATATAAATGTTAATTTGCAGTTTAGGTTGCTTATACAAATAGCCTACATTTTATTTCAACATATTTCAGTCGATTTTTACTCATCTCAGTATAGCAATACAGTTTGCTAAAACATCACCATTCGTTGACGATAGGCTTATTTACTTTAAATCCAGGAAATTTGTTAATGAAAAAATTATTAAAATTAAGATACAATTGATACAAAACGAAATTCGTTTTAAAGAAAGGATTTGTACTTTCTGTTTTGAGGTCTCTGTGAAAGTTTGAAAGTCTTTTAGTGTTTTTTTTTAGAGCTCGCGTCCATAATGGAGAACTGTCACGTAATATTGTTTTTTGCCAGCTGTGGTAAACAGCGCGCATCTTTGCCGTTCATTCATTCATAAACAGAAACCCGAGAAGGAAAAACTTACTACACAGCAAAATCCCCAGAGTAAAATGAACTCTGTTCAGAGAACATTTGGTCCCTCTCTACAGAGAGTTAAAATAACTCTGAATCAGAGTAAAAGTTAATGAGATACTTAAGTGATTAATTAAGTGATGATTGGGCATTAATGATGAACACCTGCTGTCAACAACATACAGCTGACAAATATGAATGTGGTGGTTGACAAATTCAATAATTTTTTTGTAAATGTGGGCCCTCAACTGGCCAAAGATATAAAGTACACAGGGATGAAATACTCTGTGATGGATCAAGTAGATAGAAATCCACACTCATTTGTTTTGGGAACTATTGAAGACAAAGAAATTATAGAGATTGTAAGTAAATATATGAATAAAACGTCAAAAGATTGTGATGACATTGATATGTCACTAGTAAAAAAAGTAATTGATGGAATTGTAGAGCCATTAATATACATATATAATTTATCATTTAAAACAGGAGTATTTCCTGAAAAGATGAAGTTGGCAAAAGTTATCCCATTATATAAAGCTGGTGACTCACATGTTTTTAATAATTATAGACCGATATCTTTGCTTTCTCAGTTCTCAAAAATACTTGAAAAATTATTTGTTAAAAGGCTAGATAATTTTATTGATAAAAACAACTTATTAATGGACAGTCAGTATGGATTTAGATCTGGTAGATCAACGTCTATGGCACTAATTGAGTTAGTAGACCGATTAACAAATTGTATTGAAAATAAAAAACATGCAGTAGGGATTTTCATTGATTTAAAAAAAGCCTTTGATACCGTTGATCATGAAATTATGTTAAAAAAATTGGAAAGGTATGGCATCAGAGGTGTGGGCTATAATTGGATAAAAAATTATTTGGAAAATAGGAGTCAGTTTGTACAAATGGGTATTCATCGGTCAGTAAGCCTCAGTATTACCTGTGGTGTCCCACAGGGGTCAGTTTTAGGCCCCAAACTCTTTATTCTTTATCTAAATGATATTTTCAAAGTATCAAATTTACTTAAATTTACTGTTTTTGCTGATGATACAAATGTTTTTTGTTGCGGGGACAATCTGCAACAGATGATGGAAAAGGTAACAATTGAAATGAATAAATTAAAACTTTGGTTTGATTCTAATAAGTTATCTCTCAATCTGAACAAAACAAAATTTATGGTATTTGGGAATCGTATTATAAATACAGATGTCAGTTTGATAACTGATAACCAAATAATTGAAAGAGTTTATGAATGTAAATTTTTGGGTGTAGTACTTGACCATAAATTGTGCTGGAAGCCCCACATCAAAAATTTGTGCATGAAGATGGCTAGGAGTATTGGTATATTGAGTAAAACCAGATACATATTGAACAAAAATACATTACATATTATGTACTGCGCACTTATTTTGCCATATATGTTATACTGTGTGGAAATTTGGGGAAATACCTATAAAAGCAATTTACAAAATATTTGCACACTACAAAAAAGAGCAATCAGGATAATAAATCATACTGGGTATTACGAGCACACTAATCTTCTGTTTTTAAATTCACATTTGTTAAAATTTATGGACATTGTTACATTTAAAACTGCTCAATTTATGTTTAAAGTCAAAGAAAATAATTTACCAGGTAACATAAGTGCAATGTTTAATGAAAGAGATGGGGGACATCATCTAAGAGGATATTGTATGTTCAAACAACCTCTTGTACGAACTGCTATTAAAAACATGTGTATATCAGTTTGTGGGGTAACCTTATGGAATGGACTGGATAATGACATCAAACAGAGTTTTAATATCACTCGGTTCAAAAATAGATTAAAGAAATCATTATTGGACCAATATAGATAAGCAAAGATTGAAACACTGGTCTAAATCTGCAATGTGAAAGTGTTGTGGTTATGGTATTGTTGTGAGTTATGTAAGATCTATGAAAAATGAATGTATTAATTGTGTATTAATTTGCTTTGTAATGTTATGTTGTTAAATAGGGGCAGGTTTAAATAAGCTAATTGCTTCTGCCTGCTCCTTCTCAAACAAATCTTTTATTTTGATATTATTATTATTATTATTACTATTATCTTTTATTTATGTATTTATTACTTTTATTTTGTTTTTGTTTTTGTGATGGTTGTTTTATTTCATGGTTTTAATTATTGTTTTGTATGTTGTATAACTATGTTGATTGTTTGAGACAAATAATAATAAAGAAAGAAAGAAAGAGAACAAGTTCTCAGCAGAGGAGGATTAAACAACTCCATAAACAGCATTACCAGCTTCACTTATTACTAACCAGACTGACTTTATTTCTGTCATATGTTTACAGAAGTTTGTATTGAGAATTGAGGTTTAGATGTTGACGATTTATTGAAAATGTATTATCACCATTAACGTGATGAGTGTTTCCTTTAGTTGGGCAGTTTGACTCTAGCTTAATTTTTTGAGTGTTTATGGTTTTTGTAACAGCTTGTACCAAAACATGTAATTTGTTGCAAAGAATGCCAGAAGCAAAGATGTTCAGGTGATCTAGTTTTCAACAACAAAAAGTAGAATGATGCGCTTATATCATCACTGTCCAAAAGTGGTCATTTGATGTTAATAGATTATATTCACTAACAATACTCTCTTGCCACAAATTGAATTTTTTAAATACATAATAGGGGAAAAAAATTTCTAAGACACAGACATCAAGAATCAACATATGAATCTCAACAATGGTGACATGTTTCATGCCGCAATGCATCCTGGGAGCCATGAGTTTTATACTATTGTGGCTCCCAGCATGCATTGCAGCATGAAGCATGTCACCATTGTTGAGATTCATAAGCTGATTATTGATGTCTTTGTTTAAAAAAAAAATCCCCCATTATGTATTTAAAAAATTCAAAATGTCCAATCTGTGGCGAGAGAGTATTGTTAGTGAATATAATCTATTAACATCAAATGACCACTTTTGGACAGTGATGATATAAGTGCATTTTTTTACTATCTGCTGTTAAAAACTATATCACCTGATCATCTTTTTTTGGCTTTCTTTGTAACAAATTATGTGTTTTGGTAAAAGCTGTTACAAAAACCACAAACTTGCAAGAAGAGTCAAACTGCCCAACTGAAGGAAACACTCATCACTACAATGGTGATCATACATTTTCAATAAATCATCAACATCTAAACCTCTGTTAATTCTTAATAAGACCTTCTGTAGACGTCTGACAGAAATACAGTCAGTCTGGGGTGCGTTTCCCGAAAGCATCGTTGGCCAACTATGGTCGCAAGTTCCGTCGTTACCAATAGAGTTCAATGGACATTGTGATGAACTTGCGACCATAGTTGGCCAACGATGCTTTCGGGAAACGCACCCCTGGTTATTAATAAGTGAAGCTGGTAATGCTGTTTATGGAGTTGTTTAATCCTCCTCTGCTGATAACTTGTTAACAGCAGATGTTCATCATTAATGCCCAATCATCACTTAATTAATCACTTAAGTATCTCATTAACTTTAACTCTGATTCAGAGTTATTTTAACTCTCTGTAGAGAGGGACCAAATGTTCTCTGAACAGAGTTAATTTAACTCTGGGGATTTTGCTGTGTAGTATTCCTCAGCTCGTATTCCTCGTATTGCTCATTATTCCTCACATCGCTGCCAGACGGTGTTAGCAAGTAATGTTCTGAATAAACTTGTGTTTTTGTTTTCTCGAGCTGATACTGGGGGGGGGGGGCGTTCACAGGATTGCGCGGATTACCTCAGCCATTTGCGTTTGAATAGCGTGCGCTCTCCGTGGGCGGAGTCACATTACATTTGAATTAGCTCTAATGAGGTCGACTGGAATCGCTCTCTTTTAATACAGATTTCACAAGATGAGAATTTTTTTTTTTATATAAATTACTTCATTTTAAAGAAGAGATTTCAAGCTTCATAAAGACATATATCACATGTATGTGTGAGAAGTATTCACTGAGTTATGGTTCATTTTCGGACAGAATGGACTAAACGGACAGAGAAAAGGCAGAACTCGCTTCGTGTTTATTTTTCTTTATTTGTCGAAAAGCACAACACTATGTTTTTATTGTGAGTATACACAAAAATAATACACATGTAACAGAATCGATTGATGTATGAAACTTGTTTTGTAAAATCAAAGTCAAAAGAGTATTTTGGGTCTCAATTCAACTCATAAGGAAAAAAGCGAGCAGATCACGCCGGCGTGATCTCCGACCTCTGAGGGTTAATCTTGAGTACCTATAGAGTAGTAGTGCATCCTTAATATCTCAAAAAAGTGTTTAGTTTTATTAAATTTATAAAAGAAAAATACAGCTTTCCGATTCTCTCCGGAAAAAGCCGAGGTCCTGGAGGCGGAGCTATAGAGTCAAGCGGTAGCTTTCCAGCAAAAGACAGAAATCTGATCCAGTTGTACTTACATGAATGGGGTCTTTTATCACTGGGACCACTCCACGTTTTATTAGCAAACGATTTGCAAATCCAGCGTCGACCTGAGCCTTGTTAATAAAACATTCGTCACTGAAATGGCCAGAACACATAACCGCACTTCCTACACTCCGTTGCTGCCCTGGAAAAACAAACGGCATCCACTGTTCCTGTAACGCTGGGTTCTTTGGAAAGCTGGACACGGTAAGCTTTCCCTCACATCCAAAAACACACTTTTTTGGAGACATTCTTGAACAAATCCTATGCAGCGCTGGCTGCCGATGATTTCCTGTTGAAGCGCGTTGATGTGCGCGGTCTCGTTCTCCTCTGGTCGACGTGCGCGCGGGCGCGCTTTCCCGAGAGAAATGCTCATATAAGGAGTTCCACTCTGATCTACGTCATTAGATCCACGGTCGGAAAAAAACCAGCCGAAACTTGTACCAACCCGGAAGTAAGATTTTCAGCACAGAAATTCTCTGTTATTCGTCCAAAATATTTTTTTAAAACTTTGCCCATGTTTAACATGAGAATCCATCTCTTTAACACTGTAAACAACTCTGAATACATGAAACACCATGGTACCCCCCCCCTTTAATAAACTCCAGCATTGGAAATCATTATGTCTGCATGGGAATGTGTTAGAATGACTGTTTTATCAGGGCAAATCTCAATAAAAAGACCCGGCTAACACGTGTTATTTATTCTTTAATTTCTGTAACACTTTGCATATGACTGTAACCACAGTGACTACAGTAGATAATAAAGATTCTTCCAATGTCAAAATATCTTATTTTATGTTCTAAAGAAATAAGAAAGTCATTCAAGCCTGGAACGACATCATGATGACAGAATGTTAATTTTAGGTGAACTGTCCCTTCAACACGCGTGTTGCGTTACTTGAGAATGTGATGATGACGTGTGCCACTAGAGGGAGATGTTCAATAAACACTGACATCAACTCACACTGGTATGGAATGATATTCCGGACATTATTCAAAAGAAATTGCAAATTGTATTTGCAATTGCGTTTTCAAATTGTGGACGCATAAAATGTGACATAATCCAAACGCAAATGCAAATCGCGCATTACCGTTTGCATTTTCGTTTAAGCGAACGCACAGTGACTGCCAAATTTAAAATGGAAATGCAAAGTCCGTTTGCAACTGTGTTTCCCATATCTAACGAGTCTTGACCCTGTCATATTTAAATAGCAATTTCAATTACCACGTCTGCTTTTTCACTTTCTCAGCGTCGCGTATAGCCAGCCAAAACTCAAATGAAATCGCAATTCCCTTAGCATTTCCATTTCCGATGCCTTAAACGGAAACCTGTCAATCAGCGTCAAGGGTGGGATTATGCTATGGGGCGTGTTCGTGTTGGGACGTGACGTCACTCACAGTCGACGGTTAAGAGGTGATGCCCTGAACAGACAGACGCCGATTTATTTTAAACAATGGAGTTGGTGAAATTGTGGAGGACCTTATGATGCTCGCGCAGCAAGTTGATGACAGTACATTCTCTACAGATGTCCTCTTACTCAGAAGCCATTTCATTTTGGATAAGTTAAATGTTTTCGTGGCCTTGACCAACAGCAACATCAGTAATGTTGTCTTCGCCAACCTCAGTGAAGTAGCTAAGGCTTTTTGTGAAGGACAGGACAACCTGGACGTCCTTTACTGGACATACCACAAGAGATGAGTGTCGGTGCTAGGTCTCACCCCCTCAAATAAGTGTTCTCAATTTGCGAAATTCAATAAAAATGCTGTCTGTTGCAGTTAAACCTGTGTGTGTGTGTGTGTCACTAGCGGCGCTGGATTTTGATTGTAGGTGGGCCTCCAAAAAACTGGATGGGCCAGTTAAAAATAAGCGTTCCCCTTCATCTCCGTTTCAGTGCTTTTCTGCGGCACTGAGGACAGCGACTAGCCCACCTGAATTTAATGCGTAGTTTAATAGGTTTAAAAAACAAACCGGATTTTTTTTTTTTGCTGGTTTTTAAAACAATTACAATTTAATTTAATTTATTGTTTAATAAAATGATAGGCCTATTATTTTTTTTAGTTTATTAACAGCAACAACAGCTGTAAAGATGAAATTGACGATCGTCATCTCATTAGTGAACGCGCGAGAGAAATGCACATCATGGATTACATAATCAGAGAGTAGCCTTTTTCTTTTCGTTTTAAATTGTTAAAAAGACATTTTGGGCTTTCTTAAGATATATTTCATGTCTGTGAGGCATACGTTGAGTTTCGTTAAGTTAGGATGAGATGCGCTCCTGTTCACGAGCAATGCAATGACCGCGCGGGCGCCTCCATGATTTTATTGTCTGCTATATTTCCTTTTTAATTTATTAAATCCAGGCAATAAAAAAAAATATTGGTTGATAAAAAAATTATTAAAATTAAGATACAATTTATACAAAACGAAATTAACTTAAAAAGGCTTTCTACAAAACAAAAAGTGGTCAAAATCATGTCTTACCCACATCTCTCGATATATTGCGCATCCTATCTTACTCGTGCGGTTCATAATCAACATAGATGAAAAATAACATTATAATATTTTTAACAAATATGAAACTAAATGAGCTTATTTAATGGCTACAACACGTAGTACAGACTTGTACAAATTGCTGCATAGTAAAACATATCTGCAACATTTATCAAGTTCACTGATAATTATGCGTTATTAATTATTATCTTAATGAATAATGTAACAAGGACGAAGCATGTAAACTGCGTTGTTTAGAATGGAATGGATCGCAAATAGATCCGAATGAAGAAACGTACAAAACCATATAGAAACGGATGGGCCCGGACCTAAAATGTAGCGCCGCGGTTGGTGTGTGTGTGTGTGTGTGTGTGTGTGTGTGAGAGAGAGAGAGAGAGAGAGAGAGAGAGAGAGAGAGAGAGAGAGAGAGAGAGAGAGAGAGAATGTTTGTTCCACTTTACATTTATGGTGTAGTCAATTTGTTTAGATTTATGTGGGATTTAATCATTTTAAATTAACCTCAACTGTGAAATGGACAAAAACAAAATTATAGGCTACATAGGCTACTTTCAGACCAATTAAATCAAACTCAGGTTTTTTTGTGTGTTTAGACAAATAATGTAACAAAAGTCACAACATTCCATGACACTGAGATAAGGGAGATATGTTTTTTTGAATGGGGGGGAAATATCAAATGAGGTCCAAACAGAACCAAAGACAACATGGGGGTTTAAGAAATATTAATTTTAAACTAAACCAAAACCAAATCTTTATTTCAGTGTCATGGAATTTTGTGACTTTTGTTACATTACCTACATCTGTAGAGGGTGTACTGTCATCAACTTGCTGCGCGAGCATCATAAGGTCCTCCACAATTTCACCAACTACCTCCATTGTTTAAAATAAATCGGCGTCTGCACTGTAAAAAATGATTTTTTGGTTAAGTAAATACTACTGAAAAAAAACAATGTAATTTACATGAAAAAGTTAGTCCAGGCAATAATTAAAAAAACTAAGTAAATTCCATATCAGTACTTAATTCAAGCGAGTAGAAATGAAAGCGTACATATCTACTCAATAAAATTAAGTAAAAATTACTCAACTTTTCTGATACTGGGGTTCCCATCATGCACTGGACCTTGAATAATTAATGAGGTTCATTTTTCACTGTTTTCCAGCTGTATTTACACTGTTTTATCATTGCTTTTGTTGTCAGGATTAGTAATTTGCCATTTTGTGACATTTCGAGTAAATTTTCTGCTCAAAATGACACATTCAAACACAAAAATGATCCATCAAATGTTACCGTCATTGTGTATTGTCTACCAAGTATTGAGGTACTGTATTTGCACTTACGTGAGACTTAACATCTGACATGATGTAGTATAAATTACTTAAATAATCTAAGTAAAGCACATACTATAAATGATTGGTATAATTCAATAATATTGTTTGAGTGAAATGTAATGCAAAGGAAATTTCAACTAAATTGATGTTAATCGACCTTTTACTAGCCAAGTTAAATTACTTATTATCTTTGTTACTTTTACTTAACTAGGTTAAGTAAAGTTTACTTAATTACATATTCCAAGTAAATTTAACTTAAAGATTTCTAATTAAAGCTACTGATAAATATGTTTAGGTTTTACTTGGCAAACGTTGTAAATTTACTAGCATTTTCTGAGTGAAAAAAATTAGCAAGCTTTTTTCAAGTAATTCCTACTCCAAATTTTTTACAGTGTGTCTGTTCAGGGCATCACCTCTTAACCGTCGACTGTGAGTGACGTCACGTCCCAACACGAACACGCCCCATAGCATAATCCCACCCTTGACGCTGATTGACAGGTTTCCGTGTAAGGCATCGGAAATGGAAATGCTAAGGGAATTGCGATTTCATTTGAGTTTTGGCTGGCTACATACGCGACGCTGAGAAAGTGAAAAAGCAGACGTGGTAATTGAAATTGCTATTTAAATATGACAGGGTCAAGACTCGTTAGATATGGGAAACACAGTTGCAAACGGACTTTGCATTTTCATTTTAAATTTGGCAGTCACTGTGCGTTCGCTTAAACGAAAATGCAAACGGTAATGCACGATTTGCATTTGCGTTTGGATTATGTCACATTTTATGCGTCCACAATTTGAAAACGCAATTGCAAATACAATTTGCAATTTCTTTTGAATAATGTCCGGAATATCACTCCATACACTGGACTCTCATTTGATTGGATTATTCATTACCATTCATATTTGTGTTTTATAAACTGACTGTACTGCGGAAAGGAGCATGCAGGCCCGGCGCTATGGGGGGCAAAGGGGGGCATTACCCCCCCCCCAATATAAATTATAAAAGTATCAAAATAAAATGCCAAAAATTATTTAAATACAAATACAGTATTTTGAAAATACACAAAGAAAATATATGTGGAATTGGCCATTCAGTGAACTATCACTATTAGGCTGAAATCTGTTCTGAATGCAAAGAACATTTTAATGTGTGTACAACTGCTTAGAAACTTTGGCTTTCATTTCACCTTCTACTACCAACCTTTCAAGAAGACTGGGTTTAAGGGGTTTTCTCAGCACCATTTCTATACTTACTTCTGACCAGGTTACACTGCAACTTATTACTTGTAGTGAACACAACTAAATAAATCATATGTGAAACTGTGAGAACTTTTCCTGTTTTTTTTATGTCACTTAAAAAACTATACTAGTCTAACTAATGTAAGTAAAACAATCTCAAGCAGTTATAGAAGACAAGAAAAACTTTCCATAAAAAACTCAGGTTTTGAAATTTTGTCTGTGTATTTGACCATTAAGCCACACACAGAAAGCTGCCTGCCAGTGTGCAAATACTGAATATGAATTCTCTTTTGTGGTATATTGCACTTTCTTTTAACAACTCTTAACTCTGCCACAAGGAATGTCTGCCTAGACCCTGACATGGCGCTAAGCACTTTTCCACATCAAAGACCGCTTTTATAAGTATGAACATTGGCATGAATTTTAGCGTATGCACACTGTAAGATCAAATCTGTGTGTACACACGTTTTATAAATGAGACCTCACTATTCGATAGAAGGATTGGACTGTAACAGGTGATGATGTATTATTTCTAGCTTTCCTCAATGGGGTGTCGATCAGAACACAATGGATTGAATCAGTTCCATGCAAAGGAGGTTTATTGTTGACAGTTTTGGCTATGCACAACACAGCAGTACACAGGTGGCTTAAAGTATTTAGATGTGTGTGTTTGTGGTCTACAAAGGGAAAGAAATAAAGATATATATTAACAAATGTCTCTAGTATTATTATACAAACATTACTTCCAAATCTACATTTCTCAAATAAAGAATTATCAAGTTCGATTCTATATTAAATAAAGAAATCAATATACAAGCAGCGGAAATATGTAACACCGCCACCCGGTGGTCAGAAATGGCATAACATACAAAACCGAAACTAAATCTGAGGTAATTTAAATGAACGGCACATAATCATACAGATCGCGTCCTTAAACTTGAAATAACAAGAGTTTCAAATACTAATGTAACGATCACACATACATATGTACAAATCAAACACTGGATGCAATATAAATATTATAAATTGCAAGTAATATCGAACATAAACGGCACATTCACGAGCCCTCAACCTCACGCGATTAACGGATTCATCTCTCTTAAACATGCATCACTTTATGAAAGTATGACATCAAGGCTTTACAGCTCCTTAACAAGTATTGATCACCAAACTAGGTAAACAGTCAACTTACATATATTTATTGACGCACTTTGCACACACAGTCTTGCTTGTACAGTCCCGCTCGTACAGTCCCGCTCTCTGCTGATGATGACTGACAGTAAGTAGCGCATGCGCACATGACTCGGCCTTTCCAACACAGCCGCCCCCAAATTTGGTTACAAATTTGCTCCATTGAAAGGCCGACACTATATGGACTACCGTTAGTCACTAGTGTGGCTTTCATCCCCTTCATCTCGGATCTCTGGAAGAACAATCAGTCGAGCGATGGGTCTTGTGTAGACTTTGTCCTTAATCTGCACCTCGACCGTTCGAACTCGATTATCAGCCCCAGGAAAGACATTAAGTACTCTCCCGATCTGCCAGAATGAACGGGGTAACTGAGGGTCAACAAGCATGACAACTGTCCCGGGTTTGATGTCTACTGATGGATTCTGCCACTTTCCCCTGGCCTGCATGTCAGGTAAGTAATACTTTATGAAGGCCGTCCAGAATCTGTCAGACAATACTTGTGAATGCCTCCATCTCCGTTTTCCTAGGAGCTCAGACACTGGATATATGACTTGGGGTAGGGACCCATCCGGCCGCCCCATTAAAAGGCAGTTTGGGGTGATCGGATCTGCATCAGCAATGTCTGCTGAAACGTAACCAAGAGGTTTGGAGTTGAGGATGGCCTCAATCTCTATGAGGACAGTTCGAAGCACTTCTTCAGTTACTGATTCTGAGCCCAGGGTTGTATAAAGTGCGGCCTTTACCGAACGAATCTCGCGTTCCCACACCCCTCCAAAGTGTGGAGCAGCTGGAGGATTGAAATGAAAGCTAATTTGTTGCTTCGCTAGCTGCTGTTGCAGATCACCACTGAGCTGACTGAAGGCTTCTTTAAGCTCTCTCTCACCACCTCGAAAGTTGGTGCCTTGGTCCGAATATAACTCTGCAGGTTTCCCACGGCGACCTATAAACCGACGTAGTGCCATGAGAAAGGCATCACTATCTATAGATGTCAGCACCTCAAGGTGCACTGCCCGGGTGGTCAAGCACTTAAATAAAAGTCCCCACCGCTTCTCCGTCCGACGACCTATTTTGACCAGAAGAGGCCCAAAGCAGTCCATTCCGGTTGAATGAAAAGCAGGCTTGAACAACCGAAGTCGTGGTGGAGGAGATCAACCATCTTTTGGGAGGCTGGCTTCGACCTCCATTTACAGCATTCAAGACATGTTCGCTGGTGCTTTCTCACTGCCTCTCTCCCTTTCAGTATCCACACATTTCGACGGAGCTCCGCAAACACTCGCTCTGGTCCTGGATGGCAAAGGCGAGCATCATATTCCTTTATGAGTAGCTGAGTGTTAGGGTGACTGGAATCCAACACGATAGGGTGTACTGTGCTTGGGTCTAATCCTTCCACCCGCCTTAATCGTCCTCCAACCCGTATTACCTCACTGGTTCTGTCGAACTCTGGGGAGAGACAAAGTAAGCGGCTGCTAGAACGAACAGGCTTACCACTCTTCAACAGATGGTAGTCTTCATGAAAACTATCCATCTGGACCTGTCTCAGCGCGGTCAGTTCTGCCTTCTGGTAAGCACTGGCTGGAGGGGAGCCACTTTGTTCTGCCGCCCCGTGCAACTCCTGTGCTACTGCTTCGACCAAGTCTTTCCAGCTACTAAACTTACTACCATCTGCTGTCACTGGTGCTGAGTTAATCACGCCACAGAAGGCACTTCGCTTTAATTCCGTAGCGTCATCAGGCACTAAGCTGTGCATAACTGGTGGTGCTGGCCAAGTACTCTGAGGTTGGAGGAGGAATTTTGGCCCTTGGCTCCACCGATTGGGTTCAATAAGGTCCTTCAGGCTCTTACCACGGGTAAGATCATCCGCAGGGTTCCTGACAGAGTCAATGTAATTCCACCCTTTAAGGTCAGTCAATTCTTGAATCTCTGCCACCCTAGTGCCCACAAACACCTTGAAGCGGCAGGATTCGGAATGTAACCAGTGGAGGACAGTTGTTGAATCTGTCCAGAAAGTGACCTTCTGGATCTTCAAGGTGAGCTCATTTTCAGCCAGCTTGGCCAATTGTGCTCCTATTAGAGCAGCACACAGCTCCAGTCTAGGAATTGAGCACTGCTTACGTGGGGCAACACGTGATCGGGCCATGAGGAATGAAAGGTGTACCTTCCCGCATGGATCTTCTGAGCGAAGGTAAGCGACTGCCCCATAAGCCTTCTCAGAAGCATCGGTGAAGATATGGATTTCCCGAGTGACCTCTGAGTTGTCCATGCTGGATGGAATGTAGCACCTAGGGAGTACTACAAGAGGTAAGTACTGAAGCTCAGCTTCCCACACCTTCCATGCTTGCTGGAGATCATCGGGAAGTTGTGGATCATCCCAGTTCCTGTTCTTAATCCAGAGCTGTTGAACAATCACCTTGGCTCGTGTGGTGAAAGGAAGAATGACACCAAGGGGGTCATACTGACTTGCTAACACACGATATATGTTCCGCATCATCAGAGCACTGTAAGTAACAGGTCTATGCTTAAATCCTAGGTGGTCCGACTCACAGTGCCAATTCAGTCCCAAGGTAGATTCACGTGGGTCTTCTTTATTATGTGAAAGCCACAGCTCCAGTTTGGGAGATCTGGCTTCTGGTGGCAAGTGACTGACGACTTCTTGCACGTTGCTGGCCCATTGACGGATATCAAACCCTCCGGACGCTAGCAGCTGACGAAGTTTGTCTAGTAACTGCCGTGCCTCTTGAGCAGATGGGAAGCTCTGTAGACAGTTATCCACATAAAAGCAGCGTTCCACGGAATGTCTCACATCTTCATCCACTGTGCTGTGCGATGAGACATGTCTTTGGAGGGCGAAGGATGCACAGCAGGGACTGCACGTGGTTCCGAACGGCAGCACCTGCCATTCATAGATGTCAGGGGAATCGCCGCGTCTCATGCCACGCCAGAGAAAGCGCAGCAGGGGTTTGTCCTCAGGTAAGAGCAGAACTTGGTGGAACATTCCACGTATATCACCGCTGATAGCCACACAATGCTCCCTGAAACGAAGTAGAACACCTAACAGAGAAGGGCTCAAGGTTGGACCAGGCATCAATGAATCATTAAGGTTCAGTCCTTTATATTGGAAAGAGCAATTGAACACAATACGGTCCTTATCATTGTGGCTGACTAAGTGGTGCGGGATATACCAGGTCTCCCCTGTCATAGTGCTTGCAGCAGCTGAGAGTTTGGTAACTGCTCCATTCAGTTCTAGCTTTTCAATTTCAGCATTGTACACGGCTGCTTTCTCTGGATTTTGGGTTAGCCGTCGTTCCATACTCCGGAGACTTGGAACCACAGCCTCTTTCGGAGCACAAAAGGAGGGTGAATCCTTTCTGCGCAACAAGGGTGTCGCGTAGCGTAAATTTCCATTCACCTCCACACGAGTTGTCCTGGTCTCTAAGAGGTTAATGGCATCCTGGTCCTCCCTGGACCTTGTCACCTGCTTTTCACAACGGAAAGGCAAAACATCAAGTTGCCATAGCCTTTCAACATCTCTTTTGAGTTCTAGTTCCGCAGGGGTGAGAGACAGGAAAAGGCACTGCTGTGGCTGCAACTTGGTCTCCAAGATCTTGGCTGGTCCCTGCAGTGTCCATCCTAGCCTTGTCTTTATGGCGGCCGGACCACCAAGTGGACCAATTCGGACAGGTGCAATTGGTGTGATTAGATGGGTGTTATCAGCTCCGATGAGAAGTAAAGGACTCACTCTTTCAAAGGCCTGCAGGGGGAGATCTTTAAGATGCTTGTACTTCTCCAGCAAACTGACAGGATAGGAGTAATCGGCCAGACCAAGACGTTTCGCAGTGAATGCTGCATTGATCTTAAAGGTCTTCTGTGGTTGAGTGGCAGGAGATATGTGGAAGGTAACCGTGGTACCACTGATGGTCTGCACATCTTGGCGGATGGTCCGCAAGGCTATGTTTTCAGCTTGACCTTGTATACCAAGCTCATGTGCGGCATCAGGAAGAAGAATAGTGCGCTCGGACCCATCATCCATGACAGCATAGGTGTCGAGCGTCTTGCCTCCATAGCGCAGCAAGACCCGGATGACCTTTAGGAGAACACGCCTGCAATCAGTGGGTCTGTCCAAGTACAGTGTCTTAGTGGTTGAACTAACAAGGCAGGAACCTTCTCTGGTACTCTTTGTGTTGACCTCATGCAAGATTTGTAAGTGCTTCCCTTTGCAGATGCTACAAGGCTTCTTGAGTGTGCACTGGGCTGCTTGGTGTGCACGACCACAGCGCCAACAACGATGATTGGTCTGGATCCATTCAATCATTTGCTGTTTATCAAAGGACTTAAAAGTGGGAGATTGACTAAGATAATGGTCCTCATTATCGCAGTAAGGACAAAAGGCTCTAGGTGGGAGTTTAGGTTTCTCCGCTTTAACTGGTCTAACTTGAGACGGTGCTGAGGGTATCTTTGTGGCAATGTCGTCCGCTCCATGAAGAATGGTAGCTGAACGGGCAGTGGGTTTGGTTTCTCTCCAGCGTTCTGGTCTCTGGCTCTTGTAACTGATCTGTGACTCACTGCTTTGACACCAGGCCTCATACTGGAGCCACTCGGAAAATTCACGAAGGTTATACACAGACCCAGGACGGTGGTACATCTGTCTTCGGAATCCTGATCTCATTTCAGCAGGTAACTTACTCAGCAGTCTCTCTACATGTGACCCACATCGAAGCTCGGCTTCACCTTCATCTCCAAGAGTTTCCAACATACCCACCAAAGCCCTAATCTGTAGAGCAAATTTGTCAAAGGCCTCAGTATCTCCTCGTCGGATATCTGGGGAATCCATCACTTTGGCAATCTTCTTGAGTGCCAACTTGTGAGGCTGGCCAAACCTTTCATTCAGAGCAGCCATGGTAGCAGAGTATGGAAATGGTGAATTGAGATAGGAATCTGCCACCAGACGAGCTTCGTCTAGCTTCAAATGATCCAGCAAGATTTGGTACCGGAACAGTTCTGTGGCATCTGATGGTAGAAGGTTCTCAAGAGCTATCTTTAAACGAGTAAACTCACTGGGGTCCTTAGTACAAAAGTTGGGTATGGTTGGCACTGGACCTCGGTAGGTGGTTTCTTGTCTTACAGGATTCAAGTTAGAGGCATAAGGATCTCTGTGTACTAACTGTGGCCCTGTGGGTTGCTGGGACTGAGAACGCACCTGTGTAGGGTAATCTAAAGTCTCTCTAGGGGACTTGTACAATGTCCTGGAATGCCAGTGAGGGACAGGAATATCTGCTTGGAGGCCCGGCATAGGAAGAGCTGTTCTCTGATAAAGAGGGTGACTTGGGTTTCCAGGATGTTGCCAGGAAGGGAAATCATAGCCAGCACGTTCACCACACATGGTTGGCTGAATGTGTGATTTAGTAGGTGCCGCCGCTAAGATCTGATCTTTCATTATCTGAAGTTCACCCATCATTGTTCCCAGAATGTCTAACATTTTAGAGTCACCTGTTGTAGCAGGAAGGGGCTGGTGTGGCTTTAGAGGTGGCGCTGTTGTGTAGTCTGGCTGGCGACGCTTACCATAGGTAGGTGGGGGCAAAGATGTAGACACCATGGAGTGTGGATGGTAGGATACCATTCCAGGATGTAGGAGGAGTCTATCCTGTGCAGGGAAAGATGTACTTGGCAACGGCGTGGACTGATGTTCTTCCCATGGCCGATGATATGGAGAAGTCTGAGGACTATTAACTGGCTGCACTGGAGCGTAGCTGGCGCTAGGTTGTTGCAGTTCTATGTTATCCATTCCTTGGAAAAAAGGATCCCTTTCCCCGACTATGGGCGACCATTCATCCACTGTGTCCCATGGACCTTGACTTATGGGACTCGATACTCTGGTAGAAGGTGAAGGGATGTTCACTGCAGCATCTCCAAGCCACTGTGTATGCTGTGTTGTGTGAGGCGACACCGGCTGGCTGCGTAAGATCATAATCTCTAAGGTAAGCAGGAAGATGAACTTGACGTTTGGGTCTAACAATCTGAGAAGATGCTTCTTCAGGTTGCATAGTGATACTGATCAATTCTTTGTCCATGAGGAATGCCAGCTCCGGCTCGAAGGACCATTTATTCGATAGAAGGATTGGACTGTAACAGGTGATGATGTATTATTTCTAGCTTTCCTCAATGGGGTGTCGATCAGAACACAATGGATTGAATCAGTTCCATGCAAAGGAGGTTTATTGTTGACAGTTTTGGCTATGCACAACACAGCAGTACACAGGTGGCTTAAAGTATTTAGATGTGTGTGTTTGTGGTCTACAAAGGGAAAGAAATAAAGATATATATTAACAAATGTCTCTAGTATTATTATACAAACATTACTTCCAAATCTACATTTCTCAAATAAAGAATTATCAAGTTCGATTCTATATTAAATAAAGAAATCAATATACAAGCAGCGGAAATATGTAACACCGCCACCCGGTGGTCAGAAATGGCATAACATACAAAACCGAAACTAAATCTGAGGTAATTTAAATGAACGGCACATAATCATACAGATCGCGTCCTTAAACTTGAAATAACAAGAGTTTCAAATACTAATGTAACGATCACACATACATATGTACAAATCAAACACTGGATGCAATATAAATATTATAAATTGCAAGTAATATCGAACATAAACGGCACATTCACGAGCCCTCAACCTCACGCGATTAACGGATTCATCTCTCTTAAACATGCATCACTTTATGAAAGTATGACATCAAGGCTTTACAGCTCCTTAACAAGTATTGATCACCAAACTAGGTAAACAGTCAACTTACATATATTTATTGACGCACTTTGCACACACAGTCTTGCTTGTACAGTCCCGCTCGTACAGTCCCGCTCTCTGCTGATGATGACTGACAGTAAGTAGCGCATGCGCACATGACTCGGCCTTTCCAACACTCACAGTATTTAAACCAGTGTTTCTCAATTGGTGGGTCGCAAGACTGCTCTGAGTGGGTTGCAGGGTGTGCAGTCAAAGAAACAACAAAAAGCATAATTCTATGGTTTTCTTATGAAAGACTTTTATTTTGAAAGACATGCGTGAAAGCTTTTACTTCTGTCAGATGCAGTTTAGGTACAGAGTGCCTGAGAAAAACACGGTGTCCTGATTTAGTATCTGTGGTTAGATTAGGTGTTGTCAGACTATATGTCAGTGTTTAACTTTATTTGCGTAACGTACTACAAAATAAAAGGTCTCTCACCTCAGAAAAACTAACATTCCTGTGCTGTCAGCCGTAACTGTGTTTGTGACGCACACTCTTAAATTGCATGCGCATATGCAACGATGCATGCTGTATATAACTTCATTATTGTAAGGGTGGATTCCTGCAGTGGTTCAAGCTGCAAGAACTGCCGAATGACTAAAGAAACGTTATTGGCAAGATGGTAGAAAACTGCACATTTCTTGTCTATAACCACCCACTGCCACTTATACCAACGACGGAAATAAGTGCAGTTACAATAGCTTAATATTTGTGGGAGAGCGTTGCTATAGATAGTTACGATATTGTATTGCAATATGTAGCACTTCAAAGTCAATATCAAATCAAAACATTAGCACGTTACATTAGTTGCAATTGAAAAGGTTTAATGACAAATTATGGTTATGGTTACACTTAAAATAGTTACAAAATATATGTATGAGATGATGATAACTTATATTAATAATTGTACCCAGCATATATTACCTGAGAGAGAGAGAGAGACAGAGAGATAGAGAGAGAGAGAGAGAGAGCGAGATAGAGAGAGACAAAGAAAAGAGGAGCCCCCAAGAAAGGGACCCAGAGAAGAAGATAGCCAGAGCATCAAAGAGACAGAGCAACAGTTACAATCTTGTTTTATCCTTTCCTTGACCATGTGACTAAAACCCAAATGTGAGACATTCAAACTGACCAATCAGATAATTACACTTCCACCACTGTACTAAAGGTGTGACAATTCATCGACCCCCAAAGTACAAACATTTGGCCTGCATGCCTAGATCACTATCAGCCCCATCTGTGCCTTAGGAACTCCAAATGGTCATTGTGGTAGGAAGAGGGGGGTAGAAAAACAGTCAAGCAAATATCTTTGTTCATTTAAAATATCTTGGATTATTTTCAATCCTACAATTATAAACTAGATGTACCGCATGGCGGTACAAAATATGACCGCCGCTCAGGCCTGCACTGGCTTTCCACAAAAATATACTTATACATACTAAGTATGAAAAATCTGTGATTTTTTTTTCAAAGGACCCTCCCATTCAATTTCTACAAACCTATACCAAACGGTTGAGGTACCTGTTGATGGTAAAAGTCAGTTATCTGACTTTGGCATGGGTTTGTTGTGTTTTACTGAAATAAAAAACATTTTTTCCCCAAAAAAGTGGTTTTATCTTGTAGCCCTGGTCCCAGAGTTTAAAAAAAACAATGTTAACAAAATTAAACTCATTCCCACTGTACCTAGTAGAACACTTAAGTAAATGTCCCATTGAAATTAATGGGATTTTATGGATTTAGGTGAAGAAAGTGTACACATAATACATTTTGGTCTGTACCATGAAGAGAAAACTGATTCAACTATATAAACTATATATTTTCTGAAAGTGTAGACTCTCAGGATGTGATCTAACATGGCATGAAACATGTCCCACCCACCTCATTAGTATACTGGCCAAGCATACACATTGGGTATTGGTAAATCGGGTACATGGCTGATACCTAAAAAAAAGTAGTAGTATGTGCATGTCTGTGTGTGTGTATATGTGTGTGTGTTTGTGTATGTGTGTGTCTGTGTGTGTGTGTGTGTCTGTGTGTGTATGTATGCGTGCGTACATGTGTGTGTGCGTGTGTGTTTGTGTGTGTGTATCTGTGCATGTGGATTTGTATGTGTGTGTATGGGTGTGTGTCTGTGCGTGTGGATGTCAGTGTGTGTGCATGCTTGCGTTTGTTTGTATTCCTGCATGTGTGTGTGTGACAGTATCATCCTAAACCAGCAACCCTTCGCTCAACAGCACCATCTACAGGCCGATGAGTGTACAGTCACTAAATGTGCACATAAATGAATTTATTTTATACCCCCCATGGATGAAATTCTACGAAACTTAGCATACCCCATCATACACATGAAATATGGTGCAGTTCTGAACATCTCAACTGACGATAGGGGCGATTAAAGCAGAATAATATTGCATTTTCATTTTTTATGGGAGGGGCGCAAATCACAAATGAGTGATTATGGGCTAGGTTGATGTGGGCCCTTAAGACCAACATACCATAAAAATTTCTTCATCCTCGGTTCCACGGTTCAAGTAGTTATTTAGGAAAAACTGCATTTTTTGGGTTTGGGGGGGCCCAGCGCGGGGGGGGGGGGGGGGGGGTTGGGGGAGTGTACCCTGAGGACCAAACGAAATTTTTCCGTAAAAGTCTAGTGGGGCTACATGCCCACCAAATTTCATGTTCCCTGGTGTTTCGGTGTCCCTGGTATCGTTGACGGAAAATTCAGTAGATTGACGGGAAAAAAAAACTAAAAAACTTTGACAATCGATTATGGGCTAGGTTGATGTGGGCCCTTAAGACCAACATACTTTGCAAATTTCTTCATCCTCGGTGCCACGGTTCAGGTAGTTATTTAGGAAAAACTGCATTTTTTGGGTTTGGGGGGGCCCAGCGCGGGGACCAAACGAAATTTTTCCGTAAAAGTCTAGTGGGGCTACATGCCCACCAAATTTCATGTTCCCCGGTGTTTCGGTGTCCCTGGTATCGTTGACGGAAAATTCAGTAGATTGACTGGAAAAAAAAACTAAAAAACTTTGACAATCGATTATGGGCTAGGTTGATGTGGGCCCTTAAGACCAACATACTTTGCAAATTTCTTCATCCTCGGTGCCACGGTTCAGGTAGTTATTTAGGAAAAACTGCATTTTTTGGGTTTGGGGGGGCCCAGCGCGGGGACCAAACGAAATTTTTCCGTAAAAGTCTAGTGGGGCTACATGCTCACCAAATTTCATGTTCCCCGGTGTTTCGGTGTCCCTGGTATCGTTGACGGAAAATTCAGTAGATTGACGAAAAAAAAAACAAAAAAAAACTTTGACAATCCCTATATGACCGCTTTCGCTAGCTACGCTAGCGGCGGTCATAATAAAGAGCAAGTAGTTATGTTGTCAATTAGTAAATCATGAAATTACCAAAAAGTACAAATAAATTACATAACTGGTACTTTGTGTGTAATCTGGGAAGGATTTGCATGCAGGTATGTTGTTCATTCTGTTGATCAGGAGCAGTGTCCTTGTGTTTCATTAACGGTGTTAATGGTGTTAATGTTAGTATTGTGTATTTACCATGGTAAAGTCTTGTTTACGTATGTAACCCTCGTTTCCTGAAGGAGGGAATGGAGAAGTCACATCGGAACGTACCAACGAATTGGGATCTCGGCTGAGGTGACTGAGCATCAGGTCACTGTTTTTCGCACAACTGCTCTCGTGACTGGAACAGTATGAGCCAGTCATCAAGATAGTTGAGGATGCAAACGCCATGTTCTCTCAGGGAACAAGGGCCACCTCGACAACCTTCGTGAAGACGCAGGGAGACAGGGACAGCCCGAAGGGTAGGACATTGTACTAATATGCCTGACCCTCAAACGCAAAGCGTAGGAACGGTCTGTGTTGAGGGAGAATTGAGACATGAAAGTATGCATCCTTTAGTTTGATTGCTGCAAACCAATCTCGGGGACAGATGCACCAGAAGACGCGTTTCTGCATAAGCATTTTGAACAGGAGCTTGTGAAGGGTTCAAAACTCACAGGTCCAAGATTGGCCGTAGTTACTCCCGCCGTTTACCCGTGCTTCATTGAATTTCTAGGCGCCGGCCGAGGCAACAAGCCGGGTGGGCCCCACGACCGGCTCTATTGCGTCCTTTGCCAGTAGAACTGCGATTTCTACCCATAAGACAGAAGCATTGGAGTCCCGCACAGAGGTGAACTGGATGCCCCTGAACTTGGGGGGTAGCTGAGCGAACTGAATCGCATATCTTAGTCTGATCGTGACGGGACGGGCTGGAAAATGCTAGCCAGGCTCTCAGAGCCCGTACAAGCAGGGTCAGAGGGACCACAGACGTACCCGCAGTGGGGCAGCGAGGTGGATCGCAGGGGCCTGACTCAGACGGCATAGCGTCCCAAGGTGGGGTCTGAGTGTTTGGTGCAACACTTACCTGGCTCCAAGATTGGAAATAGGAGAGGGGGATGAGGGTGGACTGAGGGGCAGCTCACGATGGATTGGTAGCACTTCGGAGCAGGCTCTTGATTGCCTCAGCCTGCTTCTGGACTGCCGAGAACTGCTGGGCACACTCCTCGACACCTGAATAAGCTAATGATGGTCTAAAGGGTTACGGAAAGTTACAGACAGATGATGGCCTATGATGTTCTGTTTTAACCTTAATCAACAAGGATTGACCATGACAACCCTTATTCTATTCCTTTTTAATGCAGAACATTTGCTCAGCCAAAGCTAGATGGAGTCGTACAGCTGCAGCTCGGGTCGGGAGGCCTGAACTAGTTGATACAGGAAATCAGCAGCCTAATAAAGAGGTTGACTGGCACAAAGTATTTCATATATTTTGAAAATACAAAATGCATTTGATTTTTTTCCAAAGGCTTTAAAATCCAAAATGGTATTTTGTATTTCAAATATGTATTTTAAAAACATGTATCAAAAATACTGCCTATGCCTGCCTATATGGTCTAATGAGACATGGTATAGAAAGATTTTTTTTTTTAAAGTTTGATATAAGCTCAATAATCGTATTCTATCTGCCGGACGAAGGCATCTAGAGCTTCATAGTGAACATTTACATAAAGACACAGAGGAGGAGTCTGAGAATCTGACAGATATATAAAGAGTGTTTGTGTCAGACTGAACAAGACAAACGGTGAGTTGCTGTTTTATTCTTCATTTACTTAACAGAACATTCAGACATTTATAAAGTTTTCAGAAAATAAACGGATCAAAAATACTTTGTAGATTTAACAAATCTCTATCTGTGAACTACTGAGGAGAGATTCAGAAGATGAAAGTAAGTTCATCTGCTTCTTTTATTAGATTAATTACTCTAAACTCCTGATTCACATTTAATTTCACTTTGATTTAATTATTATAAATTGTGTAACATGTTCGCTTAACTCTTTCCCTCTCTCTCTTGTAGATGATGCTGTTTTTGGCAGTTCTTCTCCCAGTTGTCTTGGGCAGTGACTGTAAATTCATGCCATTCGACTGTTCTGATGTCTACAACTCAGGAGAAACAGTCAGTGGGATTTACTCCATCTATCCAGCAGGAGACGTTCCTGTCTGGGTTTACTGTCACATGGTCTCAGATGGGAAAGATGAAGACAACGGAGGATGGACGGTACGAATGTGACTTTAGATCATCAAACACACATCAGAACATACATTATGAATCATATATTCTATATTAACCCATCACAGGTGATTCAGAGGAGAATGGACGGCAGTGTGAATTTCTATCGGCCGTGGAATCAGTACAAGAGAGGATTCGGGAATGTGGAGAGCGAATACTGGCTGGGTAAGATCTCACAGCGTGTGTCCGTTTGTGTGGATGATCATGTGTTTGGTTGAACATGTTCCTCGTGTGTGTGTGTGTGTGAACAGGGCTGGAGAACATGTACCAGCTGACACGTAACAGAAAGTACATGCTGAAAGTGGATCTGGAGGACTTTGAAGGAAGGAAGGGTTTTGCTCTGTACTCGTCCTTCTCTGTGGATTGTGAATGTGTCGGATATCAGCTGAATGTTTCAGGATTCACTGATGGAGGAGCTGGTAGGACACTTTTATTCATTCTCATTGAGTTAATATTCTTTGGAAAACACACGGTTACAATAACCAAAGTAAGGCAAATGTTAAAAAGTCAAGGGTCAAGAGTAAAATCTAAAGCTAACAATGATCACCATAGTGGTAACGTTAAATTAAGCAATAAATCATCAACATCTAAACCTCTGTTAATTCTCAATAACAGCTTCTGTAGATGTATGTCAGAAATAAAGTCAATCTGGTTAGTAATAAGTGAAGCTGGCAATGCTGTTTGTGGAGTTGTTTAATCCTCCTCTGCTGAGATCTTCACAGATTTAATGTCTTATTTTATCCTATGTATTTCATCTAAAGCTGTGGCTGTAAGTCAGTTGAAGTTCTGTAGAACTGTAAAATTAACATTAAACTGGTGTCACCTCTGCTGCCAGTATTTCACTGTTAATTTGTTAAGCGTGTTATTGTAGTTTATGGTCAGCTTGCTTTTTTCCTGCTGCAGTCTAAATGTAACTTCAGTTGATGGTCTTTGTTTATTTCCATTAATGATACACGTTTTGCACCCTGTGCTGCCATGCATTTCTTTTCCTTTTCACCTATTTTATTTACAGTGTAGAATAATTCCACTTTTAGCAGGTAGTGTGAGATGTCAGACATGTTGTTCTGATAGCATACAAAAACCCTTGTTCATTGTGAAACGTATCCGACTAAGTAGAAACTGGACTCTTTTATATATTGTTAATCCAGTTAATGATGCTCTTCCTCTCTGCAGGCGACTCTTTGGCCTACCATAATAATAAGAAGTTCTCAACCTTTGACAAAGATCAAGATGTCGATGGAAATAACTGTGCCAAAATGCGTCTCGGGGCATTTTGGTATGCAGACTGTGCCTATACAAACCCCAACGGTGTGTATCTGTGGGAAAATGATGATACTCATTATGCCATTGGTATTATTTGGTACACCTGGAAGAACAGTTTCACTGTCAATATGAAATCCATCAGCATGAAGATCAAACATGTGTCTTAGAAACATCAGTGTTTCTAGGTGTAAATGTCTGATATTGTTAAAGGGATAGTTCACTTAATTTCAAAGTGAACTATCCCTTTAACAATTTTGGAATGTTTTAGCTTACCTCAAGGGCATCCAAGATGTAGGTGTCTTTTTTTCTGCAGTAGTTTCAATTTTGATATTTTTAGGTCAAACCGTTCTGGTCTGACAGTCATTTCATGCAGGTCTATGGTTACCCCCTCAAAGAGCGTGCACAGAGTATAAATTAATACAATTCCCCATCGTCCAAATTAAACAATTCCCCATCGTAAGTACACATTGATGGCCTAAGACACGAAACAAGCGGTTTGTGTGAGAAAACGAACAGTATTTATATCGTTTTTACCTCTTCTAACACAGCCACGTCCAAGTGATCTGAGGGCGCGGGCGCTTCCTGCTGTGTGATGTGTGCGCAGACTGGTGCATAGATATATACACTAGAAGTCGCCTTGGCTACGGCAGTTCATTGGAACGAATGTCTTTAATGCGACATCTAGTGTATATATATCTATGCACCAGTCTGCGCACACGTCACACAGCAGGAAGCGCCCGCGCCCTCAGATCACTTGGACGTGGCTGTGTTACAAGAGGTAAAAACAATATAAATACTGTTCGTTTTCTCACACAAACCGCTTGTTTCGTGTCTTAGGCCATCAATGTGTACTTACGATGGGGAATTGTTTAATTTGGATGATGGGGAATTGTTTTAATTTGGACTCTGTGCATGCTCTTTGAGGGGGTGACCATAGACCTGCATGAAATGGCTGTCAGACAAGAACGGTCCTAAAAATATCAAAATTGAAACTACTGCGGAAAAAAAGACACCTACATCTTGGATGCCCTTGAGGTAAGCTAAAACATACCAAAATTTAATTTCAAAGTGAACTATCCCTTTAACCGTACATGGAAATTTGTCATATTTATACTTTCTCCCTTAACTGTGAAAAAGAATAAATAATGTAAGCCAGAATGACTTGGAAAATCTTTAATAAACTCTCAAGAAATTACCCAGCAAACAAGTGTGTTATTTATTCTTTAACTTTAAACAGTGACTACAGTAGATATTAAAGATTCCAATGTAAAAATATCTTATTTTATGTTCCACAGAAGTAAGAAAGTCATTCACACCTGGAACGACATCATGATGATAGAATGTTAATTTTAGGTGAACTGGCCCTTTAACACGCTCGTTGCATTACTTGAGAATGTGATGATGACGTACGCCACTAGAGGAAGATGTCCAATAAACACTGACATAAAAAAATAACATGTATAACATACCCCCCCCCCCCCCCCCCCTATTTTCATTAAATTATATTTTATTTATTAACGACGTTCGGGAGATGCACGTTCAGATAATCAACCAAGCATCTCTTGGGGTGCTGCAGTAACCACAAGAACAAGCTCTCTGGCCTTTGCTGAAAAAATGGTGGGCTCTGAGGCCTGAGCGGGCTCTGGGTTGGGCTCGGGGGCTGGAGCCGACACTGGGCTGTGCTCAGGGGCAAGGTTATTATAGTTTTACATTTTTTTCAGGGGCACCCGACCACACCCACCCGATCTGCACCCGGAGACGCTTCAACAGCCATGAGAGGAAGTCTCAGGAACATCTACTGTCCATACACAAAAGAAATATATTTGAAATATATTTTCAGGATATATTTTGGAATATATGCAAATATTTGAAATTGGCCCAATAAATATATTTCATACTTATGTTTCATATATTTTTGTTATATTTCAGAATATATTTCAATGTATTTGGAATATATGCCACATATATTTTTGACACTTTTGGGGACCCATACAGAAAAAAATATATTGAAATATATTCTGAAATATAACAAAAATATATTAAATATAAGTATGAAATATATTTATTGGGCCAATTTCAAATATTTGCATATATTCCAAAATATATCCTGAAAATATATTTCAAATATATTTCTTTTGTGTATATATGACAGGAATATTGTGTATATATGACGACATATATATGACAGGAAAAACTGGTATCTTTGGACAGGCCATCTCTGGAAGAGCTGTAGCACGTCCGACTGCTCTCTTTCTCCTTAACCTGCGCTTCTCAGTGGGAGTCACAAAGATCCTCTTCTTATTCATGGCAGGAGGAAGAATCCGAATGCTCATACTGCTGGGTCCTAAGATGGCTGGATTGTTCTGTCAGGAACCACTAGAAATAACTGGACCAAAGCGCAGAGATGAGCGGTGAATGGTGATTTATTAACAAGAAAGTGTGTAACAATGTGTAAAAGTTGCACAGTCCAGAGAGAGTCCCACAGCAGTGGTCTAGACAGCCTGTACAGATGAAGGAGTGTCAAAGTTCAGAGTCAGCACTAATCCAGGCCATTACAAGTGTGTCGGGACCAGAATGAAATGGGTTCATGACTGTCACCCTTCAGTACCATACCGTAGACCAGGGATCTCAACCATTTTGTACATCCATCCTGTTGTCTTATGTAGGGTCAGAGGGATACTGGTCCAGCATCAGGGGCTATAGGAAAGGAAGCATCCTGGTCAGATGACCAATCATCACGATTATACTGTTATACAGTTGCTTATAATTCTGTCCAGTAGGTGGACCTATTACCAAATTTGCATTGTCAGGGAATGATTACAATGACATTTGTAAAGGCTCATTTCATTCTTAAGGCATATTTTGGTGAATGCACTAGGAGGAATTAGAAAAAGTGATTTTTCAAAACTAATTTAAATTTTAACCAAGCATTTGACTCTGCACAAGCCATTTCCATGACTGTGCAAGCTGTTGTGCCAGGTTAGAGTTTATGTATACATTGTATTACAAAAAGGTATACTCATTGCCATCTTGTTCACTTTCTCAAAGGCTCAACTGCAGATGACAGTAAAGCTGATCCTCATGATTACAGAAAGATCAGCCTCAGACTGAAGAACAAATTACAAGAGGACTGCAAGGGGATACGGGTTGGTAATTCTCAGACAGGTTATCGGCAGAACCTGAATGATATTTATACTGATCTATATGTGGTGGAGAATGAGACTGGAGGAATAGTGAATAAACACGAGGTGAGACAGATTGAATTGAAACACAACCGATTTTCTACCAAGGACACATCGATTCAGTGCAATGCATGTTCAAAGTCCATTTGGGTCAACAAAACAGAAAAGGTCTGACAATGGGCATCGCAGGGGTGGGAAAAACCTCTCTGTTAATAAATTAATTCTTGACTGGGCTGAAGGAAATGAAAACCAGGACATACTCTTCATATTCCCACTCCCATTCCGTAGACTGGATTTATTTAAAAAAGAGTACAGTCTCATGGGACTGCTTAACAAATGCTTCTTTAATGGTTCTGAAGAACTGCCCCCTTTTCCTGAAGATGACGGTAAGGTCATGTTCATCTTTGATGGGCTGGATGAATGTTGTTTCCCTTTGAGCTTTAAAGAGGACGACAGATTTACAGACGTCCATGAAAAAACAACAGTGAGTAGGATAGTTTCAAACCTGATCAAGACACACCTGGTTTCCACTGCTCTCATCTGGATCACATCCAGACCAGCAGCAGCCGGTCTGATACCCCGAGACTACATTGATCAGGTGACAGAGGTGCGAGGATTCAATGATGAGCAAAAAGAGCAATACTTCAACAAAAACAGTCCTGGGGTTGCTGGAAACATCATCCGTCACATCAGGAAATCCAGGAGCCTGTACATCATGTGCCACATCCCTGTCTTCTGCTGGATCTCTCACACTGTTCTTTAGCCTCTACTGGCTCAAGAGGGCAATGACAAAATACCAACAACTCTCACAAGGATGTACACAAACTTCTTACTTTCACAGATGCAACAGATGAAAACAAAATACTGTGCTGATCCTGTATGTAACTCCAAAGCCAAGTCTTTTGATCAGATTCTTGTGAAGCTTGGGAAACTGGCCTTTAAACAGCTGGAAAAAGGTAAATAAATTTTCTTTAAAGAAGATCTTGAGGAGTGTGGACTAGATATTAGTGTAGGCTCAGTGTACTCTGGGTTATGCACTCAGATCTTTCAGATGGAAAAAGCTGTGTCGGAGAGAAAGATTTACAGCTTCATTCATTCGTGTCCAGGAGTTCATCGCTGCTCTCTATGTGTTTTTCAAACACAAATGTTCAGGAAGAAATCAATTTCTTCAATCTTGGAGAGAAATACTGACATGGAAACTCTCCAAAACATCACTAGTTGACCTCACTAGTCCATCACTAGACCATCACTAGTTTGCAGTTAACAAGGCTTTGAAAAGCAAAAACGGACACCTGGACCTTTTCCTTCAGTTCCTCTTGGGTCTCTCACTGCAATGCAATCAAAGTGACCTGAAGGAACTGCTGCCAAGACTGAAGCTAAAAACAGAGAATGTCAAAGACACTGCTGACTATATCAAAAAGACAATAGAGACGGAGAAATCAGTAGAGGGGACCATATTGCTTATGCATATTACTAGGATATTGGCTGTTTATTAGAACACATATTAATGCCTTTTTCTGCATGACATTTTCTACATCCCTTAAGGCAGGGGTGGGGAACGTTGATCCTGGAGGGCCATTGTCCTGCAGAGTTTAGCTCCAACCCTGAATAAAACATTTGGCTGCCTGCAACTTCAGTAATCCTGAAGACATTGATTAGCTTCAGGTGTGTTTGATTAGGGTTGGAGCTAAACTCTGCAGGACAATGGCCCTCCAGGATCAACGTTCCCCACCCCTGCCTTAAGGGGAGACACCCCAGGTGAATAGAAAAAAACTAATAGATGTCAGCATGAAACTTCCCCAGTTGATTACTGACATTAAGACAAATACCAATTTGTATTACTTGTTTTTAGAATATTTATGTTTAAATATGCAAATTAGGTATTATCTAATTAAAGATGTGCTAATTTGCATACATTTCCAGAAGAGAAATCTGAACATTGGATAAAGCCAGATTCAAAATTTTCAAAAAGTTCAAAAAGTTTCATTTTGTTGACATATTCGAGTCAACGGTTTTTACAGAGGGGATTTTGGATATCTCTTTTTATCACTCCATTAATCAGAAAAAAACTGACAACAGCAATAAAAAAAAAATCAATTTTCGTACCGTTTTTAGGTATAAAATGTTGTATAAATCAGAATCTGAATGATATATGAACAAACCCCTCTGTAAAAACCTTAAGAATATAGATAGGAATACAGCTGGAAAGTTTGGTGTATGTAAGTGCTGCTGAAGTTCAGATTTCTGGCTCAGAGTATGAGAAAAAAACCTTTTTGAGAAAATGGCCTTTAAAGATCTGTATTGTAAAAATTCATACTTTTTTAGTGGGAACAACTATTTACAGAAAACTTATAACACAGCATTTATGGCCTTCAACTGAACACAACCACAGTAAAAAAAAACAGTCAAAAACACACTCTGGGAATGTCAGAGCACATCACGTCATGCATCTGAACGAATCACGTTGTCAGAAATTGACATCAGCCAATGAGATTTCGCTTTTAGAGTTAAATGACCCAATGTTCTTTCACAATTGGTTGCTGATAAAAAAGGAAATGTCCATTTCCGGCAATATTGCACAGGAGAGAAAGAGCTTTCCAACGGTATATGTGATGACAGGGTGCAGACAGCGATGTGGAGCAGCATGTTGATTTACAATGCCAACTTTTTTTGAATTAAGGAGAAATCTATAGACGCAAATAGACAAAGTGTAGTAAAATAAAGACCTAAATGTGTATTTTGGACTTTTTTTATCACCACAAGTCTGAAAGAAGTTATTGAAGACCAGTGATGGGAATAACAGCGTTATATAACTAACGGCATAATTTTTTCATTAACGAGTAATCAAACTAATTACTGCTTCCTCCATAACAACGCCGTTACCGTTACTGTCAATAAAAATGCGGCGTTACTATAATTGAGCTCACTGAAGGCGCCGGACTGGACAAAAGCGAGGCGATCGCCGCGAGCGCGCTCGACAAGTGCGCGAGAGAGACCAAGTGTATCTGAGAACGCGAGGAATTTTTTTTAATTTTTAGTATTCAGTATTATATTGAGGGCACTTTTTGTTAAACTTACTATTGTGAGGAAGAAAATTCTTCAAGTTGGCTATACAGAATGTCTACCAGTTGTAAAGGTGTGTGAGTTTTATCATTTTAATTATATGCACTAGTGTATGTGTATGTATATTTTTATTAGGCTACTATTCATTTATTTTTGGTACATTTCTTAAGAAGCATGATTTATTTTTAGATTTGTTGGCCAGTTGTGGTCTGTGCAATAAATATTAAAAGTTCTAAACCATCTATTGTTTTGTTGTTCCACTATAGTAATGATAATATTTTAATATTTAAGTTAAAGGAGAAGTTCACTTTTAAAAAAACTTTTGCTGATAATTTACTCACCCCCATGTCATCCAAGATGTCCATGTCTTTCTTTCTTAAGTCGAAAAGAAATTAAGGTTTTTGATGAAAACATTCCAGGATTTCCCCCCATATTATGGACTCCAATGGGACCCAAACGGTTCAAGGTCCAAATGACCGTTTCAGTGCAGCTTCAAAGGGCTTTAAACGATACCAGAAGATGAATAAGGGTCTTATCTAGCGAAACGATTGGTCATTTCAAAAATAAATAAAAAAGTTTAAGTTTTATAAGCACAAATGTTCGCCTTGCTCTGTTCTGTGATGCGCGTTCGTGACGTCAAGTAATACGCAATTACGCTGAAAAGGTCAAGTTTGACGTGTTTACAAATGTGCGGAAGGAGGACCATATACACATTTTCAAATGTATTTGTGTCAGTTTATCATTTAAAATGCCCATTTCGTGTGCGTATCCTGGGTGTTTTAATATTAAAAAGCCAAAAAGAACATTTTCTTCAGGACAGAAATTTTTAAAGCGTGACCTTTTCAACGTAATTGCGTATTACGTGACGTCATGAACGCGCATCACAGAACAGAGCAAGGCGAACATTTGTGCTTATAAAACTTAAACTTTTTTATTTATTTTTGAAATGACCGATCGTTTCGCTAGATAAGACCCTTATTCATCGTCTGGTATCGTTTAAAGCCCTTTGAAGCTGCACTGAAACTGTCATTTGGACCTTGAACCGTTTGGGTCCCATTGGACTCCATAATATGGGGGGAAATCCTGGAATGTTTTCATCAAAAACCTTAAAGGTCCCATGACATGAAATTTTCACTTTCTGAGGTTTTTTAACCTTAATATGAGTTCCCCTCGCCTGTATATGGTCCCCAAGTTTCTAGAAATTTCAATCGGTGTAAATCGAGCTTTTGCTATCTTTCTCTGCCTTTGAGAAAATGGAGGCTCATACGCGCTGATCTTGAATCTCCTCTTTATGACGTCATAAGGAGGAAATGTTACCTCCCCTGTCTCTGCTTTGCCCGCCCAGAGAATATTTTCCGCCCATGAGAAAATGAGCTAGGAAGTAGGAACGCGCGCGCGCGATTTTAGTTTGTCCACGAGAGATATCATGGCTTTTGAGCGAGCGAAGCATAACAATTGCTCAATAATTGGATGTACAAATGAACACTGAAGGGTCAATACAGAGCTGGGCTTGCTGAACGTCTGAAACTAAAGTCTGGATCACTCTCTTTGGCTCAGCTACACACCTCGGACAAGTAAGTCAACTAATGATATATAAGTGTGTTGCTTTACTGTTTATGGTTGCCTAGACTGTTACACGTAGAATGTGGCTGTGACATTAGCTATGCAGCTATGCAGTTTATGTGTGTGAATACACACACTGTAACGCGAGTGTTGTACACTTCTTTGTTATTTGGATAACCGTTTTCCTGTTGGTTATATGGCGCGCGCGATATCCGCATTTCAAGATCGCAGAGCTTGATGTAATTGTAATAAGATAAATACAGACGTTTGTGACGAGTCTCTCTGGGCATATCAGCGTCGCCCTGGCAACCAACGCACAACACCTGCACGTCCTCATCACGGGCTGATCGGTCACAGCTGCAGGCCGTCATCAAGCGGCTGTAAAAGCCGCCACTTCTCTCACTTCGACAGACAACCCTTCTCATGCTGAACGTGCTGATACTAATCCTTTGTTTCTCGTCTAAACAGAAGGCAGCGAGTGACCGACAGCCCGACCGAGCACGCCTGGACACCCACCTTCACAGGAGCACCAGCCACGAAGACAGCATTCATCTCATTTCACCGCTTTCACCCATTGTTGAAGTATTTTCAATAAATCCACCCTCCGGGGCTACTTTTCACCGAGCGACCTTGTTGTGTGATTTCTCACCCGTGACACGTTACAGATCTCTCATGAAAAGGCAACAGTAGGTTAGCGTTAGCTAGATGATAATAAATGTAAACCATCCGAATAAAGTACCATATCCAGAAATAATATTTTAAACTAACCATTCGGAAACGTCCTGCTGGAGCCGCTGAGTTGCAACTTCTTCATCCGTTGCTTCTCAATCCGGATCAGATTCTGGGTCAAACTGAAATGCTTGAAAGACTGCGTGTCTTCGTGCCATTGCAATATCCAACGCAAACATGCACGCCACGGTACCGTTGCGCAAGATGGTCAAGGCCACACCCACCCTCCACCTTGCGCCGCCTATCTCCTCCTCATTAATATTTAAAGCTACAGACACCGAAACGGCCCGTCTGAAGGAAGCTCATTCTGGCACTGGCTTGTAGTGGCTATAATTCTGCACCGAGACTGAATTTTTGGAAAGAGATTTCAGATACAGTACCAGCGACCACTAAGGCCTATATTAAAGCCTACAAAAAGTAGCATGTCATGGGACCTTTAATTTCTTTTCGACTTAAGAAAGAAAGATATGGACATCTTGGATGACATGGGGGTGAGTAAATTATCAGCAAAAGTTTTTTTAAAAGTGAACTTCTCCTTTAATAGGTGTCTCTCACATTGTCCCACAGCAACATTAAAATAGTGTAGATTAGTGTACAATGTTTTATAATAATAAGATGTTCTATTTAGTGTCCATTTCATTCATTTAACATTTCATATTGGGGGTTTCCAAGAAATGTTTTATATTTAAACTTTTTTTTTAAGTAACGCAATAGTTACTTTCCCTGGTAATTAGTTACTTTTGTAATGATGTAATTCAGTTACTAACGCAGTTACTTTTTGTGAGAGGTAATTAGTAACTATAACTAATTACTTTTTTTTAAGTAACTTACCCAACACTGTTGAAGACAAATAGCCCAAAATCTCAAAATTGACCAGTGAAAAAAAACAAAACGATGTTTTTCCCTGCCGTGTCTCCCCTTAATCCTACCCAATTCCTACCTAATACCTAAACTTAACAACTACCTTACTAACTATTAATAAGCAGTAATTATGAGTTTATTGAGGCAAAAGTTGTAATAAATACTTTTTAATAGTGAGAATTGGACCCTAATCTAAAGTGTATAATTTTTTATTGAATTTTGATTCAATAAACACATGTAGATTGGGAATACATAGGTTTGGACCCTACATACAAACCAACCCTATTAATAGATGCACCTCAGCCTGCACATGGTATAGACACATTTGGTGTAGACACACAAAAAAAGCTTGATTTAAGCTAAATAATAGTATTCTATCTGCCAAACACACTGTAACACAAGACACATTCAAATAATTAATTAATTCATACATTCTTTATAAAAATTCTCTTAGCAATCTGCCTTCCGTCATGTTTTCACACAGATCGAAACCTACGCTGCATGCTGTGCCTCCGTGAGACTCCTGCTAACTTTGCTTAATCCAGCTTGATTGAAACTTTAACATCCCGATTTGTTTTGTTTTCTGTTATATTGTAAGTACATTTGCATGTTCATAAATAAATAAAAAATAATAACCACATGTCTGATATGTCAAACTTGATTTGCATTGGAGTGGGTGGAAAACATATTAGCTCACTCTGATTAGATGAACAGTACGTCTTGGTGAGCTACCTCCAATCAGGCCACGGGAGACGTGTTTTAGACCCTTGATCTGGAGCTTCATAGTGTATTATTTACATAAAGACAGAGGAGGAGTCTGAGACTCTGACAGATATATAAAGAGTGTTTGTGTCAGACTGAACAACACAAACGGTGAGTTACTGTTTTATTCTTCATTTACCTCACAGAACATTCAGACATTTATACAACTTTTGGAGAATTAAGAAATGTATATTCCTTTCTAGATTAAACAAATCTATATCTGTGAACTACTGAGTAGAGATTCAGAAGATGGAAGTAAGTTCATCTGCTTCTTTTATTCTATCAATTAATCTAAAGTCCTGATTTATATTTAATAATTTCACTTTGATTTCATCATTATAAATTGTGGAACACTGAAGACTAAAAAATACTGTTTAATGTTATTTTTTAGTATTATTTTTCTTTATTCATTTTCGTAATAATTTCATAATGTATTTGTCAAGTCAGAGTATGTTGTACATGTGTGATGAGCAGAGATCTGGGATGAGTTATATATTTTGCTTAGAGGTATGCAACGTTCACTGAGCAGAGATGTTCACTGATGATATCCAGTGCTTAATTTGAGCCGGATCCTGTTCTGGAAAATGTCAGATTTTGGATTTTTGCATTACGGTATTTGTTTTTAAATGATCCGGCATTAACAAGTCCATTACTTGGTGACAGTGTGTGCATGTGAAGACCGAGCGAGCGCGGGTTTATGCAGATGTATTTGGAGGTTATGTTTTGCTATTGGCCCTCAACATATATATGTTTTACCAATCAAGTTTAAAATCACTCTCATTGGTTGGTGTTTACTGCTTATTGTTTTGTGCATAGTAAGCTGCAGAAATTTTGGAGAGAATGTATATACCTGACGAATTATAATAGAAATATGTTAATATTGGCTAAATGTTTAAAAAAAAAGTCAACTTTCATTTTTCATGTCCGCAAGTAAAGTCTGTAAGAACTGATTTTCCTGTTAAAAAAACTCACCCTGCAATAACGCCATAAAATGCACCCTGGACAGCGGACAACAAAGGCAGAGCACAGAACCTTGTACTGCCCAAACTTATCTCATTGTTCCCCTGTTTGACTTCAACTCATCCCCCCTCTCCCTCCTCAAGGCACTGAAAGTTCATTAAGAATGTCTATATATCACATATGATGTATCTTGTGAATATGTTGTTTTTCCTTTTCATGTTTGGTGTCATTTTAAAGGGCACAGTGCGATTGGTAAAATGGTCTTAATTTCATTGCAGTCATTGGTTTAATGAGAAAGATTGAGAACTTAGGAGAATCCTGTATCTCCTCTCTGGCGGATATCTCTTTAAGATATCTCAAGAAACCAGGTGCTACCCCCCTGGGGTACATGGATTGGCCCAAACAACTCTAAACAACATTTGTATAACCCCTGTTGTTCTGGTCTGGTATTTAAGGTGAGGGGACAGAGCAATCTTTGGGAATCTTTTACCAGGATCATTCCCCCACAGTAATGTTTCCGTATTTTCCTGTTGGAAAATCCTGACACATTACTGTGTGTCTTTGTCAGGAAAACATTACTTACTTTTAGAGTAATCTTTGAGTAAATGATGTTATGTCTTTTTGAATTGGCTTTTAATAATTTACTTCTGTAATTGGCATGATACATTTTTACCTGACAAATAAATGTTAACCTTGATTTATTCTGCATTCTTCTGAAATCATTATTTCCAGTAGATTAATGTGTAGTCTGGTGTTTCCGCAAATCTTTGTCCAGGATAGATCAAACTGAAGGCACTTTGAATGGACCATGGGGCACATCTTAGGAGACCTTCTGATTTCTGACTATTCCCTGACTTAGCATGTTGTATGCTACAAATATTATATAAATTACACCTATGGGTCTGTAGTGTGCGACCGCATGGGGTAAAATATTTGTACTACACCCTCTGACTATTTCAGGACTGGCAAGTTTGTGATCGTGAGCGCGCAGTCGCGACGTGACGTCTCAAAGCGACACTAGGTCCGTAATGAACGAATATTGAAAGTATGGGATAATCAGAATAATCAAAGATCTAAATTAATTCATAATCAATATTTATGAGTATTTTCTAATCAGAAATACGATCTAAATTTGATTATCATTTGAAATTGGAGTCAGATTACGCATAGAGCTGAAGTAATACTAAAACTAGGTTCCAATAAATTAAGTGAACTTCACTGGATCGCTGAAAAGACATACACGCTTTAAACCTTCGCCAGGCTGTTGGATTCCGTCGTTGGGCCAATGGATGGTCCTTACAAAGTGGTGACAGTCCCTCCGTGATTCTCCAGGTTGTGAGTGTCTTTTCAGCGAAATATTGGGACTTGCAACAAATAAGAGAAGTAAGATGTCCTTCTCTTTCTTCAGCCGTTTGGTAAGTCAATTCTCTTTTGCCTTTTAGAAGTGTTGAGGGAAAATTCAGACGCACCTCATATAGACACATTTGTAGAATGGGTCGGCATACCCAGTTAGACCGGAGAACGCAAAATCTGGTGGGGCTTGAGAATTAGATAAAACCACATATCAGGGACATGATAGCGGCAGCGTAGATGAGAAATGACATCCCTTGCTTTAACTTTACCTCCTTGTTTGCCAAAGCAACAAGTGATGAAACCTAAATTGGGATAACATCATCCAAATTTTATTCTGGTACTCAACAGAGGGTTGAAACTAAAAACTTAAATTCTGAGATAAATAATGTTGTTACATTTAATTATTTGCTTTGCTGCAACAACATTGCAATAATGGAAATAAGAAAATGGTCATGCTAACTTGTGGGAAAATCTTGTGATTTGATGAGCTAAAAGATAACAAGTTAAACTGTCTCACTTGAATCCTTTGTGTGTGAAGTGTAAAGTTGGACAAAACAGTGCAATGCAATTAGAATATTTCAAAAGAAATTATTTGAGAAAATGATCTCCCAGTCCTAGAGAACAGCTGCTATGCAGAAGTCCTAGGCTGAAATTTGGAAAATTACGCTAAATTTTACAACTGATGCATACAATATAATGACAATTATTGTGTTACTAGAGGCTTGTAACCAGGCCTGATAGTGTCAGAGGACATGCACAGCTTGTCCTTATCTTATGAGATAATTTAGACAAAGACCACTATGAATTACATCAAAGTAATCATTGTTCTTTGAAAATCTTTCAATAGTGTCAAAAAGTTCATGACTGATGTCCCAAATATGGTTTAAACAACACCATTTAAGGCTCAGTTTTATAAAACATAGCTTTTAATTTGGTTTTATGTCAGACTTTGCAACCACTGCATTCTTGTATGTTTTTGAGGTCTCAAAAGAGACTGACAAAAGCAACAAACCATAAAACAATCTTGGCGCCCTCCATGAGACCTGTTTGTCCAACCTTTATTTCATATTCAAATAAGATTCTTAAAAGAATGCAACTGATAACATCTCAGCCTAAAATAAGATAATTGTGTCCAATTCTAAATTGTAGTCACAAAAATCTTTAAATTGAGCAATGATTTGACCCATGTTTCTCAATTCATGCAGTCCATTGAATGTTCACAGCATCAAAGCAGCTGTAACTGGTTTCCAGTTTGTGTTGTTGCTGTGTACACAATGCTCATGCCAGCACAGCTGGAGCTGCAGGGCCAATCACCTTCTAAAAGATCAGTGAGAAGATAACAAGTCAGTTTGGACAAATTACTCAGTAAAAACCCCCGAGACCAGTAAATAAGATTGGTATGATTTATACAATTTTATAAAATATAATTTATATTATGACCAGATTGTAATATATATTATATTGTAATGGCCAAGAATGGCTTTAATCTCGTAATGATTCAGCATTGGGTTGGAAGAGGAAAGAATGTTTAATGAGAATTAAAAGAATCAGAATGTAGAAAGATGGTACGTGTATGTAGGGAACAAGAAGGAGGAACACTACTAGTGTTGGGAGGAATGAGATAATAGATGGTTAGAGAAAGTATTGGTAAGAAAGGAAACTGAAAGGAAGAATGAATCAGAAAGAACTTCTTTACCGTCTATTTGTGCAAAAATCTTTAATGAGAGAAATTACAATGCTCAGTAAATACCAACTAAAATGATCAACCTGATTACCATGTCTTAAATATTCATCCAAAGCCACAGGATGATTTAATTTTGATCTAACAGATCTTTAACCCAGTAACAAGGGGAGGTACAAATTTAAATTTTCTCTTGCAACAAAACCACAAACGAAGTGGTGCAAGTGTTAAAAAAAAACTCCTCTCTGGGAGCTTCAGCTCACATGGAATCTGATCAGGGAAGGTATTTTACTGGACATGTAAGAACAGTTGTGTGAAATGTAAACATCAGGCAGAAAATCTACAGTCTTTATGGACCACAGAGATCCAAATGGTCAAGAGTTGAATGGCACCATAAATTCCAAAGGCTAAAACAAACAAGCACAGCACCACACCTGGTGATCTAATTGCTCTAAACACAGATCTGGCTAGTGTAAATAAACATCATCATGTAAAGAGATTTCCCTAGCAGACCTGAGGGTCCTAATGCTCACAACACAGCAGACTGTGTGAGTTTAGATGCAATAGCAGTCAGATCTGACCATTATCACGGTTTAATTGACCTTTTCTTTACTAAAACATGATCATGATAATGATGCATGTCTTTGTAAACTAAAACAAAGTTTCTTCTAATGGCGTAAAATCTTAACAGATCAAAGCCATCAGTAACAACTGTCTGGCAAAGGCAATCAAATAAATATTGAGATCGACCATCTATCTTAAATGCAATTTGTATAAAGGCTCAAGATTAAACTGTGTTTTCCTCTCTAGGTCTATTTCCTTACAGGCTGACAAATTACTTTCTTTAGAACCAGATTCCATAAGGGTCTGGTCTCGCCTGCCTTAAGCAGGACACACAACTTTACATGTAGGAGATGGGGGTGGAGAAACTTCAAGGGGCCGCTCACACCTCACAACACTACAGAAGTATGTGGCCTCCCCGGTGTAGCATCGGAACTAAATTATGCAACACAAATTATGGTAGGATAAAACACCACCCATCTCCTGTACACAAACATACACAATACACACCATCACTATGGCAATCTTAGAACATCTCTACCTGGCATAGATCATAAGACTATCCAGGCCAAAATTATTCACATCATGCAATACATCATTTACCTTCATACATATAGGACAAGGAAAATTATTTTAATAATTTCTTTTCAGCATTACAGTCTTCAAAACTTCCTGTATGTAAATACTGTGCTGTGCATAGGACATGCATGGCTGTGGTCACACATCGATTGATTTAAATCCACATAAAAAAAAAATCTTATTGAGACCTATTAATCAATGCAACTGGTCTTTGGACAAAATATTTATTATGTCCAGTCGTTAGCGTTGTTGCAAACCAGGAGGGCCCCCTAGTTTCCAACAAATGACTAATGACGATAAAAAATGATCTAAACAGCTAAATCTAAAATGCAGGCATTTCTATTTATCAACTATACAATTCAGACCTGCACTATTGAGTGTGACCTAGTCTGTACATCAAATGCACAGAGGATAATTACAAAAGTTAAACCAGAGAATTTAAATCTCTGTTTCTATACATTTCATTCTCTAATTGAATCTATTAAAACATTAAGTTTCATTGATGATTTGCACTTATAACAACTAATGTAGACAATTTTATAATTATGAAATTGTGTATTTCCATGTTTAATTATGTGATATACTCTAATTACTCTAATTATGCATACAACTAGTAAATATACTAGTTATGGTGACTTTCTGCTACCCGTCCTTGATTCATCCAGACCAAGTCTAAATCCCACTACCAGATCACTGCGGTAGTGAAGAATTTGGTGATCAAATTACACATGTTCATTAAATATATGATTTTGAAAAAGAGACCATATTTACCACTCGCACCTTTGACTTTTGGGTTTCATATTTTTGAGTACATCATGTTTTGTTATCTTGTGTTCTTGTGTTTATCCAATAACTTTTCCTCATCTTACAATAACCACAAATACATCAGTGTTCAATTATTGCATGGTCATTCAAAAGTTGTTCAGGTGTCTTACACGCAGTGGAGCGTCATCAGTGAAATGATTCCTTCAACAATGGAGTTCTGATCTACCCGGCAAATGAAACCTTCTGCTTGAAGGTGACCGAGGACTTCTCAAATGGTCAGTTAAAACATCCTAGGGAGGACAAAGATGTTTCCGCAAAGCGTTATAATGACACTTTCCAATGACACTTTCTGATCATGCTGACCAAAGCAAACAGACTTGATACAACGAGATCATTCTACAGACTGAATACCAACGCAGCCAAGTGCAGGTGGAAGCGAACCCGGCCAAGAGGGTCATGACACCCTGTCCAGCTGCTGCAGCATCCACGAATTCTGCCACGCTTTCATTTTAATGTTCAACCTGTCTTAATGCTGTTATTTCAGGTGACGACTGGATTCCTGCACCAATCGACTAACACTGCAAACTACAGTGGTCAGCCCTATGAACACTCAGAGAATAACACTGAAAATGTGGCAACAGGAAAATGTCCAAAACATGTCCCCTTAGGCCTGATCTAAATCTGTCCCAAGGGGCCAGGGGCCGTCTGTAAGAACTGATTTTCCTGTTAAAACAAAACTCACCCTGCAATAACGCCATAAAATGCACCCTGGACAGCGGACAACAAAGGCAGAGCACAGAACCTTGTACTGCCCAAACTTATCTCATTGTTCCCCTGTTTGACTTCAACTCATCCCCCCTCTCCCTCCTCAAGGCACTGAAAGTTCATTAAGAATGTCTATATATCACATATGATGTATCTTGTGAATATGTTGTTTTTCCTTTTCATGTTTGGTGTCATTTTAAAGGGCACAGTGCGATTGGTAAAATGGTCTTAATTTCATTGCAGTCATTGGTTTAATGAGAAAGATTGAGAACTTAGGAGAATCCTGTATCTCCTCTCTGGCGGATATCTCTTTAAGATATCTCAAGAAACCAGGTGCTACCCCCCTGGGGTACATGGATTGGCCCAAACAACTCTAAACAACATTTGTATAACCCCTGTTGTTCTGGTCTGGTATTTAAGGTGAGGGGACAGAGCAATCTTTGGGAATCTTTTACCAGGATCATTCCCCCACAGTAATGTTTCCGTATTTTCCTGTTGGAAAATCCTGACACATTACTGTGTATCTTTGTCAGGAAAACATTACTTACTTTTAGAGTAATCTTTGAGTAAATGATGTTATGTCTTTTTGAATTGGCTTTTAATAATTTACTTCTGTAATTGGCATGATACATTTTTACCTGACAAATAAATGTTAACCTTGATTTATTCTGCATTCTTCTGAAATCATTATTTCCAGTAGATTAATGTGTAGTCTGGTGTTTCCGCAAATCTTTGTCCAGGATAGATCAAACTGAAGGCACTTTGAATGGACCATGGGGCACATCTTAGGAGACCTTCTGATTTCTGACTATTCCCTGACTTAGCATGTTGTATGCTACAAATATTATATAAATTACACCTATGGGTCTGTAGTGTGCGACCGCATAGGGTAAAATATTTGTACTACACCCTCTGACTATTTCAGGACTGGCAAGTTTGTGATCGTGAGCGCGCAGTCGCGACGTGACGTCTCAAAGCGACACTAGGTCCGTAATGAACGAATATTGAAAGTATGGGATAATCAGAATAATCAAAGATCTAAATTAATTCATAATCAATATTTATGAGTATTTTCTAATCAGAAATACGATCTAAATTTGATTATCATTTGAAATTGGAGTCAGATTACGCATAGAGCTGAAGTAATACTAAAACTAGGTTCCAATAAATTAAGTGAACTTCACTGGATCGCTGAAAAGACATACACGCTTTAAACCTTCGCCAGGCCGTTGGATTCCGTCGTTGGGCCAATGGATGGTCCTTACAGTCCGTAGCTATAAACATGACAGACTAATACACTAAAGGCTTCAGTTAGGGCCGTGCTGGTTTCTAAATAAGCAACCTAAATTGCTAAATTGTGCAGCTGCAATACACACACACACACACACACAATCAAACAAACACATACTGTATATATAAACAAATCTACATTGACACATTGTGTTCATGTCAAGTCAAGTCAAGTCAAGTCATCTTCATTTATATAGCGCTTTTAACAATGTAGATTGTCTCAATGCAGCTTTACAGAGATAAATGTATAATTTAACGTAAGATTGTTTTGGCTTTATAGCGGTTCTTTAATAAGGTTTAGTTACCTATGATCACGCGCGTGAACTCGGCAATCGACTACTTTGGACTTCAACCGAAAAACAGGATGTAAACAGGTATTTGCGCTGGCTTAAATAACATCATTTTTATACATATCTTTCACATCTACTGCAGTCAGATTCACTCGTGTTCACTCAGAAGGAATCACTCACATTTTCTGTGCACTTGTAATGACACATCAAGGATGTTAAGAGGCTAAAAGCAGGTTTAGTACTTGCCCCATTGAAGTCAACAGGGTGCAAATTTTAAAAATAGAATAACTCGGTGTAGGCAACACCGATTTTTGTCGTTGTTCTCTGTATTGACAGCACTCCAAATGTACAAAAAAATGACCGGAGTTCTCCTTTAAGGGCCTGAGTGTGCTCGTTGTACCACGGCGTTGGACTATTTTCTTTAATCTTCTTTAAGCGCAACGGAGCAACTGTGTCTAAAGTGCTGGAAAAGAGAGAGTTAAAAGCTTCTGTTGCAATATCAAGTTTTTCTAAGCTATCCGGGATGCTAAAATGATGAAACTGATCAGGAAGATTATTAATAAAGCAATCTTTAGTGGCAGAAGTGATAGGTCTAACATATTTGTAACATGGAGTCGGCTTTGCAGCCTTGGCTAAATGTAATTAGACTAGATAATGATCTGAGATGTCATCGCTCTGCTGCAGAATTTCAACGGCATCCACATCTATTCCATGTGATAATATTAGATCTAGAGTATGATTACAACGATGAGTAGGTCCTGACACGTGTTGTCTAACTCCAATAGAGTTCAGAATGTCTTTAAATGCCAATCCCAATGCATCTTTTTCATTATCGATGTGTATATTAAAATCACCAACAATTAGTACTTTATCTGCAGCCAATACTAACTCTGATAGAAAGTCCGCAAATTCTTTGATAAAGTCTGTATGGTGCCCTGGTGGCCTGTATACAGTAGCCAGCACAAATCTCAAACGTGATTTATCATTTATACTATATATTTTTACATTAAGCACTAACACTTCAAACGAATTATATTCGAAACTTGATTTCTTAGTGGTTTTGAAAATATTACTATAAATTACAGCAACACCACCCCCTTTGCGTTTCAGACGAGGCTCATGTTTATAACAGTAATCTTGCGGGGTGGACTCATTTAAAGTAATGTAATCGTTTTGTTTTAGCCAGATTTCTGTCAAACACAGCACATCTAGGTTATTATCTGAAATCATATCATTAACAATGAGTGCTTTTGAAGTAAGCGATCGAATATTCAGCAACCCAAGCTTTAGCATTTGCTCATCTGTATTATAGCTGTTTTTTATTTGTTGAACATCAATTAAATTTTTAACCTTAGATGGGTTAAAACGTTTTTTGGATTTCCAAATTCGGGGAACAGACACAGTCTCTATATGATGATAGCTAGGTGAAAGAGGCTCTATGTGATGGGATTTATCTGACCTTGGTGACGCGAGGCCGCTAGCAGACAGTCGGTTTAGCCAGTCTGTCTGCTTCCTGACCTGAGCCCCAGATTGTCATGTTTGAGCTCTAAGACTATGTGCCATATTACTAGAGAGAAGAGCAGCACCATCCCAGGAGGGATGAATACCATCTCTTTTTAACAGGTCAGGTTTGCCCCAAAAACTTTTCCAATTGTCTATGAATTCTATATTATGTAATGTAATGAATTCTATAATTGTCTATGAATTCATGCATGAGTTTATTGAAGTTTATTGTTGATTCGTTTCAGTTTAAATTGAAAGAAGTGACCCAAAACAAAGAAGAAAATAATTGATGCAAGTGCACAAAACATCAGCCACGTACAATATTCTTACATGATTTACTAAGTTACACAGTTAATGGAGACAAGGAAACCCTTTAACCTTAATTTATTTTCTTTCTGAGAAACACTGTAATGTTTCTTCAAATGTCTAAGACACACGTCTGATCTGCATCCTGATGGTTTTCAGACCGACAGCGAGATTCTTCTTCCAGTGGTACCAAACATCTCCAATGGCGTAATGGGTGGGATCTTCTCCCCATAAATACACACCGTTGGGGTTTGTACTGTGACAGGCTCTGTACCAAAATCCCCCGAGATACTGTTTGGCACAGTTCTTATCTGAAGCGTCTTGGTCTTTGTCAAAGGTGGAGAACTTCTGTCCATTATAGCCAGATAAAGAGTCGCCTGCAGAGAAGAGCATCATTAAATATATATATATTATCATCATATTTAGGTGAAGAATACTTCAGTGAAATCCCAAAAACTTTTGAAAATACATGAACAAGTGCACTCGAGTGAAAAGTGTCCTACCTGCTCCTCCATCCTTGAACCCTGAAACTTGCAGCTGATACCCGTCAGATTCAGGACCCACAGAGAAGGACGAGTACAGAGCCGAACCAATCCTTCCAGTGAAGTCCTCCAGATCCACTCTCAGCATGTACTTTCTGTTACGTGTCAGCTGGTACATGTTCTCCAGCCCTGTTCACACACACACACACTCACTCACTCACACACACACACACACACACACACACACACACACATGAAGAACATGTTCAACCAAACACTGGACATGAATATCAACACTTCTATCAAAACCATTTCTTGACACCAATTACCAATGTTTAAAGCTGTGAATTGTTACCCAGCCAGTATTCGCCCTCGGTTGCCCCGAATCCTCTCTTGTACTGATTCCACGGCCGATAGAAATTCACACTGCCGTCCATTCTCCTCTGAATCACCTGTGATGGGTTTATATAGAATATATGATTCATAATATATGTTCTGATGTGTGTTTGATGATCTAAAGTCACATTCGTCCATGTACCGTCCATCCTCCGTTGTCTTCATCTTTCCCATCTGAGACCATGTGACAGTAAACCCAGACAGGAATGTCTCCTGCTGGATAGATGGAGTAAATCCCACTGACTGTTTCTCCTGATTTATAGACATCAGAACAGTCGACCGGCTTGGAAACATCAGCAACACAAACAGATGCCGTGAAAACAGAGAGCAGAGCCGCGACACACACCGTCATCTGGAGAGACACAACTGATCAAGATCCTCATTTATAATGATCAATTCACACTGAAATTATAATAAAAGTAATACAGTTGCTGTAAATGCGGATGAACTTACCGCCATCGTCTCAATCTTTTCTCAGCTGATCACTGCAGATTATAATCAATGTTTTATTTATAAATCTGGAAGAAATCAAAGCAAAAATATCATCAGATTATTGTTGTTTGTGGTCATTTTTCTGAATTACACTGTTGTAGAAATGTCTTAATATTCTGTGAGGTAAAAGATGAAGAATGAAACAGTAACTCACCGTTTGTGTTGTGCCTTGTGTTGTTCAGTCACTCTTTATATCTTTTAGATTCTTACGCCCCTCCTTTGTGTTACAGAAGAAATTTATATTGCAAAACCCTTGATTCTTGGCACATAGAGTGTGTTAATGACATTTATTAAATTGCTTTTTGCTTTTATTTTGACAGGATATCTAGCTATAAATCGTTGAGTCACTCGCATCTTCAACTGAGCTTTTATCAGTAAGAGCATCTGGCCTTTCAGTCACTCTTGCACTGCACAATGTTGAAATACTAACTGGTGATAAGTTACATGGTAAGCAGGCTTGAAACGCAAAGTCATACAGTTTCCAAAAACTGTGCAAAAATTGTCCATCCTTATCCGTTTCATAGTGGTCACTACAGTGGACAGCTATTCAAAAAAACATTTTCTTGCGTATGCATGGGTTTTGATGGCACATCAACCTCTACAGTGGACCCCGGTGCATCATCCTGTACACTGCCACCAAGTGGCAAGCCGTTGTGTGTCGATTTTTCGACAGCCAGTCAGAAATCCCAAGTTGCTCAGGAATATCCACCCATTCCTTCTATCCTAGGAGACTCTTGCAAGTAAAAAAAAAATGTGGTGGCATCAAGCAATATCTAATGAGTCATATCACAGTTACATTTCCCAAGTATTTTTAGATTGGGAGAAAATTCTGATTAATCATCTGTATTTGTATTTGTGTTATTAGAATATAATTTGCATTAACATCAAAAAAGTAATGTGATTACATAATGTATGTGTTACGGTACATAGACACAGGAGAGGAAGATGGATGGTGAACAGTGATTTATTGAAATGCAAAGGTGCAGGGATGCGGTGAGCAGGGTAGAGGAGTCCAAAGAAGACACAGAGTAAAGGAAGACGCTGGAGACTAGTGATGTGTGTCGTTCGCGAACGAGATTCTTTGTAGTGAAGGAGAAGAGCCGACTCCCGTCGGGGAGAGACGAATCTTTATTTGGGGCAGGACTTTATTTGGACGGGCACACCATGCGGCCAATCACATGGAGGACAGACTAGTATCATACCATTATGTGAAAGGAGGAAGGGGGACACACGCTCCGAAGATAGCTAGGTTAGTGGTACACAGAACGACAGAGAGAGGCCGGTAGCCGGATTTAAATGCTAATGTTAAGACATTTGACTTTTTTTATTTGATTTGTTTGCTGTGGTTCTGTGTTCAATTGTTCAATTAAAGTTTTACTAAAATGTTAAATAATAGTAACTGTATCTTTTTCTAACGAAAAAAAATGCATAAAAAAATAAGGTTCTTATTAAAACACTGAATAAAAATTTGCTAACCAATAGACGTCGACCGATATTGTTTTTTTCAGGCCGATGCCGATCTTTTGAAATCCAAATGCCGATGGCCGATAAATGCTGCTGATTTATTTTGGACGATATTTGGCCGATATGTGCTTGTTTTTAACCTCTATTTGAAAGATAAAATGTAACACAAATAATTACTTAAGATAGACAAAATTTCTCAACCAAAACATTTATTGAACACTTGACCAATCTGCATTTTTTACACGTAAAGGTTGTATCAGCGATTTCAGGCCCAAAAAAGGCCCAAACATAAATTATCACCTTCATCTAATCTTTCCTAACGATCCGCTAGCTGCCCGCCCCATAAGCAGGCCACACAAAAACAATTGGTTTCACCAACCACTCAAAACCAAAATAAATAGTGGACAACCAATCACCGACAGGGGTGGGTATTGTGAGGTTTTGCGCTCGTGCACGGCTGCCTATGACGGCTGCACGCGAGAACCTCACAACACCCACCCCCTGTCGGTGATTGGTTGTCCACTATTTATTTTGGTTTTGAGTGGTTGGTGAAACCAATTGTTTTTGTGTGCAGATCTCAGAGCCTAGGCTGCCTACAGAGACGCGTTTTTTTGACGGCCTGCTTATGGGGCGGGCAGCTAGCGGATGCCCCCTCACAACATGGTCTATCCTGGACAAAGATTTGCGGAAACACCAGACTTCACTTTTAATCTACTAAAATAAATTATTTCTGAAACTTCAGAATAAATCATGATGTAACATTTATTTGTTAGGTAAAAATGTATAATGCCAATTACACAAGTAATTGATTAAAAGCCAATTCAGAAAAATACATGACATCATTTACTCAAAGATGACTCTAAAAGTAAGTAATGTATTCCTGACAGAGACATACAGTGGTGTGTGAGTGTGTTCCAACAGGAAAACACTGAAACAGCACTGTATGGGGGTTCCTGGTAAAGAGTCCCCAAGACTGCTCTGTCCCCTACTCTTAAATACCCAGACCAGAACAAAAAGGGTTATACAATGTAGCAAATTAGCTCTATGAAATATTAATAATCAATAATAACTGGTTATAATTGATTATGAATACTTGGATCAGTTAATATAATTAACTTACTGTCGTAAATTAATATTACAATCAATTAGCTTGTTTGTCCCGTGAACACTCAGGATCAATTGTTTATTAACTCTAAGAAATGTACATTTCTGGGGCATGGGAAATGTCTTTCTTAATTTACAGTACTACTAAGAGCAGTAACCAAGATCTAAATGATTAGTGACTCCAGTTATGAGCTTGAGACACGGACAACTTTAGACTTTATTAACTAGTCTAAACACTTAAACTACTCTAACATACACACATACATGCATACAGTTTACCAAGGGAAAAAGAGCTGAAGCAGAATACAGGAAAGCAAGAAGTTATAAATTCAGCAGATCAACAGCCTTGAGCAAACCATCAGTTTACTTCTAACACGCCCTTCTTTAAAGGGGTACGGATACTTAATGTATCAAATAATGAGACTAAGTTTGATACTTACATGTCTCGCCCATTTGAATTAAACTGTCCTGATGCAATCTGTTGAGGCTCCAGCTGATCTTTGCTGATGTGGTCTTGATGAGAGTGAACCAGTGGGAGTCAGAGTATCTTTGGTGAATGGAAAGACAAGGCCGCAGCCTGGCACAAGCTTGGGGGGTCCTTAGAGGCTTCTAGTTTAGCATCATCTTCACGTCAGCATTTCAGAAAGGGACTAAGCGAGAGCTAAAAGCTGATCAGTGACTTTAAAGCGTGAAGATGGCACAACCTCTGGAGGTGCAAGAGCCAATGAGAAGATTTCCCTTTGGAGGGAAATTTTACGACCCTTTGTGTTCTAGCAGGGCATTTGAATATGTACTTTCATTGGGTGTTTAAGAAAATAATCTTTAAGATTCTTATAATACTAATGCATCACAAAGTTAGCAACATGTAATGTAAATGAACAAATCGGAGACGAAGATTGGATTTTTAAAGACCAAACATGCCGCACATATAATGTTGGTTAACCATAATATGCAAAGTCTGAAACATTAACCCAATTGAGTTTACAAGAATACAAACGCCACATAAAAGGGAAAATCATGAGATGGGAAAATTAGATACATATTTACACATTTATCAAGTGGTTATATATAGAATATATATAGGATTAACAGTTTTTATTTCTCTTCCTCTGCAAGCATTTAAGTGAGAGTCACAGCTCTCAGGACATTCTTTACCGTCGTAAAACCCACTCTCAGTGTGTGTCCTGTAACAAGACACTGCGTCCTGCCAGTGTGTTAGCTTCATTTGGGAAATGTTTCACAGGCCTTATTTGGGAGAGTGAGTTTGCTGGATTATTCAATAAATAAATGAGCACTTCCGTGAGCACTTAACCTCTTAAAAAAAAAAAAAAAAAAAAAAAAAACTTCCCTTTCCCTTTAAAAACCTCGCTTACCGGGCTTATGCTACTCTGAATAATGCCTGAACTTCGTATTTTGAGCACTTCTTGCGTTGTTTTTTGCCTCTTCATGATGACTCGCTTAACTTAGTCCTAATCTGTAAGTCGCTTTGGATAAAAGCGTCTGCTAAATGACTAAATGTAAATGTAAATGAATAATTTCTGTGTGTCTGGTTGGTCCAGACGCTACACAAATATTGTTTAGAGTTGTTTGGGTCAATCCATGTACCCCAGGGGGGCAGCACCTAGTTTCGGGAGATATCGTAAAGAGATATCACCCAGAGAGGAGAAACAGGATTCTCCTAAGTTCTCAGTCTTTCTCATTAAACCAATGACTGCAATGAAATTAAGAAAATTTTACCAATCGCAGTACAAACATGAAAAGGAAAAAAACAACATATTCACAAGATACATCATATGTGATATATAGACATTCTTAATGAACTTTCAGTGTCTTGAGGAGGGAGAGGAGGGATGAGTTGAAGTCAAACAAGGAGACAAGGAGATAAGTTTGGGCCTTTGCTATCTGCTGTCCAGGGTGAATTTTATGGCCTTATTGCAGTGTGAGCTTTGTTTTAGCAGGAAAATCAGTCCTTACAGCCTTACACTTTTAATGCAATACTTTACTCGTTAGATCAAAAAGTAATCTGATTACGTAATACTTGTTACTTGTAATACATTACTTGTAACATTTAAAAAAATCTGATTACATAATGCAAGTAACTTGTAATGCATTACTTTACTCATATCATCAAAAACGTGCATGCGTTATGAACATGTGTTGCATGTTAATGCGTTACCCCAACACTGCTCATTTCAGATGAAATTGAAAACGCCCGATCGCTAGGTTTTCTCAGAGGAGAGCTATGTTAGAAATGTGTCCATCCTGAACATAATCATAGTTAACAGCTAATAAGGGTATTTGGACTCTTTGGACCCTTTGGACTCCCAATGCTCCACAGTCTGCTATTGCTTTTTAATTTTATCATCACTTTTTTTTCCTTTTTCCTGGTTTGTCATGTTATTCCCTTGCCCTTATGTGATCCTATCATGTGCCTCCTTGTTTCATGTGTTATGTTTTCATTGTTTGCTTATTCACAGGTGTTAGTCATTAGTCCTTGTTTGTGTGTGTGTGTGTGTGTGTGTGTGTGTGTATATATATATATATATATATATATATATATATATATATATATATATATATATATATATATATATATATATATATATATATTACTTTTATTACACCACACAATTAAAAAAGAAAAGTAAAAAGAGGAGGTTTCCATCTTTAAAAATATTATTTATTTTTTCAGATCTGGACTTCAGATAGAGGCATCCAAGCATTCACAGTACATTTCTGAAGAAATTAGAGTTTCTTCTCATTGTATGTGGTTCTGCTCTATATGGGTTTTGGACTTGGATGGGTTCTAGTGAAAAGCTAAAGAGCTAATTACAGATCACATGACCTCCAACTTTGCGTGTGAATGTTTCAGAACAGATACTATTCTATTATTTGTTTTTTATTTTATTTTTGGTCTCAGCAACAGCACACATTTATCCACTTTATTTTCAGAGAAAAAATTTTTTTTCCTTTACAGCAGTATGTAAACAAATGCATGTTTTGTACACACATATACAGTGTTGTGAAATTTCAGCCTATGTACACAACAAACATCAGATCTACTGTACATCAAACCATTGAGGATGTTGACCTGTAGATTTTCCTTTGAACACGTCATGCATTATGAAAGAAAAGCACAACATGTTTGTTAATGTATGTTAAGATTAATTTCCCCAAAGACACAAAAGCCGGCCGAGGAAAAACACAGACTTTGTCTAAGAACACGTAGAATGCTGTCATGTTAACTTTAATGTTGCAACTAAAATATTTTGTTTTTAAACTACAGAGTATAAGCTAATGAATCCTAATATAATATCAGCATTCATGCATATTGATGTCTCTTCTCTTTTAACATAGTCAGAATTTTTGGCAAATAATTAAGTAATTAAAAAACTAAAAAAAACGTACATTTTCTGTAATGTGCATATTTTATCAGCAAAAGGCCTTTTTGATCACAAAATGGGTAAATAATGACAGCGCTCACTTTGCATTAAGCAACAGATTCTATCTAAACTATGTAAAATTAGCAGTAGCAATTTTCTTTGCAATCAGTAATAGTAGTTAGATGCTATAGGCCAGGGTTCACCAATCTTGGTCCTGGAGGGCCGCTGTCCCTGCAGAGTTTAGCTCCAACCAGCTCCAACACACCTGTTTGAAAGTTTCTAGTATGCCTAGTGAAACCTTGATTAGCTGGTTCAGGTGTGTTTAATTGGGGTTGGAGCTAAACTCTGCAGGACAGCGGCCCTCCAGGACCGAGATTGGTGAACCCTGCTATAGGCCTACCTAGTGCGCATAGAGGCATATGCACCTCGTATTGTAAAACAGTATGCAATAATAATATATTGAGTGTAAATTATTATATTTATTAAAATTATTAAATGGATGCTACCTTATTGGGACAATAAAGATACATTAATACATTACGTTAATCATTCAGAGTCCTGAAAAACAAGTGAACCGTACAGTCGCTCCAGTCCAGCAGGAGGCGGAAATGCGTCATCATGTGTTGCTGTGTGAAACCGCGAGCAACCCGCGTGTGTAGTTCTGTTGGTAAAACATATTCAGCCCGTGTGTGTTTATCGTGTTTTACATCAATGATGTGATTTTACATTATTGTGTGCTTGATGATGTTTAGTACCGGAGTACGAGGAGAAATCTGAGAAAGATCAGCAGCTGAAGGTAAATGTCTTAAATGGAGGTAATCTTATTATTTATTGTAATACCTGTTCGAAAGCAAAAGTCTTGTTTATATACCGGTATATATATTTTTGCTGTCTTGGGCACTTGTTCGTCTCTAAATTTACCTTTTTAAAACTAGATTTATAAGTTTTTGTTTTGTAAAGGTGGCATTAAAGTTGTCTGGAACAATCAAAAACCATACTTGTAAAGGTAAATGATGGTAAAACTCTTATGACCACTTTAAACAACATTATTGTGGTCATATGACAGCAATGAACTTTACCAGTTTACACTAAATTGAAGAAAGTTTGTTGTCAACAACAGCTATATACTGACATTATTATAAATGTTTGACCATTCACTTTAAGTATTTTATTGTGTGAAAATGATGACAGAAAAACTGTCTTTGAGATGAAATGAGGTATGTAATATTTGAAGAAAATAGAGTAAAAGTATGGTAAAACCATTTTTTCAGTAGTTTAAGAAACACCTAATCAAATGCAAATTCTCTTTTGAGTTTATTATAAATGTCTTGTAATAAATATGATGTGTTTGTCTTCAGATGTTGACCATGAGAGGGCAGATGGATGTGATCTGCAGTAAATCAGTAGGAACTGATCTGTCCATGCTGGATATTGAGGATTTCATCACTGAAATCTGTCAGCTGAAGAAAGAGGTGGCGTCACTGGAGGCAAAGCTGAGAGAAAGAGGAGACAACCCCAACAGAGAGGTTTGAGCCGCTCATCATTTCATCCTTCAGCTCAATCAAACCAAAGTTTTGTTAGCTTCTCACTTCTTATGCCTCAGTAATGAGGCTAATATCAACAGGTTGTTGTTTATTTGTGTTGATCTATGATGTGTTTGTCAGGATCTGGAGAAGGTTTCAGTGTGTGCGAGTGATGGGACAGAAGCTCAGGATTCAGTCTGGAGATCCAGAGACACACAGGACTCAGAGCTCAGCCTCACTTTACTGTGTTATACTGACGCTCAGGATCATGGATCCACTGATCAAACCTCTGACTGTAACGCTGGAGAACAGCAGATGAAGATGTGCTCCGTCACACTGGAGGACTGCAGGAACCTGATAGAGAGACGAGGAGAAGAAACCACAGCAGAGGAACAACAACAGAGCCATGAGGAGGAGGAGGAGGATGAAGATCAGAATGATGATGATGATGTTCAGGATGAAGATGAAGATCAGAATGATGAGGATGATGATGAGTTTATTCCTGCAGGTGTGTTTCTTTCATGATCTTTTGTTGTTTTTCATGACACTTGAATGTGATTCATTGGTACCACTATCATCTCAGATAATAGGGAACGTAATGGCAGACGATAGTAAAACTGAACGATTTGAATGAGAAAAAAAAATCTAATTACAATGATAATAATAAAATCCCAATGTTCTGTTTAACATGATAAATACAGTTTTCTCTCCTCTTACCACTTCTGGATGGTACACCGGAGACCTGCATAGCATTCCTAGATTTATTTATTTATTTATTTATTTATTTATTTATTTTGCTTGCTCTGCTTTGATTGATCAGTTTGAAACAATATCCCTCTCTGAGCTTGTGGATATAGTCCAAAATATTAAAGGACCGTTCACACCAAGCACGATAACTATAACGATAACTATATTTGCGTCCACACCAACGAATGATAGCAGTCTGTTTATTCTAAGCTCGCGCTGCAGTTTCAGTTGATCACTCTATCCTTTTTAAATGTCTAAGGGATGAAGTCGGCCTTAAAGGAGAACTCCGGTCAATTTTAACAATGAGCTCATTTTTTTGTAAATTTGGAGTGCTGTCAATACAGAGAACAACGACAAAAATCGGTGTTGCCTACACCGAGTTATTCTATTTTTAAAATTTGCACCCTGTTGACTTCAATGGGGCAAGTACTAAACCTGCTTTTAGCCTCTTAACATCCTTGATGTGTCATTACAAGTGCCCAGCCATGTGAGTGATTCCTTCGGAGTGATCACGGGTGAATCTGACTGCAGTAGATGTGAAAGATATGTATAAAAATGATGTTATTTAAGCCAGCGCAAATACCTGTATACATCCTGTTTTCGGCTGAAGTCCAAAGTAGTCGATTGCCGAGTTCACACGCATAGGTTTATCATGCTTTGATTGATCAGTTTGAACCAATATCCCTCTTTAAGCTTGTGGATATAGTCCAAAATATTAAAGGACTGTTCACACCAAGCATGATAACTATAACGATAACTATAACGATAACTATATTTGCGTCCACACCAACGAACGATAGCGGTCTGTTTATTCTAAGCTCTCGCTGCAGTTTCAGTTGATCACTCTATCCTTTTTAGATGTCTAAGGGATGAAGTCGGCCTTAAAGGCACCGCCTTAGATAGGCTCACATCATCCCTCTCAGATAGGACTGTAAAGGTGATGATTGGATGCTGTGGGATACCCCAAGGCACCCTGTTGGGACCCATTTTATTTTGTCTATTCATGATCCCTTTGAGGAGCATGAGGTAATATAATATTTGTTATTTGCTTTTAAAGGTAACATATTATGCCCCTTTTCACAAGATTAAATCTATGGTGTCCCCAGAATGTGTCGGTGAAATTTCAGCTCAAAATCCCCCCCGATCATTTATTATAGCTTGCCAAATTTGCCCCTTTTTGGGTGTGAGCAAGAACGTGCTGTTTTTGTGTGTATCCTTTTAAATGCAAATGAGCTGCTGCTTCGCCTCCATTCAGAAGAGGGCGGAGCCTTTACACAAGCTTCAGATTAGAGGTCTACATGGGTCCAAAAATTTGTGCCCGAACCCGAAGAGACACGTAATGTGCTACACCGAACCGACCCGGACCCGTCTATTATTTGAAAGCTGGACCCGAACCTGTGTAGATCCGAGAAATGCCATAAATGTACTACCCTGAACCGACCCGGACCTGTCTATTATTTCAAAAGCTGGACCCGGACCCGTGTTGATCAGAGAAATGCCATAAATGTACTACCCTGAACCGACCTGTACCCGTCTTACCTAATTTTAGTAGTCGTCTCCCTTCCTTGTACCTGACTCACTGTGATGCATTACAATCCTCCAACAAGAGAGTTCTGTACATGTCATTCCTCTCGTTATTTCAAGCTTAATCCACTCATTATTTCAGCTTCAAAAGTCCACTTGATGTCACAGTGACGGATGACAAAGGCGACTTTGCAGATTTCCATTTCGACTCGAGTTAACTTGCATAATACGTTTTGAACTTTTGAACTATAATAACGATTGCTCGTTCAGTGCCATGGCCGCTGACGTCAGCATTATTTATTTGCTATCATCTCTGTGCTCTCTGCGCCGAGTCTGACCACCAAAACTTTAAGATTAAACAAGACGGTTCATTATCATTATAATAAAAATGGGAGAGTAGTAAAGAAGTGTTTGGAGAAGCGTAAAGCGCGGATTGGCGGAATAAGTCCCGTTCTGGTTGTGGTCGGGTCTCGGGTCCTCGGGTCTCGGGTGCTCCGTGTAGACCTCTACTTCAGATACTCCGGCAATAACAAAACAGGCCAATCTCACTCATCCAGAATCTCAGAAATAACCAGTAGCGAGTGCAGCCTTACGGAGAGACTCAGGAAGAGTTTCACTTTTAGACGCACCTTGACGTTTCTGAATGGTTATTGGATACATTTGTGTAGTTGTTGTGGAGTTACATTGATGCATCTTAACGCCTTGCATGTACCATCATGTTTAACTTATACACAAGTTGTCACAGTTTCCTGAGGTCTTTATAAGACAGATTTTGGTCAGATAGTGTTCAGTGCTCATCTTTGCAGCAACGACAGAACAGTTTACATGCTTTGCTTGAACTTTTGCCATTGCGTTAGAACTGGTTACACTGTTGCCGCTTCCGAAATGGTGGCACCGTGGGTGGATTCGTGCGGATTCGGTATTATTATTACGAATATTATAATAAGATCCTCTTCCTACATATTTTTTAACATGATTGCAGAGAGAGGCTTACCAAAACAAAGTTACTGGGTTGTCACTTTTCACGTTTTCTGGGTTGGTAGTAGGGCTGTGCAATTAATTGAATTTCGATTTCGATTTCGATTTTGGCTCCCAACTCATTCAAAAGTGATAGACCTGCAGGAAAATTAAAATACTTATTGAAGTATTATCTGTTATATTATTTATTTTAATAGTTCAAAAAGTACAATAAATGTTCAAATTTCAATTTTTTAAGAATTGTTTTTTTAATAAATGCAACACGTTCCCAAAGTCATGTGAAATAATCGTGTTACATAATCGTGATTTCAATACTGACCAAAATAATCGTGATTATGATTTTTTCCATAATCGAGCAGCCCTATGATATGTTCCCTTTAAAGTTTAAATGGTGTACCATCTGTCTGAACTTCTTAGCTACCAGCGTCATCTTGGACTCTCAGATCCACTGATAAATTTCACTTACATATACCACGCTCTCGCCTAAAGTTTAAGGGGGATCGTACTTTTATGTATCTGATAGACAGATACTGAATTTATAATTTTTTATAAGTAAATGATTCACTAATTCTATTTGAGTACCTTTTAAAGTTAGACATTTTATTACCCTATTATTTCTTTCAGGTGAGGACACTGGTTCATCTTCTGATGGAGAAACAGTCTCGACATCAAAAGAGCAGCTGAAGGTCAAGAGTTTCTCCTGTGTCACCTGTGGGAAAACATTCAGCTCAAAGGGAAGTTTAGCGAGACACGAGAGAACACACACAGAACAGAAAGACTTCACCTGCAAGAGATGCAACATCAGCTTTCCCACCTCAAAAGAGAAGAGACGTCATTCAAAAGAGCACGTGACGAAAGAGTTTCACTGTGAACAGTGCGGGAGGGATTTTTTAAATTCTTCAGGTCTAATAAATCATGTAAAGACACACAGCAAAAAGCTTTTCCACTGTAGTGAGTGCGACAAGTATTTCAGCACTAAAGCACGTCTTGATGCTCATAAGCGAATCCACACGGACGATAAGCTTACCCACTGTAGTGAGTGCGACAAGTATTTCAGCACCAAAGCGAATCTTGTTGCTCACAAGCGAATCCACACGGGTGAAAGGCCATACAAGTGCCCTCACTGCGAGAAGAGTTACAACCATGGATCCCATTTGAAGAAGCATGTGCGCGTTCACACCAACGAGAGGCCGTTCCAGTGCAGCGACTGTGGGAAAACCTTCACAAACTCAAGCAATCTGCATGTACACCAGAAAATACACTCTGAGGAGAAACCGCATCAGTGTTCACACTGCGATAAAAGTTTCCGTCAAAAATCTCAATTGACTTGCCATGAGAGGACTCACACCGGAGAGAAACCGTACCTGTGCTCCTACTGCGGGAGGAGCTTCATAACTCCGACTCATTTTAGAACTCATCTGAGAGTTCACACTGGAGAAAGACCGTATCCCTGTGGCGTTTGTGGGAAGAGTTTTAGTAGGTGTGATACCTTAATAAATCACCAGCGGATTCATACGGGAGAAAGATCGTTCAAGTGTTCTCAGTGTGACAAGACGTTTGCTCGGTTAGACGTCCTGAAAACTCATGAGCGAGTTCATACAGGAGAGAAGCCTTACCGCTGCTCCATCTGCAACGAGAGATTCGCTTATTTAGGGGGTTTTCAGACCCACCAGAAGAAACACGCTAAAGAACAAACTGCTCCAGAATCATTGTAAGGAGCTTTCCCACCGAATTAACGGTTTCGTAGTTACTTTAAGTTGGTGGAAGTATTCACTTTTGGGCATGTTCGCACCGCAGGAACTAAAGCGAACACCGATCACCATCATGGTGACCTTAAGCGAAACTCGATAATCATTAACTTCTAAACCTCTGTTAATTCTAAATAATATTTTGTATTTGTATAATTTTACTATTGTAGACGTCTGACAGAAATAAAGCCAGTCTGGTTAGTAATAAGTGAAGCTGGTAATGCTGTTTGTGGAGTTGTTTAATCCTCCTCTGCTGAGATCTCGAGAGATTTAATGTCTTTTTTTTTGCAGTTGATTTCGAGGCTGAGGCTGAAGTCAGTTGTAGTTCTTAGGTAGGTAGTTTTCAGACCAACCAGAAGAAATATGCTAAAGAACAAACTGCTCCTGAATCATCATAGTGTCTTGGTCTGTCAAAAAGGCTTTATTTCTTCAGTTGCTTTCATCATTCATGCCATGTGGTATATCACAGTATCATTATAAAAATTATGATTTAAAGACATAATCTGACTTGAACCATATATCATACAACAGTTGAGTTTGATATCTGAGCAGTGTTCCTGTAGTCTAGATATTTAGTCTAGCATCACTGGGTCATTTCACTGTTTGTACAGTATTACAGACCAGAGTATAAGTTGTGTTATTTGTGCCTGTCATTTTTTTCATATGCTTTGGAATATTTTAATTTTTGGAGTAAAAGTGTATGAACTAACTGGCTTAAAGTCTGATGTTACTTATGATTAGAGACAGATTTGAAGTAGAGCTAAAGGTGTTACTGGGTTGAGGTCAGGACTCTGTGCAGGCCAGTCAAGTTCCTCCACACCAAACTCGCTCATCCATGTCTTTATGGACCTTGCATTGATTGATACAACCGACACCACAAAGCATTGGTGGTGTCGGTTGTATCAATCAATTAATCAATAAATTTTCACATATTTCCAGGTGGTGCTTCAGGTGTTTATTGAGCAGAAGACGTCAGGTCGGATGTCCCACACACCCTAAAAAGTGCACTAACACACTCTACATCAAAACAGAAGGTCAGTGAGGAAGGGAACAATGAGGAAATCAGGCCAAGTAAATTTAAGCTAATGCACGCTGCATTTTAAGTTCATTTACAGTAGGAAACAAGGAGTGCATGAAATCATTTGACAAGTGCAGGCTCCCTGTGATGATTGATGTACCTGTATGTCCCATTGAAATAATTGGGTGTTTTTCTTTGAGTTTCCTGGGTACACTACTAGTGTTTTCTCCCTTGGATGAATCTCTTCTGTTCGCATTATTCTCTTTTAAGTCCTTTTTTGGGTAAACAAGTGGCAAAATTCACCAGTAAAATTAAAGTATTGCCACTTAATGGTAAAATAATAAAATAAAATGTATCTGAAGTCTCTTTTACACAGAAGCATACATCAGAGAGACATGAAACATGAGCTCTAAAATACAGTATTTATTCCATAAAATCATACATATTCATTTATGCTTGAATAAAGTCTTTCAAAGTTGATTGGATTAAAAAAAAACATTATTATAAGCCCTCCTACTTCCTCTTATCACGTATCATGTTCATCTTCATTCACATTGGTCTCAACATCCCATAATATGCTTCTCTTACGTATGTAAATATTTTTTAACTGGGAACATTTTATCTGACTCCCTAGACTCTTGCAGGCCTTCCGACCTTGACTACAGAAAGGCATTATTCAAGTTGTTTTTACACAGTATTTGCGGATTAAACTAGAAAAATAAAAGGATAAAAAGGGCAATATATCTGAGTCTGAGACTTCTACCAAGAGTGTTATGTTTACATGATGTGATGTTAACATTCAATCACTTTCTCCTCCTCCCATAATCCCTCTGTCAAAAGCATCACATCATATATTAAGTAGCAATAAAGATAAAGAGTCTGTTTTAATACATACAATAAAAATGTTGGTTTACACACATATATCTTTCATGATTAAAAGTTATGTAAGGAAATCTCTTTACCTCATGTAAGATTAACGAAATTAATATATAAGCAGTGGCCTCGATTGAATACCAGGGTTCGTATGGTCATGAAAAAGCTGGAAAAGTCATTTGATTGCAATTTCTGGGCCTGAAAAAGTTTTGAAAAAGTCACGTATCCTGTATAAAGTCTGTATAATAGAATATATGTTTAATCAGGGCCTTAATTTCGCCCCGGAATTGCGTCTATTGCACATAGTTTTATGCAGGTTTTGCACTTAGAATGCTGGAAATTCCCACAAACATTTATTCACTGTAGCATGTAGGTTAGATGAGTAAATTAATCCACATAGTCAGAATATCAATCAAATTAGTTATTTGTACCAATCAGATTTTAAACCATTCGGTACTCGCATGCTCTGTGCACTCTTCACATTCAAAGCGCACACACGTAAAGTCGCCTCGAAAAAAGCTGCCCAGTACAACATTAAGTTATTTTTTACAGCGTATTGCACTTAAACGCCAAATACACACAAATGTTGTCAAAATGCCTGTCTTGGTGAGGATCCTTATAAATAATGTTGGTTATGTCTTAAAGGAGAAGTTCACTTTTAAAATGAAAATTCTGTCATCATATACTCACCCTCATGTTGTTTCAAACCTGTATGAATTTCTTTCTTCTGCTGAACAGAAAGGAAGATATTTAGAAGATTATCAGTAACCAGACAGTTTTTGGGTCCCAATGACTTCCATAGTAGGAAAAAAAATATCCAAAAATCTTCTAAATATCTTCCTTTCTGTTCAGCAGAAGAAAGAAATTCATACAGGTTTGAAACAACATGAGGGTGAGTATATGATGACAGAATTTTCATTTTAAAAGTGAACTTCTCCTTTAAGTGGACATAAACAGTTGAGAAAGAAAACGCGTCTATCAGTATATTGGATCTGTGCATTAGGTCTTAAAGTGACAACAGCCTACTTTTCCTGCTCCTGTCTGTCATTAATGTTAATCAAACAACAGAAGACAAAGAGAATATCACTCACTGCTCTTGACTGAATAATTTATGTTATTTTACATTTTGATTACTAAATCAAATAAAATGTTCCTAAATGAAATTCAGGCCCTGGTTTAATAGATAATATTGGTTAAATAAATTACAATACTTAGATTTCAGTCACATGACGTTTCGTTCTCTGCGTGGTTTAAATGTCTGGCACCGTCGCAGCTTGCACTTATCAAAACAAATAGCAAGCAAACAAAGAGCATTAATAGTCATTAATTTTAGTTAAGAGATGCTATACATTTTTAACATGGGTTTTTATTATTTTACAATGCATACATAGACTTTCAAGGAGCATTAGGTCATGAATATAAGCATAGAAAGTTATGGAAAAGGCATGGAATTTTATTGTAAAAATGTGTGTCATGAACCCTAATAATATTTATCTAACAAAGGAGTCCACTGGTACTGTGATGAACAGGATTTATACTTCGGTCGCTACATTGATGATGCTTTATACAGTATTTCCTGTTGTCAATGATTTAAAAATTACATAAAGCAATACAGTATTTAAAATTGTATAATATAACAACTTTCTCCAGTCTGTTCTTGTGACATGCACCACTGTAACACCAGGCCTGGTTTTACAGGCATTTCATTGCATTGAATTCAGTTCACTCAGCAATATCTACCGCAGTGATTCATTTTTATGCAAACATACACACATTTTATTTAATAGAATCGAGCAAACTTGTGTTTATTATGAAACTGTTGCTTTTTTGTCTGTCTTGCCTACATTTCTTCATCATAGAGAGCGTTATATCCATTTAGTGATTGTCATTTGAGTACCTTTGCAGTTTTCTCGAATAAAATTTTAAATATTTGTTCAAAACTGAGAATTTTCTGTTAAGCTTTTCAATAAGGTCTGATTTGTTAATATTGGTATATTGCATTTAAAAAGGCTAAATGTGCACAAGCAGAACCCAGGATGCTGTTAGTTAAACATTTAACATATTTGTCAGTGTCTGCTGATTAATTGTAAGTGTATGTAGACATGTACTATACCGACGTCATTGCAAAAACAGGACAAATTCAATGCCAGTTACATTTGTATGTTGTCATGTCACATTAACAGCAGTTCAGTTCTGTGCTTTTCTGCTGTGCTTCATCCAGCTGCTTTTGAATGCAAGAAGTACCAGTGATCACACAGAGCCTCCAAAACCAGGAAGAACATTATTAACCATCAGTTTGTGAATGTTGAGTTTTCACACATTTTTTATATGGTAAAAAAGAATGGTGATTGCAATGGTGACTCACGAAAAAAGTTCAGCTGTTCTGAGGAGATCTTATTCAAATTTCCCATTAGTCTTGATAAAAATCTACGATAAATGTTAGTTAATTTTTTTTTTTCTGTCTTTGTAGGCAAGGGAAATATGAAATTGTCCAGTGAGTCCAACCAAAATCACTGCAATGCACATTCTGTGCTAAAGAATCGTATGAATTTCCCAGGAGCGTTTGAGTGCAGCAGCAGATGATAGTCTGTTTTAAAGTATGGTGCAGAATCTTTTGCATAATCCCTTCTTCTTGGGTAAATTATATATAAAGAGTTTCATATAAATATGCTTTCTTTAAATGTGTGCGTGTATATAGTGTATATATTGTGTATATGCTATAAAGCTATACTTGAATTGCAAGCTTTTTGACCAGTATTTAAACAGTGAATTAAGGACAGCAATTGAACTATATTTCAACTGAATACAGATAAAAAATGAATTTGCCTTTTTACATTGTGCACAGAAGTGGAGAATTTAGACATATATCTTCTAGTCTCCATTTACAGCTTATTTATATTTCACTGCATTGCTAAGCATTTTGTTAGATCGGATGGATTTCCATGTCAGAAACATCAGATCTGAATCCTGTCAAAAAAGATCTGTTTTGTCTGGTGTCTGAAACCAGTAAAGCCTTTACTTTTTTAGTAAACAAAATATTTATTTATTTTTGTCGGCATGGTCTGTAGATGATCTGGTTTGATATTTGTAAACAGTCTAGGAGTTAAAAAAATGTTTTTCAAAAAAAAATGTCATGACAGAAAATGACGTCTTAGGGTGAAATTGGATCGACTTGAGCCAAGGAATCTGAGGAACATTTTTTTTTTTTTTTAAGCCCTTACGGTTCTAAAATTATTTTCCTAAACACAAGTTAAACTTTGGTGGCACTAGAGAGATTGAGTTAGAGACTCCAAAACTGCTGTGGTTAATGTTTAGACTGTCCTCTATCTGTGTGCCAAATTTCACAAATTTTTAGCAGCTGCCTAAGACTTCAACATCGTCCTGTGACATTAAAAACCTTGAAATGGAGACAATTTATCTCTTACTCTTAAAGACAGACATCCCTTGAAAGCAACACAATCATAAGATTTAACAACAATTGAAAGGAAATAAGTTATCTAAAGTATAAAAATGACAAACGAATAATATGTATGGTATAAATCAAATTACAACTACATAAATGATAATGATTATAAAATTAAATCATATATTAAAGAAAACACAACAGATGTATAGTTGCTCTCTTGAAGTAACACGCTATTGCAAAATAAATCCTGACGGAGATTCTGCCTCATGTCAGGCCGTTGACTTTACATTTAAGTCTTCATAATGAGTCAGTGAGTGACTTTATCCTGCTTATTACACACAGACCTGCCAAATAATACTGAAATATTGAGTTAAAATTATTTTAGCCTATGTACATTCCTAAAGCTTCTAAGAAAAATTCCATTACAATGTAGAAAACAATCAGTCTAACAAGACAGGCAGTGATCATTCATATATTATTATTATTATTATGGTCATTAATCTGTTTGTCTGCCTCATTTAGCCCTTTGTCTCTTACTAGCTGTTCAAGTCATCTTTTTCTTTTTGTTCCATAATCTTGTTTAAAATATCACCAATTGGAAAGAGAAGAGGTATAGCAACTTCACTACGTCAGCATATTGTTAGGAAATCTTAAACCACTCCATTGAGTTCAGTAATTAACTCTCAGTTCTGTTACCAAGCAGTCAATCGGCTGTGAAGTAAACGCTAGAGATTAAAATGGAAAAACCAAATAGGTGTGCTTTTAATTAAGTGCTGCAGAAAGATAAGTTTTGATAAGCTTGGTAGAAAAGGCAAAGCCTATCATTATATTTCATGGGAGTCTGTAATCATTTATTAGTGTTTTGTCATCAAAGTGCACCACCATCAAGTCTTTACACCATCAATAGTCTCTGTTCTTCATCTTGTATCATCACTACATGTGATGCCATTCTCACACAGGACTATTGTTATGTGATTTTTACATTTGGCTTTCAAATAATTTTGAAGTTAGGACACCATTGGGGTTGTCCTAAAGTTAAGACAGTTTTTAAGGGTTTTTGTCAAGTTAGGATGCTTCTGCAGTACTCTGTTCCTATCCATATTTTAGATAAGATAATGCACTTAAGAAATGTCATTCCGTAATAGCTTTTGTCCTAAATGAGGTCCTAACCGAAATTGCAATGGTTACCAAACAGATAAGATAGGATTACAAATTTAAGGTCTTTCTGTAATATGATCCCCTGGTTTTTGTGTCATAATTTTAGATTCTCTGGTTGTCACTCTAACATTCCACAAGCAACACATTGACTTAAATACTGTGAGCATACAGCAGAAATGGAGATTGAATCAGTTATACAGAGTATTTTGTGTGCACTGTATATGTACACTGTAAAAAAAAAATCCTAATTTTACAGAAAATAACTGATTTTTTGACGATCATTTTCTTTAATTTTAAATTGCACTCAAAACACTAAAATTACAAATAATAACTGTAAAATAAAAATTCAGCTGTTATTTTAGGTATTGTGACATTAATGACAAATTACAGTTGATCAGTTGATTACAATGATCTGATTCACTGATGTGTCAGTCAAATTTCTGAATATATTAGCTTAGATTTCATAATATGTAGATGGGGTTTAGTTTTACACAAAGTCTATAATTAATGTCATAACTTTTCACATAACCCTTGAAATATTGTGGCATCAGTATTATAACAATCTGAAAAAAAAAAAAAAAAAAATATATATATATATATATATATATATATATATATATATATATATATATATATATATATATATATATATATATTGTACAGAAAAAGTTTTGAGCTGGTTAATTTTTTTTAGTCGTATAGAGACATCAAGAATCAACATATGAATCTCAACAATGGTGACAACCAACAAAGCCTTTTTGTGACTTTATAGTAATTCAGATTTTTTTTCATTGTCACCATTGTTGCGATTCATACGCTGATTCTTGATGTCTGAGTGAGTCTATATGATCCTGTCAAAACATTTTCTGTATAATGACTGCATAAAATCTGAGTATCACAGCACTGCAGGATCTTCTACAGCAGTTTTGTCATGCAAAATGAACAACTAATATATAACGACTTAATCAGATATTTCATTTCAGGTAGTATTAATAAAGCAGAACACTACATGATGACTATTATCATAAAAGAGTGACCATTATCATCTGATCTGAGTTTCTCTTGGATTGCTACAATTATTAATATGCATCAGAGACACACAGTTAATTCAGCCAGAGAAACATTAAAGTTAAGCACTAAAAGTTCAAGAGACCAACTAAAGCAAACACTGATCTCCATCATGGTGACATCAAACTTGATTCTTTTCAATAGAACTTCAACTTCTAAACTTCTGTTAATTCTCAATAAGAATGTTAGTATGAAATAAATAAAGTCTGGATTGTAATAAGTGAAGATGCTGAGATCCTGAGAGATCTGTTAGTGTTTAATGTTTTGTTGGGGTTTAAAGTGTTTCTGTATGGTGTGTTTCGTGTGTCACCATTGTATTGAAGAGTAGAGCCTGAGCTTCAGTCCAGGATGAGCAGAGAAACACTGATGATATGCTGCATGTTGCTTTATTTAACTGACAGTAACTGTGTAGTTGCTGATGCAGTGACGTATAGTCACAGCAAATCATACATATAATTAACTGCATGTTTTTCAGTAAAAAAATCAGAAAATAAATGTGAAATAACTGTGTTTTAACTGTGTGTTTCTGTTAAAAAAGATTTATGAAGATTTCTGTAAAAGTATTTTGCACTTATTTAAATTAGGATATTTTACATAAATTTTACGGTTTTTGTATGGCAGCCATTGCTGACAGTCATTTGACTGTTATTTTATGGGATTTTTTTACAGTGAAGGTGTTTGATCGTAATAATTCAGGAAATAGCTGTAAAATAACAGTGTTTTTCTGTAAAATATTTAAGGAAAATTTCTGTAAAAGTTTTTTGCACTTCTTTTAAATTAGGATATTTTACTTTATTTTTACGGTTTTTGTTTGGCAGCCGCAGCTGACAGTCATTGACCGTTTTTTTACGATTTTATTTTTTACAGTGTATAAAGTCAAGCAAAAAACCCAATCTCAAGTGAAATAGAGAGAAAATGAAATCATACCTCTTTGATGCCCGTCATATATTAAACCTTCAGTTTGTTTCTTGCTGTAGAAGAACAGATAAGCTGGAAGACTCGCTCACTATCTGAGAAACACTAAACAGGACGGCGATGTGGGCGTGTCGTTTCTATGGAGAAGAAGTTAACGTCACACTTTGACTTCTGCATGTGTTTCCACACTGATACTGGATCGTCCTCAGCACTGAACATTGCAGATGTTTCTCTTACTGAACCTGGCTGAATGAACTCCTCCTTATTCGTAGACGTGACCTGAGCTCAGTGTGTTGAATAGGGAAAACATGTAAAATGTGCTGGTGAGAATCTAGAAACAGTTTGAAACCCCTGGATTACTGGGACACAATCTGTTCATAAATCCCTAAGACATTTGCTCACCTGTGTGTAATTTAACTGGATCATGAGATGTAATGGTGGCATTTTGGTGGCAAGTGGGTGTGGTTTAACTGAAATTCAGATGAAATCACTCTGTGCCCGAAGTCATTTATGAAAATTCAGAAGTGAAAGGAGCTTCTGGTCAAGATGACAGTTCAGAGGAGGTGCACGAAACATCGACAAATATCGTCATTATTCAAGGTGAGTTAGCAAATAAAATAAACAAACATTCAATTTCTTCTAAGTTTTCTTAGTAAGAACCAAGAATCAGCAGATTTCGTTTGACATTCTCTACTAGTAACAGTTGTTTGATCTAATTATCAATGTGTTTCTCAATTGAACTATAATGAAAAATGTACATAATATATTACAATTGTCTGTATACATTGAGTTGATTTATAATATTTGTGTTTAGATTTGTAATATTTGTTTTTATTCCTGCATTTAGAGATTCCATCAACAAACACACTTATCAGTCCTGTGAAATTGTTGAATCTGTACGTTGCTTCAAACTCTTCTGAGAGAGCTGGGCTTGAGTAACAATGACCTGACTGCTCACAGTTAGGCTGAATGGAGCGGGATGGGCTGATATATCAGAGGAATCATCAGGTAAGGAATAAGTTTAATGAGTCCTGCACTCTGCCCTCAGACACACACATACACTTACACACATTCAACACCACACTCACTGAACCCCTCTTTGCTGGATTTTGGTTTATGGTTTTTCAGTATCTTTGTTAAATAACAAACAAACACTGATTGAAAGACACTTCAGTCTCGTGATCATAGGCATATGTTTTACGTCTGAGGTGTGATGGTTGTTTTTCTCACTTGTTTTTATTTTTTGCTTTTCAAGTGACTTATTTAACCTGTGTATTTACTCATATTTATATGAGAATCCAAAAAAATGCTAAATGAGTGTGCGTGTGTGTACCTATGTGGGCAACAAATGCTGAAAGGACTTTGGACACTTTACAAGTTAAAATGTATGTAATCAAAGAGAAAACCTAACATCCTGAGCATAAAACACTGATTTGAGTTGATTGACTGTTGCTTCAGATACTGTTACGAGACCGCTTATTGGTCTAGGGGCAGGAAAGGAGGGTAACAAAAAGTTGCAGGGAGAGAGTGAGAGAATTCCCGTCTCCAGGTCCCAGGACAAGCACAAATTACAACACCAGTTTGTAAAATAAAAAGATAGAACAAGTTTTATTTTAAATAATCAGTGGGATATAAACACAAGACTGAGAATGGACAGGAGGGGAAACGGCAAAGAAAATAAATTCTTACTAAGGGTTTTTAGAAATAACTTACCTAGCTTCAAAAGTAAACTAAATGATCCCAATAAAGATAAACCACGAAACAGTGTATTAACTTAAAGGAAAAACATTTAAGGCCAGGCCAGCTTTATACAGGCCAGCTATACACAGATACATGCAAAAAAAAAAAAAAAAAAAAAAAAAAGGATTACTTTAACACACTCCAACTAGATTATGGTAACTATAAACACAAGGTTACCATAAACTCACATAGAAGTTAGCACACAACACACCTTCTTTAGTGTTCACTTAATCACTACAACATACACCACAAACACAATGCAAGTAACAAGATAAGTGCTGTCCTGCTGGGGCTGGAAGATGATAGTCTCTCTCCTTGTTTAAAACTCTCTGGGTTCTTATATACTGATCCACTCACACCTTAACGAGGCTGAACACAAATCAGGTGGACGTAACAATACTGATTCCATTCTCTGAATACACCTTTGATTGTATCTTTAGTAGATATACTTTAAAGGGTTAGTTCACCCAAAAATGAAATTTCTGTCATTAACCCTCTGGGGTCTAAGGTGTTTTTGGGGTCCTTGAGATGTTTTGACATGCCCTGACATTTGTGCTTTTTTCAGTTGCTTATAAACATATTAATGGCAAAGGTGTAATTACACTATTTAGTACAAACAGGGCCACCATATGTGAGCAACATGTATGTACATGTTTGTATTTTTGAGAGAATAATGTTTATGCATGGTGTCGTGGATATTTTTTCTCTCAAACCTAATTACCTGGCTCTATCTTTTGGGTCTCGTTCCTGACGTCCCCACTTTATAGATCACCTGTAACTGACTACCTGGCTCTATCTTTTGGTTCTCGTTCCTGACGTCCCCACTTTATAGATCACCTGTAACTGACTACCTGGCTCTATCTTTTGGGTCTCGTTCCTGACGTCCCCACTTTATAGATCACCTGTAACTGACTACCTGGCTCTATCTTTTGGGTCTCGTTCCTGACGTCCCCACTTTATAGATCACCTGTAACTGACTACCTGGCTTCCCCAAACTAACTATCTAAACTAACTTCCTACCTAAACTAGCTTCCTGCGCAGGAATAAATTGACAAACAGACCTGCAATTGTCCTTTAAATGCTTTAATCACGGCCGGGAGATCTTCCCGAGCAGTTCTCAGGGAATCTCTCCCAAGAAGCAAGGCCGGAGGATCTCAGACAAATTCCATTGAGAATCCCACCGAAAAATACATATACAACAGTTTTTATAGAATCAGGAAAACAAATAAGACTAACATGTCACCTTCAATATGATTGGTTCAATTGGTTCAAAAGCCCAACCTTTTCCCTCTGTCACTGGCATAAGCAAACTCTGATTACTTATCACAAGGTTTTTGCGAACTAGTCATGTCTAGTTTCAGTTCCCCTTTCTGTTATTAATACACATAGACATACACTCATAAGTCACAAGTTTTTCCCCAAAGAGTTTTGACACATTAAAAGCATATGAATGTTGTTCCTGCAAGAAAAACAAATGTTAGTTGATTAATTAACGTTGATTAATTAAAATCCATTCACATTCCCCTCTCTGGTCGTAATCATTTATATGACCAAATACATATATCTGGATTTTTAATTACTCTAATGAATTATTCCATACCTGCATGATTTACCTGCAATCTAATTTATACCAAATCATCCTATTATAAGTCAGTGACTTTAATACCACCTGATATCTCTAATCATACCATGTTCCATCTTTTACTTTATAATACCTGTCAAATATTCCTTCAATCAGCATCCTAAGTTGTAATGAAAATACAACCAATTTACAATGTTACCACATACACATACCATCTTCTCATCTTCTTCATCTCCTTCCCAACATTCTATCTTTAGTAAAAACTAAACATACCATAGTACATTGCCTTTATAACTTTAGTAGACCTTGAGTCAAGTTTAATTATCATCTTTCTCTGGATTTTGAATCGCATTGATCTATTAGGCCTTTAACAGGCTGATACTGCTGCTGGACCAATTTTATTAACCTTATTTTACTAGCTTTTAATTCAAGCAGGCGATTGTTTTACTTAGTAAGATCTATTTAAGGATCTGTGTAATAAAATCTAACCAACCAAGTTCTAAAATCTTTTCATTTTTTTTCCTTAACACAAATATCAATAATTGTATTATTTTGTTTCAAACAATGTCATTATTTGAAAATTAACCCAAGCTCTTTGCCATGATAATAGCTTTAGCTACTGATATGCTATTTAATCATTAATTACCTATCCTAAAATCCTATTTTTCCAGAATTAACTGATGGACATAACATGTCCTGCCTCTATTTGTTGGCAATGCGGAATAGTTCATAATGGATCCAGTGATCCAGATCATTAAATCTGTAACTTCATTCTAAATTAAGAAAGTTTTTAGAATTTTGCTTTATGAGCAAATATTCTATTTCACTGAAATGTCTTAACTGTTTAGATTCATTTTAGTTTAAATTTAACATGTTTGAGTTACATTGTTCTTGGTCTTGGTTTTAACTTTATGCCCCCTACATAATAATTTGAACACGTTGAAGACCTTTCTCAACAAAACAAATCCATATTTCATTTCTGGAAGCCGGGCTAAATAAGCAAGCACTGTTACTGTATTCCTAGATAGACTAGACCTGTAGTCACCTCTCAGATATCAAATACAGACATTAGACAATACAATTAGACAATACATGAAAGGAACATTTCAGTAATCACACTGGTAACGTCTTTAACTAATAATAATTCATAAATTAAATATGTTTCCCAAAATCAATCTCCTTTTGAAAGTTTTTCTTTTGCTATTTTAACAAATGGAAACACCTAAAAAATATTTAATTTAGTCATTCATTCATCGCTATAGAAGCCCACCCAATTATCTATTCGGACCTAAGTCCGGCAAAGTAACTTATCCTCTCTTATTAGAGAACAACTATTACAACTATTACATTTTTTTAGCATCTATGATATCTGAATTAGGGTTCTAAAACCTTAAAGTTTCTTCAAAAATAGTCCCTAGATTATTTTTATCTTTACAGTAATGTACCTATTTAGAGTCCCTATACTCTACAGAATTAAGAGATTTTCCTCTTCACAATTTACATGTACCTGAAATATTTTCAAATTAATCAGTAATTGTTCAAATCATGAGATCTAAATACTCAGTACAGTACAGTTTGATTGAAACAAATACAACATCAATAAACATCACACAAAATTAATTATCATGCTAAGCTTAAACCATTAGTTGGTCCACATCTTCCTCCAGATGTGTTAATCATCTTGTTGCCCCATGGACGTTCCATCTTCACCAGGGTGATTCTTTGCGAACCGTTGCAATGGGCGTTCCCACGTCGGCAAGGGAGGTACGTTAAACTAGCACGTCCTTGATCCCCCACTTGACGCTGTGCGTTGTCGTTGGTGTTGACGTTGGCGTTGGCGTGTGTGGTTTCTGAGGGCTGGTTGGTGTAGTTTAAGTCGAGATGCTTGGACGGAGGTGTCACCGCACCCCAGATGGGACCTTGTTTGTGGAGTGAACCACAAGAACAACCTGTGAATGGAGACCTTAAGTATTTTTGTTAGTGACAACATCATCATGTCGCCAGACTCATCTGCTTGTCTGACCGGTCGTCCTTTTTTGATGAGACCTGTAAAATTTCATGTTAAACAGCAACAAGACAATTTTTTATACATTTGGAACAATCAGTTCTGTTCGATGAGATCCATCATGACATCCTGTAAAAAGTAAAAAGTTAAATATGGGGTGGACAGGGCAAGCTTGCTTGCTCTCTGCCTTCCCAAAGTTACACGCTGCGCAGTTGTGCATTGTTTATTTCTGCCACAACAATAAACCCAGACCAGGATAGTTAGCCAAAATCATCCATGGTCGTTGTTTTGTTGGGTATATTTTAACCTGTGGGTCATATTTTATAAATTTAAATACAGCTGTTTTGATTGACATAATTTATTTGTCTTTGAACACCATATTTCACACACTCACTTTCACACACTTTCACACACCCCTCTCTTGCCAGAGATTCATACATTCTTGTCTGCCATAGCAGTTTATGAACTGAATGGGGAACATATATATTTATTAGGAGTGGAATACCACCAAATCTGAACGGTAACAAAGTTCGACGACGACAGAAACTACTGAACGTAGACACACTGTGGCATTCCCCTTGCAACAGTGTCTGAACGTTAGGATATCAATTTTCTATTGTCCGATGCAGTCGCCATGTGATTAAGTTTACACAGTGGACGTAAACCTAACTTTCCAAAAATCAAATAGATTAAACACTTTTAATAATAATCATCGTATAGACCTACAATTGCAGTTGAGAGAATCCATCTTAATTTCCCAAATGCAATTTGTCAATTTTTTGCACAATTTCAATTTTCCAAACTTTTTGTTGTTGCAAGCTATTTAAAAGAAGATTTGGAAATCTTCACACAACCTTTGATCCTTGGACAAAAAGAAAATAACATTTATAACATTTATATCTCGTATCCATGATGATGACAGCATGTGATTTCAAAAGTTTAGAATTAGAAACATTGTTTCTATTGAATCTAGAAAATTACCTTTAAATGAAATGGAGTGACCAATATTTTTGCTTTTCTAGTCATAATTTCTCTTTAGACGCCTTGTGGCCTATATTGTATTTTTCTTTTCCATAGAATTCTGCAATGTCAATCTTTTACATAACTCTCACTGCCATTTCCAGTCTCAGTTTTAACTGAGTGTTAACTTCCGCTATTGAACTTCCTGCAGAAGGGCTGTTACTGACTGGTATCTATTGAAAGCAGATTCAAAGAGTTAGTTTAAACAGAGAAGAATATGAAGAAATATGAAGAATTGCTGAAACCAGTGGATAATAAAAACAATCAAGTTAATAATAACTAAATTTGAAACGGTCTCTGTAGTGATCATTGAAAATGCAGCACCTAGTCCACACGGCTGATTGTCTTTCTGTGTGAATTGTCATTCAGTTGAACTTCAGGCTGATAAATTGGATCATCAGGCTGTGATGGCTCTCTCATCGGTCTGGCTTTTGCATCTCCTGCCACAAAATTTCATAATGCATGGCAAAATTGTCTTTAGGAGAAGTCTCAAGTGAACTGTCACCTTTGCACTGTCTCAGTCTCCCCATGTGACCCCTCTCAGAAGTCTCAACTTCCTCTTTCAGGAGGGCGGCTGCAGGCCCCACTTCCTCTTTTATTTTTCTGCAGTCATCCCACTTTTCAAGGCAGCTGTCTGAAATCTTGAACACTCAGAGAACCGCAAAAATCTAATTAAACAGCTTAATTTCCAAAAGTCTCTTCTGGTTTACAACACAGCAATTCTTCAATTTATTAAAAAGCTTAGTCCTTCATTGCGGAAAAAAGCAAGCACTTCTTCTTTGCAAAGACGCAGGAAAAAGCAGGAAAACTTCTCTAATTATAACACAGTGTATAATGTAAACAAAAATAATTATTTGTCTTTTCTTTTTTACAAGAAACCAAAATAAAATGACTAAGATGTCTGTTATGTGCTTTTTCAAATCACAATTTATATTTAAAGTTGGTCACCCAATCTCATTCTCATACTATGCACAATGCACAAAAATTATCTTAATTAAACATAAACCATTGACTCTTAGAATCTCTGCAATGGATCAGTTTTTCACACTGTCTCCCACAAGGGATAACAGGATACAAATTCTAGATGCCTTCATATAGAAAGTATAATATTTAAACACGTTCAGTTAATATCTTATTATTTATTCATCACTTTAAGAGCAAAAGCAGAGAATTGCTTAAATTCTATTGCTCAGTTTTATATATCTCATCTACTTTAATAAATCAAAGTCTAACTCATAAAAGTTCCTTCATGACTCAAAATTTCCTAATTATCACAGAATGCATATTCCTATTATTATGATTTATAATTTTAACAATTTCTTCATTTTTTTAATTGATTTCAAAATGTAAAAATTCATAAATCTCAGGATAAAAATATTGATCTATTTATCTTGTTTCCACATGGAATCTTTATCTTTCTTTAATTCAATCAAAATCCAAGTCTTTTTCAAACAAAATTTCAAACAAAAAGCAAGTTTCATTACTACAGCATCTCAGGGTATTTTCCCCTCCTGGATCTGGTTTCCAGCATGACAAGTTGCTATTTGCAGAACAAAGTTTCATTAAGAGCTTTCTAGGCGCACTCTCAAAAACAACAAATAAAATACTCAACATATACTAATTTGGTTGAATTTAACCATAATCATTGCTCTTATTAGCAAAGGTAAAACATTTTTTAAATCACTTAAATCTTTTAAATCTGATTACCAGTTTTCTTCAAAATTTTACTTAACAGAATTAGCCAATTTTTTAATTAAAACCTTTTAATTAATTTAGAAGCATTTCAAAGGAAAAATGTCAAGTCTGTCCATCCTACCTTAATACTTTAAGTCCTTTTAGCCCGACTGGAATGGTCCCTCTGTCGAACAGGGTTCTGCAGTCTGGCAGAGTGAAGACAACGTGGTTCCTCGCTCCCTGTCCATCCGACAGAGGGAGAATTCCGAGGACTCCTGGCTGGCTCGCCAAAATGTCGTGGATATTTTTTCTCTCAAACCTAATTACCTGGCTCTATCTTTTGGGTCTCGTTCCTGACGTCCCCACTTTATAGATCACCTGTAACTGACTACCTGGCTCTATCTTTTGGGTCTCGTTCCTGACGTCCCCACTTTATAGATCACCTGTAACTGACTACCTGGCTCTATCTTTTGGGTCTCGTTCCTGACGTCCCCACTTTATAGATCACCTGTAACTGACTACCTGGCTCTATCTTTTGGGTCTCGTTCCTGACGTCCCCACTTTATAGATCACCTGTAACTGACTACCTGGCTTCCCCAAACTAACTATCTAAACTAACTTCCTACCTAAACTAGCTTCCTGCGCAGGAATAAATTGACAAACAGACCTGCAATTGTCCTTTAAATGCTTTAATCACGGCCGGGAGATCTTCCCGAGCAGTTCTCAGGGAATCTCTCCCAAGAAGCAAGGCCGGAGGATCTCAGACAAATTCCATTGAGAATCCCACCGAAAAATACATATACAACAGTTTTTATAGAATCAGGAAAACAAATAAGACTAACATGTCACCTTCAATATGATTGGTTCAATCGGTTCAAAAGCCCAACCTTTTCCCTCTGTCACTGGCATAAGCAAACTCTGATTACTTATCACAAGGTTTTTGCGAACTAGTCATGTCTAGTTTCAGTTCCCCTTTCTGTTATTAATACACATAGACATACACTCATAAGTCACAAGTTTTTCCCCAAAGAGTTTTGACACATTAAAAGCATATGAATGTTGTTCCTGCAAGAAAAACAAATGTTAGTTGATTAATTAACGTTGATTAATTAAAATCCATTCACAATGGTTATTGAAAAAATTCAAATAAAATTTTCTGAAATAAGGCCACAAAACACATACTAAATATGTTTCCACAAGACTTTTGACTAATGGATGTTGTCGCCTAGAGTTTTTGCTTCAAAATTATCTGAAAATCATCCTGCCTAATCATTCACGTAAAACAATACATTGATTTAAATTTTGTAAGACACTTTTTGTTTGGAAAGGCAATATGCGTGGGGGCGTGAATGATCATGAATAATGCTGTGATTCACACCTGAGAAGACAATGACCCGCATAATATATATATATATATATATATATATATATATATATATATATATATATATATATATAAATTAAAGTCAAAAGCACATTTTTAGTACATAGTCATACCTGGAAACAAATCCTGTTCAAATAGGCTATATGGGCCATTCTACAGAATTGGTTCAAAGTTAGAGTTGGAAACATCTAGAAAGAAATTTCTCCTTTTTCACAAATTTTGTATGCATGCAAATTGTATGATATCCAAGGTAAACATTTCTAGTAACTATGCAGTTAATACTCATACTGTATTTTCAGAAGGTTTTGGAATATATCCTCTCCCCAAATGTGTCACTAATAAAAAAATTAAAAAATAATTTAATGAGAATGCTTATATTGACCTCTTAAGATGTTGCTACCTTGTAAATATACTTTTGCAATTTTATTAAAAAGTTTTCACATGTAAATCAACAACAATTACAATTTTAACAATATTTCAAGTGTAATCTTTCTTTTTAAAAAGTATACATTTATTTTATCATACGTATTTCAAAGTTAAGGATTCATTAGTTTGAATTTTGGAACAAACACTATAATAACATCTTAGTTGGTGACTTTATTTTTGACAAAACATACTATATATTTAACATATGAGCAGAAATTGGCGAACAAAAGCTTATATGATGTAGCAGTAGTCTATTTTACAGTAAAAACTTTATATAATCTAAACTAGTCAACGAAATGTTGTCTTTCATATTTCATCTGTAACATCATTTTTATGATATATTAGGGCATATAAATGTTAATTTGTAGTTTAATACGTTGCTTATACAAAGAAATGTTATTTCAACATATTTCAGTCGATTTTTACTCATCTCAGTTTAGCAATACAGTTTGGTAAAAGCTAAACTAGTAGATGTGTTCATGTAAAAATAGCATGTTCACTAATGTAAGTGCCTGTAAACAACAGCGCACATTTGTGCCATTCAATCGATTAGAACAAAGCACTTAAGAATAAAGAACTTATTTTTGTTTATTTTCTTTATTTTACAAAAGCACAATGTTTTGGTTTGACTGTAAGTGGACACACAAAAAAGTAGACATTTTACAGTTTATTTTTTCATATTTCTAAAAAACAGAAATTAAGTTAATTTTGATGAAATCCGAAAGGTTTCTGGCCCCACATAGGCAGCAACGTCATTGCAACTTTCAAGGCCCAGAAATGTAGTAAAGACATCATTAACATAGTCCATGTGACTCCAGTGACTTCAACATTAATGTTATGAAGCGACGAGAATAGTCTTTGTGTTTGATTTTAAATCTTTCTTCTAAAAATGTATTTTGTCAAGCTGAAAACAATCAGTGCTGGTCCCAATTCCTGTGAGACGAGTGTCTTCACTGGTTGTGTGTCTGTCTGACGACAGACTGTTATTCTTAAAACAGACTGAACTGAGCTCTGAAGGCTGTATCTGTCATCTCTTCATTAGTACACACATTGCAGCATTTATTTATTTGAAATAATGTTTAGATTGTGTTCTCCATTATTAAATCTGTGCACAGCAACATTGCACATCTGACTACACTTTATCCTCGACACTCAAGCTTGTTGGCCAAATAAAATGTAACTCTAAAATGTTAGTTTTACTGCAGCACAGCATTCCCTTTTCACTCATTGTCGATCACTCATTACCTGAATGCATTGTAGCAGACATTTTATTATCCAAATAACATTTGTGCGCACAGATCCACGTTAATGTTTTTTCTTGGTCTGCAGAAGTGAATCATTGAAGGACAATGGCATCTGTTAAAGAACAGCTCGTGAACTCACTGAAGGAACTAGTCAAAGATGATCTGAAGGAGTTTCAGTGGCACTTGAAGAATCATGAGTGTGTTTCAACTTCTGAAATGGAGAACACAGATGTCTTAGACACAGTGGATAAAATGGTGGCAAGTTTTGGACAAGAAGAAGCTGTGAAGATCACAGTGTACATTCTTAGGAAGATGAACCAAAACCTCCTGGCTGAACAGTTAGAGAACAAACACAATGAAGGTAATTAAAATCTTTACAAGTGTATGTTGTAAATGTAGAGAACAAAGTAATAAATGTGTTTCAGCTTAAACTCTTGCTTTTCCAGTGTGTTGTGTAATTTGTTACTGCATTTTCATTTTGTTTCATCCCTCTCTTTCACAGTTCAGACTGAGGGCAATATGAATGCTTCTGCCACTGTTGGAGCTGCTTCAAAAAAGATCTTGGGTAAATAATGTCCTCTATCTGTACATGGAAATATTTATTTACCCCAGATTGGGGATTATTCATATTTTAGTCTAATGGTCTTTATTTTGGGTAGGTAAGAGAAAATATGCTTGCAACTATTACAAAGGTTCACACACACATAAATCGTTGGCTTGTCTATTAAATAGCAGTACTAAAGTCTATGTTTGTTTTGTAAGATGGTTTGTGAAATATCAGAGAGATGATCCAAAATACAAATATAGCTGCAAGCAGCAATTATTGGGGCCAAGCACAATCAGATGACAAGACATGCCAACATGTCTGAAAGTGTCAGACCAACTGCAACAGTAAGCAATTAAAGACATTTAATTAATTTAATTAAAGAGGATTTTAGGCAAAATGCCTGAAAAATCATAGAAACAGTAAATAAAAATATGATTTAATGGATTATCACTTTCGACCAATAGGTGGCGGAGTTACAAAACTGATGTGATGTGGTCAGAGTGAAGTGACAATGACATACAAAGTTTGGTGTCAATATGTCAAGGCATTGCAGAGATAAAGCCTGAATAGTGATTTTAGCATCATGCCTCAAATTTGCTGCTGCACTATACGAAAACGGTTTGGTCTATCGACACGAAATCCATAACTTTTAGTCGGCACAGTCTGGAGATGATACGCTTCGATTTTGGTGAAAATCGGACAAACGGTCTAGGAGGAGTTTAAAAAAGTATGTTTTGACTGAAAATCAAGATGATGGACAGGAAGTTCGGCCAAATAAGGAAAACTTGTTATCTATGTTCTCGGCTTGACCCAAGGAATCTATTAAGACCAGTGACATTTCAATAGCCAGATTTATTCAAAAGTTATTAGCCTTTTGGAAATTTTGTTATAACTTTTGACTACTAGGTGGCACTGTCTCGAAATATTTTGAGTACCTTCAGACGATGGTGCTGATGGCACGTTCTGAGTTTCGCAATATTACACCAATGCATTTGTTAAGTATAGCATTTTATTTCACAAAACTGTATTGAAGTCAATGGGAATTTCATGTTTTGTTCTATTATAGCGCCACCAAGAGGCTCAGTCCCACCATTTTTTTGTGTGTGTCCTCAGAGTGAGCCCATGCATATGTGTGTCAATTTTGGTGAAAATATCTCAATTCGCTTCGGAGTTATAGACATTTATATGAAAAAACACGTAAAAAATGACTGACACATGACTTTGATTGGATTTTACTACCCCTTACTATCAATATTTTCGAATTTGGGCATAGAATTCAAGCTATCGACCTATGTTTCCAAACTTCTGATGGTGGTTTCTTCTCGATCGGACTAGCGGTTTCGAAGATATCGGCAAATGTTTTTTAAGCGCTAAATCACAACGCTACACAAACCGTAAGGCAAAACCTAGCATGTTTGGTATCGTAGGACTCGGCAATGATTCAGGACTCTAATGAGAGGAGTCTCGTGAAAATAAGTCGACCACACCCAAAGTTATAAGCATTTGAAAAAAAAATCACCACTACAGGAAAATTCAAAATGGCGGAAAAATTTCCATGACGGAAAATGACGTAGGGTGCATTCGAATCGTCTTAAGCTAGGGAATCAGAGGAAAAAAGAATTTTGTTTCTAGCCCTTGTGGATAAAAAGTTAATAGCATAAACATGAGTGCAACTTTGGACAGTTGGTGGAGCTAGAGGGATTGGTTTTAAGACACCAAATTTGCTATGGTGACAGATTGGACTGTCCCAAATATATGTTTTAAGGGACCCAAACTAATGCAGAAATGGGCTTCATGTGAAGCAGCATTTACTACAAACCGAGCTGTTCTGAGACACAGAAAAAAAAGAATGAGAAATTGCTCACATGCAATTTAACAGTGGTGTTGGGTTTTCTCATACACCAGGGCCATTATTGACAACTTATGATAACTTTTGATTCAGTTCTGTAAGGACCACCCATTTCTCCAACAATGGTAGCCAGTGGTGTGGGCCAAGCAGGCGGGAAGGAAGTCGACCGGAAGTTGAAGCCGGCCGCGTGCCACCATCTTGTAGCAGAACTTCACCTGCAGTTAGCATCCCATTGACTCCCATTCATTTTGGCGTCACTTTGACAGCGAATAACTTTACATCTGAGGCGTTTAAAGACTCCATTTGTCCATTATTTATTTCTAAAGAAACACGACAATGTATAAAAGGCTCCATTACCTTGTAGCTTATGTTATGGCCCCGTAGAAGCAGTTTTTGTAAAAGTAAGCTTACGATTGCGTCATAACCAAGCGACTCTCTGTCGCACAGTAGAGAGATTACCGTATGGACGGGAGGAGAAGCTCGCGGGCAATCGGGAGGACGTAGAGGCAAAATGACAATATAATTAATCAGAATACCTAGCAAAAGTTGCTCCTGCTCCAAGCTCATGGACAATTCCTACTCACACTCTCCGTCTCTGCAAGATTCGGAAGGGAATGATTCAGATTTCTCTTGGCACAGCTACTAGAAGACAGACGGGTTGCTCACGTGGTCCGTGTAACGCTTTGCTCGGTTTGAGTCTGCGCGTCAGGAAAGGAAGTGCTAAGAAATCGCTAAAAATGGGCTTCACTTGTCTCAATTGAGTTCCAATGGGGTCGCTGTGTCCATTTCTTTTACTGTCTATGGGGCCAAGGTGTTCTGCGTGTAGGTCTTTTACTTAAAGGTGCAGTAAGTGATTTTCTGAAAGACACTGTTGAAAGAGGATTGGAGCGAGCAACGCAAGACACTTTATTCTTTATTCTTTATTTATTCTTTATTTTCAAGGATAGTCCCTTGAGATGAACCATCTCATTTTCGAGGGGGTCCTTACAGTACAAAGAAACCAACATCATAATAGAAAATCATAATTAAAGTAAATACAACACAGGACTATAGCAAATATTTAGATACATTGACATTCACATTCATACACATGCACACTCTAACAATGCTCCCACAAACCTAGTCCCTTCCCTTTTGGCCCATACCATGATCAAAGACAATCGGTGAACCATCTGCGAAAATGCAAAATCAAGGTGTAAATATGCTTACACACATCCATATACCCGTACAGATGTACAATAAACATGTCGTGTTTGGGGAGGAGAGAGAGTGTGCAAGAGGGAGATTTGAAGAAAAACTAGAAAGAGAGATGGCTGAGAGACATTACAAAATAGAAAATGTCAGAGAATTATCACTGGAAAAAGAAGAATAATGATCAGGCAAGAGCTTTAGGACCCGTGTTAACCCCCTGGGGTCGGTGGTCGCACCGGCGCGATTGCCTGGCTTTTTTTTCTTATCAGTGCAAACAAGACTTTAAATAACTCCGTTGATTTTTGTCATACAGGCAAGTGTTATACATCATTCAAAAGTGTTAAATGTCTTCTTTTATTTGTGTGCACTCATAGTAAAAACAAAATGTTGTTTTTCATAAAATAAAGAAAATCTGCCACGCGCAAAGAAAATCTGCACGTTCTGCCATCTTTCTCAGTGTGAAGTTCATTCTGAAACACAACAGAAAATGATCTGTAACTCAGCGAATGTTTGCCACACTGACATTTGACATATGCCTTTTCAAAGTTTGAAGCCTCTGTTTTTAAATGATGTATCAAAATGATGATACAATGAAAATTATTATATCAAAAACAAATATTCTCTGTGTAAGTAATCCATATGAAAGAAACCAGATGTACAGTTTCTCAAGCCTCTGCTCATTAACTCTAATGTGACCACACCCTTGCACGCAAGAGCAGTTCACATGCAAACCGTCCACGTGAAGGAACGCAAACCTGTAAACGCCCTCATTACCTCAAAAACAACACGTTGTGTTTGTGCTGTGCTGTGCTGTGCTGTTTACCTTGGATTTACCTCAGAAGAACTAGAAGAACGAAATTCGAAGAGGAGAAAGTTCTTTTAAGGTAAGAAGATAAGAAATTCCCACTCATAATAGTAAGCATGTTATTGTTGCATAAACTTCACATTGTAGCTACTAGTTAAACTGGTGCCAGACTAATATGTATGTGTGTGTGTGTGTGTGTGTGTGTGTGTATATATATATATATATATATATATGTATATATATATATACACATATATTTACATATATAGACAGAAACATGTTGAAATATGAACTACAGACAGGTACCAACCTTTCAATGCTACATTTTTTATGTACGACACAAGGATGTTTTTATGTTCGATAATAAAACAGCATGATATAAACGTAGGCTAGTATGATGTTTACTCTAATATGGTGAATATTATAATGTTTAGACCCGTGTTTACTGTTAAATACTGTGTTTGTGGATATCTGCTCAAACGTAGATATGTATAATGTGGTAACAATAATGTTTCATAGTTTGGAGCGGCTCGATCGCTTCAGTAAATGGTCTCTGTACACGCTGTGAGTCTGAGTCACTCGCGCTGTGCATTTGAAAAACAAAACGTGCCAAAGATTGGGAGTTTTTACTCCAATCTCATTTCATAATGTCATAATGATTGGAAACATTCGAAGTAAAATATATGATAATCTGTACATTTTTCTCCAGTGTAGTGTACTGAAGTGTTCCTTTTTAACGATATATAGGCTGCCTGCTATAGGCTATTGTTGTTATTATTTTATGAAGCCGTACAAGTATATGCCTACAAAGCACAACAAACCTGGTGTTCATTATGTATATATTTTTTGTAAATTTTAAATCGCAATTTTAACCAGAAAAATGTAAAATTTATTCCCAAAATCGAACAGCCCTATAATTTCTCTTGATATCAGCATGTTCACAGTTGTTTCCTTTTTTTTTTTTTTTTTTTTTTACAGGGACCAGATGCCACTGATGAGTCCTGCTGACTTCAACATTCACACAAGTCTCTGTACATGAATATGGTAAAGTGAAAAAATCAAACACCTTGGAAATGACATGTATGTACTATGTTTCAGGAATGGCACAAAGGTGTGTGACTATTCAAGTCTCTGTCTTTAGATCAGTGTGTTCAATAATGTGCTTTTTTTGTCCTTGTGTATCTTTGGATTATGTAGTGTTGTAAATAAATCCAAACAATCAAAAAGCCATTCTTTTTAAATCTCTGCTCATTCTTTGTTCTGGTTCTCTCATAGTCCCACCTGATAGGGCCATTATGGGAGGGTCTTTGTCTTGCTCAGGTGTGAAACACATCAATATTCATGATGATTCACGCCTCCTTGCATAAAGCTTTACTACACAAAACATGTCTTACAAGTTTTAAATCAATATATTGTTTTATCTGAATGAGTACGCAGGATGATTTTCACATCGTTTTGAAGCAAATATTCTAGGCTACGTTATACAATTTTCAAAAGTCTTGTGAAGAAATAATCAGTATGGGTTTCATAACCTTATTTCAGTGAAATTTTTTTTTTTTTTTTTCACATACCACGCATAAACGCCATTATCTCAAAACTACAAACTTTTACATACATGCTGCTGACATATTATTGTAGTAGAGTTTGTGCTGAATAGTGTAATCAGACTTTAGCCATGAAGATGTTTCAAGTAACAGAAATAAACACAAGCATGTCAGAACATGCCTAGAAAACACCTCAGACCCCAGAGGGTTAATATTAGAAAAGCTATCCAGCACTGGAGAGACCTAGGCGGGAAGGCCTGAATTCAGATGCTAACATTGGTTTTTGCTGTTTTACAGAACCAAGATATGCTGTTTTTGTAAATGTTAGCTGTAGTAACAGCACAGTTTTAAGTGACATTGTTTGTCTGGAGCTGGTGTGCTGCTGGTGAGTTTAACGTTCGGTTAACATGGTGGCTGCTGGCTCTTCTTCTTTCTCACTGGTTTGTGTGTCACAGGTTTACCAATCATAATTTGTAAAAGTGGCCTATAATTCAATTTCTTGACTACTTGAAAGTACCGGAGTAGGAGTTAAAAATACTGCACAAAATGGTAACAGGAACTATAGTTCCTTGTGCGAACAGGGCGAAAACAGAAATATTCTTCAATTCCTGAGCTAGGTTCATGTTCCTGCTGTGGGACAGTGCCTGTTATATCTCAAAGAGATTTATACTATGTGGTCATGAGCCAAAGCAAATGCATGACATTAAGCAATGTCTGTTTATTAAGCATAATCAGTGTAAGATGAGCATGTAAACCATTTAGTGTTGCAGTACATTCACTAAATATGCAATTATGATTAATTGTGGTAAATAGGATGCAGTAATACAGCAGTACTGAAATGCACATGTACCACACATACTTATTATAAGTGTGTTTGTATGTTAATTTATTTTAGAAAGATATCATAGGCCAGGTAACAATTAATGATATAGTTTAAAAATATTAAAAAAATAGTTATAAACAAATGTATAAAGAAACTTATTTCAATCCGAACAGTTCATATTTTTAAGATCTAGATTTTTAACTCTTTGCTTTATTTTGTTTTTCTCTTTCTCAAAGGCTCAACTGCAGAGGACAGTAAAGCTGATCCTCATGATTACAGAAAGATCAGCCTCAGACTGAAAAACAAATTACAAGAGGACTACAAGCGGATATTGGTTGGCAATTCTCAGACAGGTCATCGGCAGTATCTGAATGATATTTACACTGATCTATATATGGTGGAGAATGAATCTGGAGGAATAATGATTGACCATGAAGTGAGACGGATTGAACTAAATATCAGCCGATTTACTGCGAAGGACTCAGCGATCCAGTGCAATGACATATTCAAAGAACATATGGGTCAACAAAACAAAAAAGTGCTGACGATGGGAATCGCAGGGGTGGGAAAAACTGTCTCTGTCAATAAATTCATTCTTGACTGGGCTGAAGGAAATGAAAATCAGAATATACTCTTCGTATTTCCTCTCCCATTCCGTAAATTGAATATGATTACAAAGAACTGCAGTCTCATGGATCTGCTTCAAGAATGCTTCTTTAGTGGTCCTGAAGAACTTCCCTCTCTTCCTGAAGGTGACTGTAAGGTCCTGTTCATCTTTGATGGGCTGGATGAATGTCATTTGCCTTTGAGATTTAATGAGAGTGATGCATTTACAGATGTGCATGTAAAAACAACAGTGAGTAAAATATTTACAAACCTGATCAAGACACACCTGTTTCCCTCTGCTCTCATCTGGATCACATCCAGACCAGCAGCAGCCTGTCTGATACCCAGAGACTACATTGATCAGGTGACAGAGGTGCGAGGATTCAATGATGAGCAAAAAGAGCAATACTTCATCAAAAACAGCAGTTCTGGGGTTGCTGGAAACATCATCTGTCACATCAGGAAATCAAGGAGCCTATACATCATGTGCCACATCCCTGTCTTCTGCTGGATCTGTCTCACTGTTCTTCAGCCTCTACTGGCTCAAGAGGGCAATGACAAAATACCAACAACTCTCACTGCGATGTACACAAACTTCTTACTTTCTCAGAAGCAAAAGATGAAAAAATACTGTGATGATCCTGAAGTTAATCCTAAAGCCAAGTCTTTTGATCAGGTTATTCTGAAACTTGGGAAACTTGCCTTTAAACAGCTACAGAAAGGTAATCTGATTTTCTACAAAGAAGATATAGAGGAGTGTGGACTAGATGTCAGTGAAGGGTCAGTGTACTCTGGGTTATGCACTCAGATCTTTCAGAAAGAAAGGGCTTTTTCAATGAGAAGTGTTTACAGCTTCGTACATCTCAGTGTTCAGGAGTTCCTAGCTGCTCTCTACGTGTTTTTCAGATACAAATGTTTTGGAAGCAGATTTGTATTTCTTCAATCTTGGACAGAAAAACTGAAATGGGGTATCTTCAAAAAGTCATTATTTGACTTTCATAAGGCTGCGATCAACAAGGCTTTGCAGAGCAAGAATGGACACTTGGATCTTTTCCTCCGGTTCCTGCTGGGTCTCTCACTGGAGTCCAATCAGAGTGACCTGAAGGAACTGCTGCCCAGACTGGAACTGAAAACCAAGAATGTCAAAGACGTTGCTGATTATATCAAAAAGAAAATAGAGAAGGAAAAAAAGGTAGAGAGAACTATCAACCTATTTTACTGTCTGAGTGAACTGAAAGATGACTTTGCGGAGGACATCCAGATTCATCTGAGCTCAGGAAATCTTTCAGCAAATCTCTCCTCTTCTCAATGGTCGGCTCTGGTGTTTCTGCTCCTGATATCAGAAGAGACTCAAGAGATGTTTGAACTGCAGAAATACAGAAGATCTGATGAAGCATTGATGAGACTGCTACCAGTGATCAAAAACACTAGACGAGCACTGTAAGAGTCATATTTACATTTATTTACATACATGGTTAGTCATTTTATTTGGTCTCTAAATTAACAGGGTGACATGGGCCAAACTGCAGACCAAGGATGCCCAATACTCTTCCCAGCGATCTACCTTACTGCATAGTTCAGTTACAACAATTTCTACGAACATTAGTATATTAGGGAAATTTTAATATTTACTGACAGGTGTTTTGGAAGATATTATTTAGCTGGTTCAGAGGTGGTTGAACTTGAACTTACCATTTTTTACAGAATGCTAGATTGTTGGTACATAAAATATTGAATAAACTGCCCTTCTTGATCTTGTCACAAAAAGAGTGATGTTTAATTAAGTGATAAGTATATTTTAGTTTTAATACTTAAGTACATTAAAATCAAGAAAATCAAGTGCCTTTGCACTTTAATTATAAAAATGGTAAAGTATACATTTGTGTACATTTGAAATAGTAGGGTATTATATTAGGTCAGTGGCTCCCAAACCTGCCCTGGAGTACCCCCAACACTGCATGTTAATGAGCTGATGAGTTGAATCAGGTGTGTTTGATTAGGGAGACAAAGAGAACGTGCAGTGTTGGGGGTACTCCAGGACAGGTTTGGGAACCACTGTATTAGGGTATCTGGCCAACACTGATAACAGTTTTTGTTTTCCAGTTTACAGTCCTGTAATCTCACTGCTCAGTGTTGTGAGAGTTTGTCATCAGCTCTTCAATCCTCAAACTGTGTCCTGAGAGAGCTTGATCTGAGTAACAATGACCTGAAGGATTCAGGAGTGAAGCTGCTATCTGATGGACTGAAGAGCCCAAACTGTCAGCTGCACGTACTAAGGTTTTATATTGATTGGAGTGTAAATTAATTTATCATGTGAGAAGGGACAGTGTGGAGTGATATGAGAGATACATGGGATCATTGGCTCAGTGAAAAGTCAGTATAGAACTGTATTTTATCACAGAATAACCCCATTGATTAATTGCAATCAAAAGTTCCTTTTTCTGTGTGGATTTGTATTGTGTATATCAGGAGTCATACAAATTTAGGAAGAAAATGGAAACGCAAAACCCAAATGAGGAGATATTATAGTCTCTTTACTTCCAATTTGCAAATGTTTCAGTATACACCACTTTGTTTTATTTTTCATATTAGATTACCATGTTGTAATCTTACTACTCGGTGCTGTGAGAGTTTGTCATCAGCTCTCCAATCCTCAAACTGTGTCCTGAGAGAGCTGGATCTGAGTAACAATGACCTACAGGATTCAGGAGTGAAGCTGCTGTCTGGTGGACTTAAGAGTTCAAACTGTCAGCTGTACATACTGAGGTATTTAACTGGTCTGTATATTTTGGGAAAAACCGATGTAGTTGGTGTGTGCTTAATACTGCTCTCTACTGCTCCCCTTTTTAGAAAATTACTGAAATGATTCTATACATTTGCAGCAATGACTATATTAGATTTAGTGATTTTCTTCAATAAAAAGTCATCCTGTTTTTTATAATTTTATGCAGTGTAATATAATATTTAAGAATTTGGTTAAATAGCAGTCTTTGGGTTTTATTTCTTCCCATATACATATACATAACTTATTATAGCGATAACTGTTTATGTGAAAAAACTGTATGTGAGATCGTAATATGCTGGCAAGGTTTGCTGATAATATACAATGTTTGCTATAATAACCTTTCACCTCCATGTCCATGGCTTTTTAGCTGATTGTTCACCACTTTAGTGCAAATAATATCTGATTATAAATGTCCACAATAAATCCCTCCACATCCATGTTTGTAACACAGTCTGTAACACAAGGCATAGGCATAAGCAGTTCACCATTTGGGAAACACTTTTTAGATTACCTGAATGTATGTATGTGTGTGTTTCTATAGGTTGTCGGGCTGTATGGTGACAGAGGAAGGCTGTGGTTATGTGTCTTCAGCTCAGAGTTCAAACCCATCACACCTGAGAGAGCTGGACCTGAGCTACAATCACCCAGAGTCAGGAGTCAAGCTGCTCTCTGACAAACTGAAGGATCCAAACTGCTCACTGCAGATACTCAAGTATACCAAAGACTAATACTGACATATTGAACATGTGTGTGTGTGCATGTACATATCTACATTAATGTGTGTTTGTGTGTTTATAGTGTGGATCAGGGAGGAGAAATCAGGATGACAGCAGGTCTACGAAAGTGTATGTCTGCATACACGCACACACTCTGAGTGATTGCTGTTCTGTTGTGTTATAAATATTTCTCTTTTCTTGTGTTCAGATGCCTGTGATCTCACACTGGATCCAAACACTGCACACTCTCGTCTCATTCTGTCTGATGAGAACAAGAAAGTTACATATGTTTATGGTCATCAGCCATATCCTGATCATCCAGAGAGATTTAAGAAATGCGAACAGGTTCTGTGTGGGGAGAGGTTGACTGGACGCTGTTACTGGGAGGCTGAATGGAGCGGATATAATGCCGATATATCAGTGTCATGTAAAGGAGTCAACTGGAAAGGAGGAAGTGTCTTTGGGTTTGGATCCAATGACAATTCCTGGAGTCTGATCTGCTCTGATTACAAATTCTCTGCCTGGCACATTAAAAAGCGAACTGCCATACCAGCCCCTCCACCCTTTTCTAATAGAGTAGGTGTCTATCTGGATGTGTCAGCTGGCACTCTGTCCTTCTATAGCATCTCTAACACACACACACTCACACACTTACACACATTCTACACCACATTCACTGAACCCCTCTATGCTGGATTTAGGGTTTATTTGAACTCTTCAGTGTCTCTGTGTCAGATTAAAACTTAGAGAAGCACACCCAACATACATATCCCTATATTAAACAACATCCCTATGTTAAACAGCCGAAACAATGCTAACATGGATACTTGGAGATGAACATGATTGACAGAGTTATGAGGACAGAGTTAAATGAGAACAGACAGAACTCATGATTAAATGCTTGTTCACTCCAAAAAGGATAACTATAATGATAATTAGCTTGTACGACAATAAACAAACAATAATGTTGTTTTTTTAACCATACTCTGCAGTTATGTCATAATTGCAGCACACATTTTAAAATAGCAAGGATTTTGATTGGAAGTCAATGTATTTACCATTCATCAGCTGAAAAAAAGTACTCTGAAAGTGATTCCAATGATAATATTGTTGTGAACTTTGCTATTCTTGGAGTTGGAATGATTTTTAAAACGTTTAACATTCTTGGACTGAATGGGCATCAGAGTTTTTTTTATCAATTCCTAACATCCTTTTGTCCAATCTGTAGTCAAGTTTTAATAACTCTAAACACAATTAAAGTAACTAGGTAATTGTGACTTCCTATCTCACAATTCTGATTATTTTTCCTCTCAATTCCTAAATTTATATCTCACAATTCTGAGAAAGAAAAAAAAAAATCTGAATTGTGAGATGAAAACTCACAATTGTAAGAAAAAAGAATTGTGTGAGAAAATATCACAATTACCTTTTATACTTTTTTTTTTTTTTATGAAAAAAGCTTCCATATTAAGCAAATGCCATTTGTTGTTGATCAGTGGCAGCAATTTCTTTTTTATTTCAGTAAAAGCTTCATTTAAAGCTTTCACTACAACGCTTCCAGTACCACTGTTCCATATACAAAGAATATGCTATCTGCGTAGTGCACTATAGGGGGCACCATCCCAGCCTCTATGGGGGCTCTGTCAACACCCCACCACACCCCCAGAAAACAATTTCAGGAGATGGCAACTGAAGTTCTGCATAGGGGACCCATTTGACCAGTGGCTTGCTTCCTGAGCAATTTGGTTACTTTCTATTTTTTTTCTACTGTACATTCTATAAAGTAATGACTCATTCACTTTTAGATAGTATGTTGCCAAGAATGCATATATTCAACACTTGCAGTAAAAATAAACTAAATTATTAAAAACAATGTATTTCATATTGTCTGCTGGTAGAACTGAAACATGACAAGTAATGCAGTTTTTATAATGCCATCAACTGTTAGTATTTTGACAGTCATTGCGTTATGATTGATTATATGTTCATGTTGGATAGAACACTAGTAACTAGTAACACTAGAGTTTTGACAGAATGATTCAATTTTGAATCGGGTTTGCTGTGTCTTGGTGTAAGCATATAACAAGTTTTTTAGCATTTTTAAATGTAGAGTTTGTATTTATTTAACAAAATATGGTTTTGGGTATAAAATTAACTATTTGGCTAATTGTCTGATGTAGGTGTGTTGCTGTGTTAAGAGTTAAGGAAAAGTAATTAAAGTATTGGTAAACGCTTGTTAGCAATTGTAAAAAAAAAAAAAAAAAAAAAAAAATTTAAGTATATGTCCAAAAGTGTATAAAATATTTAGCTGCACGACGGCATCACAAAAACGTATATCTTACCTTATGATACTCCAATGATGTTATGAGATCAGGAGTAATGCAGGTGGAGGTTTTGATCATGTCATCTATATTCAGCTTTTCAACTGTCTCAGTTGAAGCTTATATTTTCTTATTTAAATTATGTAATTTTCTCTAGCCCAAACTTGGGCTTATGAGAAACAATTACAAAAACAGCATTAAGCACATTCGCCACAACTAAATTTTCCAAGCAGTCATCAGAGGTTTCATAGTACAGCAGGTTTCCACTCGATTTTGAACATCTAGATAGATCTAGTCTTTCTCAACTTTGCAAAACTAACCGAGCTTGGTCAGGTCACATAGAGATTTGATATTCACCCAAAAATGAATTGATTAATTTACATTAGTGGTGAAGAACTGTTTTTAAAAAAACTGGATTAAAGGATTTAGTCTTTGAGATTAACTTCTGTAATTTTCGTACACTGATGAGCCGCTCACTGAGGGATATCTGTCGTATGTTAAAGTGTTAAATTATCATCTCAGTGACACTGTTATGTCTTTTATAAACTCCTGAGTGGAGTTGATTATTTTGAAGGTACAGATGTGAAATTGCGAAAAACCTGTTATGTTCAAATAAGAGGAGTCATTTATGTTTTTAAAAATATGACTGAAAAGTTTGTACTATCCTATTGGCAGAGGAACATGAGCAAAAGTCTGTTAACCGGCCACAAGTTTCATAGTTGCAAGAAATGGTTTAATATAGAATTCAGTTTGTCTTAATGTTTTTTAATTTTTTACTTATTTGTGAAAAGGTTACTATCATTGCTGTTATTAATACTGGTGTTTAAAAAAAAAATCTAATAAAAAAAGTATTTCATGAAAATGCAGAGGAGGTGAAAGGAACAGCTACAAATTTCATAATTAATCAAGGTAAGTTATTAGATACATTGATTCTTGATTCTTTACTAACAAAACAATTAACATTTCAAAGCAATCATAGCTGTTTCTTGCAGCAAAGATTTTTCTAACACTCTGCATTTATTAGTTTTATGGATCTTAGAGGACAGGCAGGACACAAATGTAGCTCTCACACACAGACATGTCTAATAATTTGCTGTGTTATAAATGTTCTCACTTCTTGTGTTCAGATGGCTCACGTTGGATCATTTGTGCACTCTGTGCTCCTGGAAAAATAAAGAGTGTGCCGAAATAAGAGGGGAATGTCTCGACGAAATCTCAACACAAGTGGTCACAGAAGATGCGTTTGAAAAGCATGTCAATAGCAGGTGAAAATGTTAATGCATATAGGCTGAACAGTTGTGATCGAATCACTGACAGCACATCTTACTTCCAGCTGGAAACAGTCACACACATTCAATACCACATTCACTGAACCCCTCTATGCTGGATTTGGGGTTTATTGGTTGTTACAAGTTGAAAAATAACTGTAATAAATAACTGACAATGGGCCAATGAATGTTTTATTAGGTTTTGATGATCATACATTCCAGAACACTGTAGCATTTCATGGCTCTACAGTGTGACCATTTGGGTCTCATTTATTTATTTTTCTGTGAATGTTAGTGTAGTAAAACCTATGTTGGTGAACTCTTATCTCAGGGTCAATGACAGTGTCATGTCATTAAAATAATATTGCCCAACAATTTCTCAAAGGTACAGAAGTGAAATTGAGGCAAGAAATTACAGTATCTGGATTGGAAGAAGAGTCATTTATATATTATTGTTTACCTCTTTCAGTGGTAGCCTGTGCCAAATGTGACTCAGCAAAACCTCAAGTTAAGTGTCATTTACATGACACCATTTTCATCTGAAAATGGTAAACTTTATGCGTTTTAACCACTCAGCATAATACAGCGTTTTTTGTCATTTTCATGGATACGTGTGAATGGGGATCATTTTGACAACAATGTCGTCTGTGAAAAGGAAAACTTTTCCGTTTTTAGTATATTGCTGTTGTGTAAATCTTACCTAAGTCTGCATTTATCACACTAATGACCAGATTTACTGAACAGGGAAAAGCGCAATTCCAAAAAAGCGCAGATGGGAGTGGAAGGTTCTGCTTGTGATCTACTGGCGATGCGCAAATAATGACCAACGCAATCCACCAGATAGCGTCTGGGTTTTTTTTCACCAGATAGCGACTTTTTTTGGGCCGTAAATAATAGCACAAACATCAGTAAATTGACGAGCGCAAACCTTAGTAAATCACCTTGCATGATTCATTTAAAAACTCTCCTCCCATAAATTTTGTGTCTGAAAGGTCAAATAACTGTGCCCACACCTTTTCAGCGCTAATTTTTCATCACTACTGGCATTAGTTTTTTAACACCAAAATAGGGTTTGCGTTGGCGTTAAAAAATCTGTTAGTGAATCTGGCCCTATGTAGTTCACAGATGCATGCAAGAAGCCATTATAGATTATCTAGTAGTGCATCATAGACCAAGGAAACTCACAAAAGTAAATTCAGATGGTGTTGTCCTTCGCTATCCATGTCACATTGCAAGACAATGTTTGGAGAGAAGAAAAAAGTTGTTTGTTTTGCATGTGGAAATATGGGACACAAGAAAAGACTGTGTTGCTTTTCACAAAAAAAAAGAAAGTTGGGCTTTCAAGTCAGCAGTTTAGAAAGACAGTTGACTCTTAAGGAAAAAGCCATTTACACCTGACCAGAAGTGTCAACAACATGACTGTAGCTCAGTGACAAGCAGATGCTGATCATTTAGAGGAATTGGTTTTATGATAGTCAGATGTGTTTACTATCAAAGGGGGGTAGTTGTCTAATGATTTAGATAAGGGTTTTGTAAAAACCACCCATTGGCCCAATGACAAGAGTCCAACGGCCTGGGCGAAGGTATAATGCGTTTATGTCTTTTCAGCGCTCCAGTGAGTGCTGAAAAGTTAATTTTTAATTGGACTTAATGTGATAAGTATAATTAATTTATTAGAATTTAGTTTCAATATTACTTTAGCTCTATGCTTAATCTGACTCCAATTTCAAATGATAATCAAATTTAGATCTTGTTTCTTATTAGAAAATAGTCATAATATAAATTATGAATTAATTTAGATCTTTGATTATTCTGAGTATCTCATCATTTCAAATATTAGTTCATTAAGGACCCGGTGTCGCTTTGAGACGTCGCGTCGCGAATGTGCGCTCACGATCACAAACTAGCCAGTCCTGAAATAGTCAGAGGGTGCAGTGCAAAATATTTTACCCTAAGCGGCCGCTCACTGCTGACTCATAACAAAGGTGTCATTTTTTTAATAGTTGCGAGCTTGCAACGTGCTAAGTGAGTGATTGTAAGGTCTCCTTAATGATGTGCCCCATGCTCCATTCATAGTGCCTTCGGTTTGATCTATCCTGGACAGAGATTTGCGGAAACACCAGACTGCACTTTAATCTACTAGTAATAATGATTTCTGAAAAATGCAGAATAAATCAAGATGTAATATTTATTTGTCAGGTAAAATGTATCATGCCAATTACACAAGTGATTAAAAGCCAATTCAGAAATAATAAATACATGACATCAATTACTCAAAGATGACTCTAAAAGTAAGCAATGCATTCCTGACAGAAACACACAGCGGTGTGTGAGTGTTTTCCAATGGGAAAACACTTACACAGCACTGTATGGGGGTTGTTCCTGATTACAGGCTTCCCAAAGACTGCTCTGTCACCTACTCTTAAATACCCAGACCAGAACAAAAGGGTTGTACCAATATTTTTTGTGTTGTTTTGGGTCAATTCATGTACCCCAGTGGGTAGCACCTGGTTTCGGGGGAGAGGGGAGATGTCTTGAAGAGACATCACCCAAAGAGGAGAACAGGTCTCCTAAGTTCTCAATCTTTCTCATACCACCAATGACTGCAATGAAATTAAGACCATTTTTCCAATCGCACTGAGACACTTAAAATGATACCAAACATGAAAAGGAAACACAATAGATTCGCAAGATACATCATATGTGATATATAGACATTCTTAGTGAACTTTTGGTGACTTGACTCAGGGAGGGAGGAAGGAGGAAGGAGGAGGGAGGAGGGAGGAGGGAGGAGGGAGAGGGGGATGCAGAGATAAGGTAGGAGAAAAGTTTGGACAGGACATTGTCCCTGTAATCTTTCTTTGCTATCTTCTGTCCAGGGTGCGTTTTATTGCTTTATGGTGAGTTTTATCTCAGCTTTTGTCTTAGCAGGAAAATCAGTTCTTACAGTTTTGACAATAGTGTTGTTGCTGTTTTGTATTTAAGAATGTGAGTATTCTTGTTTGGGAGAGGGGGAAACCTCTTATTTTAGTTCTAATGTAGTAAATTAATGTAATAAAATCAAATTGATTGCTGTAAGTGACAGATAAACAAAACCGTCATTTCAGTTCTGTAAGTTCACACTTTCACACGCAAGTCTTATTACCTGTGATCATGAGCTTCCTAAATCCACAAACTTTTCACATAGAACCCATCAAAACCATCATATTCATTTTAAAGTAACATTCATGAAAATGTAAACTTCTTTTTGCTTTTCTTTCTGATACTTGGCACCTTAATAAACACCTTGTTTGCTTTGAGAGACGGTGATAAACCAGGATGTGTTTTTTTTTTTTTTAAATTGAACTGTTTGTTCCTCGTTAGACTTTGAATCTTTAGGAAAATGATGTTAATGAATAAAAGTAAGTATGTTAATGGTTATGAGTAATTGCTGTCTTAGATCAATGTTTCCTTCTCAAAATAAAAATGACATGTATAAATTTAATGTACACCTGCAAAAGTCAAGTCCTGATATTTCACCACCAATGACTGATGAACTATTATTAGTTATTAATTACTGATCTAATTGTTTGCTCTCATTGTAACATTTATTTAAAATTATAAAACATATTGCCTCTGAAGCCCTATGGGAATATGAGACATGGCTCTAGATACATTTCCTTAAAAACATATGTTTAAAATCTTGATATTTGTAAATATTTTTTTTTCTGTCTGTCAGAAATACATAATAACATAACAATGCACATTTAATGTCCTTATTTGGGTTTATTTCCTTATAAAGAGCCATAATGAATTACTTATTATTTCTGTATATAAAATAAAAATAAAAATGTCTAATCTGTTTGCATTAACTCTGAGGAGTTTAGAAAGTATTCTTGTATGGGAAAGGGGGACACTTATTTGTTACCTGTAATCCTGAGCTTCCACAAACTTTTCACTCAGAACCCATCAAAACCATCATATTTATTTAAAAATGACATTCAAGAAAATGTAACCTTCTTTTTGCTTTTCTTTCTTATACTTGGCTTATTAATAAACACATTGTTTGCTTTGAGACATGCTTTTTCCTCATTAGACTTTGAATCTTAAGGGAAATTATGTGAATGAATAACAGTAAGTATGTTAATGTTTATGAGTAATTGCTGTCTTTTCCTTCTCAAAATAAAAATAACATGTATAAATTTAATGTACAGCTGAAATGGTCAAGTCCTGATATTTTACCTCCAATGACTGATGAGCGATCAGTTATTAATTACTGATCTAATTGGTTGCTCTCATTGTAAAATATTTACAAAAAATGGCTCTAGATACATTTCCTTAAAAAAATATGTTTAACCTCCTGATATTTGTAAATTACTTTATTCTGTCTGCCAGAAACACATAAAGAACCATAATGAATGGCTCATTATTTCCATAATAGAATAATAATTTTTTGTATGACCTAGTTTTCTAAGAGATTTTGACTTAATCTTGAACCAATATCTAGAGATTTATAGTGGACATTTATGTCATAAAGATGTTATAAAGACACAGGAGGAGTCTGAGAATCTGACAGATATAAAGAGTGTTTGTGTCAGACTGAACAACACAAACGGTGAGTTACTGTTTTATTCTTCATTTACCTCATAGAACATGTGTACAATTTTCAGAAAATAAAATATAAAAATAGACCTAATATGCACTTTTATATTTCTTTTATGTAGATAAAACCTATCTGCTGTGATCTACTGAGGAGAGACTGAGAAGATGGCAGTAAGTTCATCTGCTTCCTTCATTGCGTCCCTGTTACGCTAAACCACTAAATACTTATTTCATATTTGCTTCATTTTCAGTGTGATGTTTATTTATTTCTCTCTGTCATGTTGGTTTTGGGTTTAGGTTCATGCTTAGGTTTTCATGTCTTTTATTTTGAAATGTAGTCATGTTTCCTGTTTGCCATGTGCTTCCCTTGTCTGTGTCATGTTATGATTGGTTGTTCTAGTCATGTGTCCTATGTTCTCATTGGTTAATTGTTCATTGCTTTCAGGTGTGTCTTGCTAAGTCATTAGTCTTTTTGTATAAATAGCCCTCATGTTTCCATTGTCTCTTGTTAAGTATTGTATGTATAACCGCTGTTGGTGAGTCTGCTAGGTTTATAGTCAAGTTTGTTTAGTTCATGTTGTTCAAGTCAGGTCATTGTTTACTTTGTATTTTGTTCATGTTTTGATGTAAATAAACTGCACTTGGGTTCGCACTATGCTCGCCTCAGTGGACTTATGTTACACTCTCTCTCATGTAGATGAAGGTGATTTTGGCGATTCTTCTCCCTGTTGTTCTGGGCCGTGACTGTAAATTCATGCCATTCGACTGTTCTGACATCTACAACTCAGGAGAAAAAGTTAGCGGGATTTACACCATCTATCCAGCAGGAGAAGTTCCTGTCTGGGTTTACTGTCACATGGTCTCAGATGGGAAAGATGAAGACAACGGAGGATGGACGGTATGAATGTGACTTTAGATCATCAAACACACATCAGAACATACATTATGAATCATATATTCTATATAAACCCATCACAGGTGATTCAGAGGAGAATGGCCGGCAGTGTGAATTTCTATCGGCCGTGGAATCAGTACAAGAGAGGATTCGGGAATGTGGAGAGCGAATACTGGCTGGGTAAGATCTCACAGCGTGTGTCCGTTTGTATGGATGATCATGTGTTTGGTTGAACATGTTGTTCATGTGTGTGTGTGAACCGGGCTGGAGAACATGTACCAGCTGACACGTAACAGAAATTACATGCTGAGAGTGGATATGGAGGACTTTGAAGGAAGGAAGGGTTTTGCTCTGTACTCGTCCTTCTCTGTGGATTGTGAATGTGTCGGATATAAACTACAAGTTTCAGGGTTCAAGAATGGAGGAGCAGGTAGGACACTTTCATTCATAGGAGTAAATGTGTACATTATCATGCACTTTCAAATGTTTTGGTAATTTCCAATAAATATTTTTTCATGTCCTCAATTTGGATTCAGATTGTTAATTCAGTTTGTAAATATACTGTATGTCTCATTCTTTAAATGTGGCTTAAATTGGTAAATGTTAAGAAAACTGCACAATAATTTTCTGGAATAATTCAGTTAACAAAGTGAGATGTCTGGCATGTTGCTATGATAACATACATTATCTGGGTAAAAGTGGGAAATCACTTGTTTATTATGAAACATATCTGTGTAAAGGTAGGAATATGTCTCTTTTATATATCATGTTAATCCTCCTAATGATGCTCTTCCTCTCTACAGGCGACTCTTTGACCCACCACAGCAATCACAAGTTCTCCACCTTTGACAAAGATCAAGACCTCCTTAATGTTAACTGTGCCAAAAGGCATCTCGGGGCATTTTGGTACAAAGACTGTCACAGAACAAACCCCAATGGTGTGTATTTATGGGGAGAAGATGGTACTCATTTCGCCATTGGTGTTTCTTGGTACAGCTGGAAAGGGAATGATGATGTTAGTATGAAGTCCTTCAGCATGAAGATCAAAAGTGTATTCTAGAAACGATAGTATTTCCAGGAGCAAACACATGTTATTATTACTATATAACAAATGTGAAAGTTTACAGCCCAAAGTACTGTATACTCCAGTTGTAACGCTGAAGGCCCATTCACACCAATGACGATAACAATAACGATAATGATAAAGATGGAGAATATACTGTTACACCCCGTCTAGGGAAAAAGGGGCAACATGAAAGAGTCAACGATGTGCGAGGAATTAGAAAAAAAAATATTTATTTTCTTAATTTGGGACATATGATTCAGGAGCTGACAAAGCCAAAATAACAAACAAAACAACCTTAAATTTAAACCTCTTCCCTAAAACTTAACCTAAAAGAAAAGAAAATGAAAATACAGTCGGTAAACCTATCTCCCTAACCAAAAACAGAGATTAAACAGTTTACAATAAAGAAAAGAATGGCGTCAAACTCCCTACTTTCCCAAAAATAAATCAGTATTTACAATATGTACAACCAGGCAAACAAAACTGAAAAGGGCAGTCCAAATCAGTGTCAGTAAACAGGAAAAGGGGTCAAATGTGCCAACAGGGCCAATGAGATATTTAGGTACAAACAGCTTTCAAATCAAGCAAACAAACAAACAAACGTTACTCACGGTCTCAATACTCTTAACACTCAAATACTCTTAACACTTGAATAACAAGCTCTCTGCTCAAAAACAAAACCCACTCCTTCCTTTTGAGGAAGTGATGACGTGTCTTTTAAAACACGCTGCACCAATCAGGATCGAGCAGCAATCATCGTGCAGGAACCAATCAGATGACGTTCCAATCATCCTGCAGGAATCCATCATATGACGTTCCTAGACAGACACACAGAGAGACTGACAGAACAACAGAGAGGCAGCAAAATACAAACCATAGGGTTGTAACAATACATATAAAAGAATAGCAGAGTTCACATTACAACTATAATGACAACAGCACTGAGAATTGATATTGTTGGAATTACTTTTTTAATTGATTTTTTTCCAGCTGATGTATGATAGAAATATTGACAGCCAATCAGAATCCATCCTGCTTTAAAGAGCACAAGCATTTCAGATGGTAGATGACAAAACAGTATCATGCACTTTAAACAAACAGTCCACTGGTGTGGACGCTAATATAGCCGAAAGCATAGCCTTTTAAAGTATACTCCATTTGATAGTGTGCGCAGACACAGGCACTCAACACTCCTGCACAAGAAAGTTTCATATTTGTTCAGTGACAACTCTCTTTCAACTCACTTGTGAGCAATAAAAATGACTTAGTATTCTTTTTTTTTTATTAGCAGCATCAATGTCTAAACCCCCTCACGCTAGCGTTATGGCGGTTCAATGTCAGTAATTTTTCTTTTTTTGATGGATCCTCAGATTTACTATCCAAACAACTTCCTAAATGTTAAACTCCAGCATTGTGAAAGCATTATGCCTGTATGCAGAAGTGTTTATTTCCACAACAGAAACACTAAATGAGGAATTCTGTGGGATCACGCTCAAATAATTGATTATATGAGTTTGGAGTCGTGGGAGTAGTTGAGTATTGTACATGTAGACTGAAATTATTAATCACTATGACCTCTCGCACATTCATGACATGTAATGTATATGTAGTATATCCACTGGCAACAACCCCGCTTCCTAAGATCGTGATCCCATTACAAGTGGTCAGCCCAGGATGCACTACAGTGTCTACTTGTGTTCAGATTTCATCAAGACACTCACTTTTCATTTTGTCACACTCTACATCACTTTAGCGGGAGTCCAAAATGTGGTGCACGAATACTGTTGAATGAACAAACTGCGATTTCCTGCATGATCTGCGTGTTTTGTTACAATGCAGCAAGACTGTAAAATCAAATTAATTAGACTTACTTAGAGCATGCAAACCGATTGCCTAAAAATATAGTATGAATAGTATGTTGTACTGACAAATGCTTAGTTAGTATAATTCCCTTACACAAGAGTTCTAGTAACAAAAAAAGAACTGTAGAGAGTACTTGATATTTAGACTTATTTGCAGGCTGAATGTTGAAGTCTGTGTGTGACTCAAACATGATCAATTGCAAGATATTGTCACAAATATAAAGGGATTATATCAACTCAATTAAAAGTTTCACAAGGATTTTATGACATAAATGTTGGCTTTTTTTTCACTGTTTGGGGTCAAAATGACCCCAATGGACTTTTCCTTCATTTTTTAAAAGTGTTACCTTCATCACAGGGGCATGAAACTCTGTGACTTTTCCTAAATAATCTATCTAAACATGCACAAAAAACTGTGCTTGATTTGGTTGTTCTAAAGGTGTGTAAATTTTTTTTTACCATTTAAGGTGTTTGGGGTCAAAATGACCCCACATTGAAAATGAATGGGAAAATGAAAAAAATGACTTTTTTTTATTTTGTTTGTCAAAAAAAAGTAAATCCATTATAAATCTGAAATTTTTTACAAATAAACCAAGGTCTGGTCCTAGAGCATAAATAAAAAGTAGAACAAACTTTCTATCTCATACACACACACACACACGCATACAAACACACACATGTATGTGACTGCAACAGAGCATTTTTACAGAAATTAGCAAATAAAATAAACAAAACTGGCATAAATCTAAAAATATTTACATTTAAATCAAGCTCTGGTCCTAGAGCATAAACCCAAAGTGGAATGAACTTTCTATCTCATACACACACACACACAAACACACACGTATGTCACTGCAACAGAGAGCATTTTTTATAGAAATTGGCAAATAAAATCAACTAAACTGGCATAAATCTGAAAAATGTCACATATGCAACATGGAACAAGCTTGCCCCCACACCCACACCCACACCCACACCCCCACACACACCCCCCCACACACACACACACACACACACACACACCCACACTACAGTCATGTCATAGTGGTGACTTGTAAATGTATGTATAATAATTTGCAAAAGCAAGATAATTCAAAATATATCAGAAAACAACAACAAATTATAACTCTGACAAAACTACATATTTATGTATTTCAAAATGTTTAAATAAATATTCACAAAATATATATCAAAGTTGTGAGGAGAAGTTTAAGCATCAAGAAAAATGAAGTGAAAATGAATGAGTCTCTATGGCCCTCTATTGGATATATGTGGTCATTGCAATTTCTTTCTTTAATTATAATTTCTAAAGTTTTTCCACAAACCAGCAGATGTCAGTATTCTATCCCTAACACATAGAGAAATGTCCAAAAACTATTTAGATTTAATTAAGATCATCATTTAAGTGATTTTTTCTTTAAAATATCTTTTTTCATGAGCCAATTTATGGCCTAGTTATGTAATTGTGCAGTAAATAGTTAAACTTCAAAATTTCCACAAAAACACAGCATAAATGTATAGTTGAGAAGTAAATAAAAAAAAAATGATATATAGTTTTCCATATAAAAATGTATATTTCCTTATGTAATCGCTCTTTAAAAGTTTGGGGTCATTTTGACCCCAAACACCTTAAGTGTTGTCCTTTTTTAACACTGATTAAAGGTTAATAATTAGACGACATGAAGGGAAGTAATAAATAGGCTGCTTTTAAAAGGTGATCTAACTTCGCACTAAATTATTAACTATAGTTGATTCAAGTCAGAAGTTAGGTTTTTAAAACCTTTTAAAATCAACGTATTTTTTACTTTCCTTCCTTTGAAACCAAATAACTGATTTCTTGTTGCGTCGCTGCATCAATAGGAAGAGAATTACAATAATATAACTGAAGTTTCAAGTGCCCAACCAAAGGGAACACTGGTCACCCTAATGGTGAGTTCAACATCAATTTATGAAGTCAGCTTATGTGATGTTCTCTCAAATTATTCAGTTGTTGACAATTCAACATTCAAGACGACTTTAGGAAAATAGTGAATGCAAACAGAGAAAGAAAACTGCAGAAGTGCAGGACATGAGTGAAAAGTCTATTTAGAATTGCCCAGCCTCAAAAAATGAAACCAATCACTTAATCTTAACTTGGGTTTTCCGAGTAACCAAGGCATAATATGTGAATAGTACAGATTACTAGATTTTTACAACTAAGTTAAGACATTTAGTAAAGTGAACTAAAAAGTGTTAGTTAGAACAACTGAGGTTTTGGTGAGCTCTCCCCAATACGTCCCAGAATGATCATGTGTTTAGTGAGTAGGCGGCAAATAGGCAGAGCTTTGCCGCGGTCCAGGATGGATAAGGATGGATAAAATATGGCCACATTTCTGACTTTCTCCATATATGGTTTCAGCAGGGCCGGAGTTGGGCCTTTTTTTAACACCAGAGTTTAATGCCCAAGACCAGCTCTTTTTTTGTTCATAGTGAAAGAACTTGGATAAATGAAGTGTTAGTTCATACTATTCTGTTTCATTTATTACTGTCATGCTTGCTGACAAGGAATATAAAAGGTAAATAACAAATTACATTCCAAAACTGCTTGAAAAGCACAGTTGAAAAATACTATAAATAAAAATGGAAACATTAATGTCATAACTAATATCAGACAGCAGAATGGATTATGCTATTCTATAAAGTCATATTACACCACTGTATAAAAACCTTTGTGTCTATAGGCTGTGTGAACAGCCAGTAAATGTCTGTTTGTCGTGAGAATGGACATGGCTTGTTTTCCTCACCCGAATTCCTTAACTCATAACTTTCTAAATCAAGATTTTAAACAATTACCATATTAAAGTAAATCTAAAATAACATTTCATACCTGTGTGTTCTTTGAGCCAGTCAATCAACATTAGAGCGCCACCCTCAGGCTGAATTGCCTGACTTGCCAGGACCGAGCCCACAGGCCCTATGTGCATGGAGAGCTGCACTGTGGAAGAAATATGTTATTATCTTGTGTAAATAGTTTTGCAACACTTTGGGCAACCTTTGTTTTGAAGTTCAAAGTTTGAGTTCCTGAGGAATTATTGTGACTTGTTACACTGGTTCACCTAGTAAAGTTTCATAATTGGCAAGTGCTTTATCTCTTTTGCTGCGGAGGTGGCCACTGTGTCTTGAAGAATCTGGTCATTGCATGCAGTCCTAAAACACAGCATGTTGCAAAAAGGAGTTTGCTTTGAGAAATAGATTTCGGGTTTTGGTGGGGTTCTGTCTGAAAATGTAACAGTACCGGTTGGGTGGGTTCGGGTCAGGTTAAGTGATCTCGGGTACGTGCCGGGTTCGGGCTTCAATTTAAAGCCTGTGCAGACCTCTATCTCTGTCAAAAGTGCATCTGCATGTTCAGCGATTAGAATTTAAAGGGGACCTACTATGCCCCTTTTTACAAGATGTAATGAAGTCTCAGGTGTCCCCAGAACGTGTCTGAAGTTTCAGCTCAAAATACCCTACAGATAATTTATTATACCATGTTGTAAATGTTTGAGTGGAAGCAAAAACCTGCTGTTTTCGTGCATGTGTCTTTTTTGGTGGAAATTAAGACATCAGCATACAGGCAGAACTCATTTAATGCTGCAGTTTATTTTAAATGTATGAAGTTGTTTGCATAGTAAATCTGAAAAACTGACCAAAAATGAAGAAAAATCATTGACAGGAAGAGTTTAGTGCACAACACCAACATTCACAGCTAGCTTTTTTTTCATGATTTACTCCATTACAGTTGACAAAGAAAAGAAAAACTTTAAACCTTCACATTGTCATAGTGACAACAATATCAGATGCTTGCTCCTGGAAACACTAATGTTTCTACGGCACGACTTTGATCTTCATTATGAATGTTTTCATACTGACATCGAAATTGTTGTTCCAGCTTTGCCAAGCAACACCAATTGCAAAATGATAAATTGCATTATCATCTTCTCCCCATAAGTACACACCATTGGGGTTGGTAAGATGACAATATTTGTACCAAAATACCCCGAGATACTGTTTGGCACAGTTACTTGCATTGGAGTCTTGGTCCTTGTCAAAGGTGGAGAACTTCTGATTGTTGTGGTGGATCAAAGAGTCGCCTGCAGAGATGAGGAGCATGAAGTGTATGAACAAATGTACAATTACTCAACTGATAATTGTAAAGAAATGAGTATGAATGAAAGTGTCCTACCTGCTCCTCCATCCTTGAACCCTGAAACATGCAGCTGATACCCATCAGATTCAGGACCCACAGAGAAGGACGAGTACAGAGCCGAACCCTTCCTTCCTGGGAAGTCCTCCAGATCCACTCTCAGCATGTACTTCTTACGTGTCAGCTGGTACATGTTCTCCAATCCTATTTGCACACACGCGAAGAAAATGTTCAACCAAACACTGTAAAAAATACAATCGTAAAAAAAAAAACCGGTCAATGACGGTCAGCTGCGGCTGCCAAACAAAAACGTAAAAATAAAGTAAAATATCCTAATTTAAATGAGGTGCAAAAAAAAAAAAAAAACTTATAGAAACTTTCCTTAAATGTTTTACAGAAAAACTCTTATTTTAAAGCTATTTCCTGAATTATTACGATCAAACACCTTCACTGTAAAAAAAAAATCCCATACAATAACAGTCAAATGACTGTCAGCTGCGGCTGCCAAACAAAAACTGTAAAATTAATGTAAAATATCCTAATTTAAATAAGTGCAAAATACTTTTACAGAAATCTTCATAAATATTTAACAGAAACATACAGTTAAAACAGTTTTCACATTTATTTTCAGATTTTTTTACTGAAAAACATGCAGTTAATTAAATGCATGATTTGCTGTGACTATACGTCACTGCATCAACTACACAGTTACTGTCAGTTAAATAAAGCAACATGCAGCATTTCATCAGTGTTTCTCTGCTCATCCTGGACTGAAGCTCAGGCTCTACTCTTCAACACAATGGTGACACACGAAACACGCCGTACAGAAACACTTTAAACCTCAACAGAACATTAAACACTACCAGATCTCTCAGGATCTCAGCATCTTCACTTATTTCTTATTGAGAATTAACAGAGGTTTAGAAAATGAAGTTTTATTGAAAAGAATAAAGTTTGATGTCACCATGATGGAGATCAGTGTTTGCTTTAGTTGGGCTCTTGAACTTTTAATGTTTCTCTGGCTGCATTAACTGAATGTCTCTGATGCATATTAGTACTTGTAGCAATCCAAGAGAGACTCAGATCAGATGATGTTGGTCACTTTGTAGTGATAATAGTCATCATGTAGTGTCCTGCTTTATTAATACTACCTGAAATGAAATATCTGATTAAGTCGTTAAATATTAGTGGTTCATTTTGCATGATAAAACTGCTATAGAAGATCTTGCAGTGCTGTGATACTCAGATTTTATGAAGTCATTATACAGAAAATGTTTTGACAGGATCATATAGACTCACTCAGACATCAAGAATCAGTGTATGAATCGCAACAATGGTGACAATGAAAAAAAATCTGAATTACTATAAAGTCACAAAAAGGCTTTGTTGGTTGTCACCATTGTTGAAATTCATATGTTGATTCTTGATGTCTCTATACTACTGAAAAAATGAACAAGCTCAAAACTTTTTCTGTACAATATATATATATATATAAAAAAATCAGATTGTTATAATACTGATGCCTCAATATTTCAAGGGTAATGTGAAAAATTATGACATTATAGACCTTGTATGAAGCTAAACTCCATCTACATATTATGTAATCTAAGATAATATATTCATAGATTTGACTGACACATCAGTGAATCAGATCATCATACAATAACTATAACATCAATGAATGACCAAGACCATCTGATATATTCTCCTGCATTTATTGCTAAAACAAATGTGTATCAAATACACAGTTAAAGCAGCCAGAGAAAAATAAAAGTTAAAAATCCAAGGGTCATGAGCCCAACTAAAGCAGACACTGATCTCAATCATGGTGACATCAAATTTATTTTAAAGTTTTTTACACTATTTAAATTAGCATATTTTACTTTAATTTTTTTAATTTAATTTTAAATTCTTTTGAAGGTATTTGACCATAATAATGCAGGAAATACCTGTGAAATAACAGTGTTTTTTCGGTTTATTTAAATTAGCATATTTTACTTTAATTTTAAGGTTTTTGTTTGGCAGCCGCAGCTGCCAGTCATTTGACCCTTTTTTTGCGATTTTTTTTTACAATGAAGGTATATGATCGTGATTATTCAGGAAATACCTGTGAAATAACAGTGTTTTTCAGTTTATTTAATTTAGGATGTTTTACAGTTTTTTGGGGAGCTGACAGTCATTTGACCATTTTATCATTTAACTGTTTTGTTTCTGTTAAATTACAGATTATCTGTAAATTTTACATACATTATGTAATTTAAGAAAACAGAAAAAATACTGTATGAAAAATACAATCAATTTTCTGTATAAAAAAAATGTGAATTACTGTAATTTGTCATTAATGTCACAATACCTAAAATAACAGCTGAATTTTTATTTTACAGATATTATTTGTAATTTTACATACATTATGTAATTTAAGAAAACAGAAAAAATACTGTATGAAAAATACAATCAATTTTCTGTATAAAAAAAATGTGAATTACTGTAATTTGTCATTAATGTCACAATACCTAAAATAACAGCTGAATTTTTATTTTACAGATATTATTTGTAATTTTACAGTGTTTTGAGTACAATTTAAAATGAAAGAAAATGATCGTCAAAAAAATCAGTTATTTTCTGTAAAATTAGGATTTTTTTTTACAGTGAACACATGATCATCCACACAAACAGACACACGCTGTGAGATCTTACCCAGCCAGTATTCGCTCTCCACATTCCCGAATCCTCTCTTGTACTGATTCCACGGCCGATAGAAATTCACACTGCCGTCCATTCTCCTCTGAATCACCTGTGATGGGTTATATATATATATATATATGATTCATAATGTATGTTCTGATGTGTGTTTGATGATCTAAAGTCACATTCGTACCGTCCATCCTCCGTTATCTTCATCTTTCCCATCTGAGACCATGTGACAGTAAACCCAGACAGGAATGTCTCCTGCTGGATAGATGGCGTAAATCCCACTGAGCTTTTGTCCTGCTTTATAAAGGTCAGAACAGTCGGCCGGCATGTCTTCATCCTGACTGCACCCACACACCAGAACAACAGAGAGAATAACCGCCAAGAACACCATGAGACAGAGAGAAAGAGATGAACATCACACTGAAAACCCTCTCTAGAAATGTAGAGTTGTTGATGAACTTACTGCCATCTTCTCAGTCTCTCCTCAGTAGATCACAGCAGAGGTCTGATTTATCTAGACCAGTGGTTCCCAAACCTGTCCTAATCAAACACAACTGATTCAACTCATCAGCTCATTAACCCATGTGATAATGAGCTGATGAGTTGAATCAGGTGTGTTTGATTAGGGAGACAAAGAAAATGTGCAGTGTTGGGGGTACTCCAGGACAGGTTTGGGAACCACTGATCTAGACAAAAATAACAGAAACATTTTCATTCAATGTCTATTTTTGCATTTAGTTAATTTTCTGAAAATTTGATAAATGGAAAATGAAGAATAAAACAGTAACTCACCGTTTGTGTTGTTCAGTCTGACACAAACACTCTTTATATATCTGTCAGATTCTCAGACTCCTCCTCTGTGTCTATGTAAATGTCCACTATAAATCTCTAGATGTCTGCTACAAGATTAAGTTCATATTACCGGTAGTTTACATTCTAAAAAAACAGAATCTACATTCCAGGTAAATAACCCATCCTGTTGGCAAAGGCTATTTACACTAACTCGCACAACATTGTTCACACAAGGTCAAAACAGCCACAAAAAGTTTCAGTTTATTTTAAGTGTAAAATGTCTCTGTCACACTCAAAGTTCCATTAAGTTATGTACACGTTATTTCTGAATGTTCTCTTATCATTTTTTCTTGGTTATGTGAATGTTAAGGAAACATTCCATTTTATCATATATCATTCCTTTTATCATTATGTGAATGTTGCTTTTGAAAGTTCTCTAAACATTGTGAAACAAGTAGTAGCATTTAAAAAATATTAATGAATGTCCAACTAGAACGTTTCAGAAAAAAGTTCCATGAACGATGTATAAAAAATTATTTTCTGCTAACCTTTTTAGAACATTGTTATAGACCAGATAACTTTGAATGAACATTCTATTAACTTTACTTTGAGATAACCTTACTGTTGCGTACTGCTGATATTTGCCATATTACTCTGCGTTATCGACCAGGTAGAACAATTATCCCAACCACTAAATATAGATTCACAAATAACCTGATCTGTCTCGGCTGCTCAGTGTACCCAAACACACAAATGAACTTGTTGAAATAACTAGTGATCTGCATTATATTCTCTAGTACATTATAAACTGTTTCACCCCTCAGATTAAAAAAGGTTGGAGAGAAAAGTACTGCACCATGGTACAACAGTATTACTCTCAAGAGAGAAACTCGTAACCTTGAGCGCAAATGGGAAAAAACTCATTTAGAGCTCTATAAATGCTATGAAAAGGCTCTAAAAAGCGGCCAGGGCTGAGCATCTCCGAAAATTCATAAAAAATTATCAAAACAATCCAATGTTTTTATTTAGTACAGTGGCTAGATTAACAAATAAACAGACATCACCTGAACTGAATATTACATCACAGTTTAGTAGTAATGATTTTATAAATTTCTTCACTGAAAAAATCGAAAGCATCAAAAAATACAGTTGTAAATGTAAAACATTTGACAGCATTTAATGGTTCAGCCTCAACTATCGCCCCTCAAGAACAATTGCAGTGCTTTACAGATATAGGACAGAAAGAGTTAAATAAGATTTTGGTGACTGAGTTGAATCTATTATAACATTTAATAATGATAACACTGTTGTGATATATTTTTAAACAATTAGAGAGAAGAGTATGTTGTTTGACAGGTGTTGCACATCAAATAAAGTGTCAGATTTTCATGCTTTACGTGAGTTGGTTTTGTTAGAGGAATTTAAAAGTTGTATTCCTGATCGCATTGTTGTCTACCTTAACGAACAGAAGGTGACATCATTGTCCCAGGCATCTGTTTGTGCTGATGAGTTTGCGCTGACTCACACTCAAACCAATCACTTAATCGTAACTTGGGTTTTCTGAGTAACCAAGGCATAATATGTCAATAGTACAGATTACTAGATGTTTACAACTAAGTTAAGACATTTAGTAAAGTGAACTAAAAAGTGTTAGTTAGAACAACTGAGGTTTTGGTGAGCTTTCTCCCAATACGTCCCAGAATGATCATGTGTTTGGTGAGTAGGTGGCAAATAGGCAGAGCTTTGCCGTGGTCCAGGATGGATAAGGATGGATAAAATATGGCCACATTTCTGACTTTCTCCATATATGGTTTCAGCAGGGCCGGAGTTGGGCCTTTTTTTAACACCAGAGTTTAATGCCCAAGACCAGCTCTTTTTTTGTTCATGGTGAAAGAACTTGGATAAATGAAGTGTTAGTTCATACTATTCTGTTTCATTTATTACTGTCATGCTTGCTGACAAGGAATATAAAATGTAAATAACAAATGACATTCCAAAACTGCTTGAAAAGCACAGTTGAAAAATACTATAAATAAAAATGGAAACATTAATATCATAACTAATATCAGACAGCAGAATGGATTATGCTATTCTATAAAGTCATATTACACCACTGTATAAAAACCTTTGTCTATAGGCTGTGTGAACAGCCAGTAAATGTCTGTTTGTCATGAGAATGGACATGGCTTGTTTTTTAACATTAATTATCATATTAAGGTAAATCTAAGATAACATTTTATACCTGTGTGTTCTTAGAGCCAGTCAATCAACATTAGAGCGCCACCCTCAGGCTGAAATGCACAAGGAAATAGAGGTGTGTACCAGGACCGAGCCCACAGGCCCCATGTGCATGGAGAGCTGCACTGTGGAAGAATTATGATCTTTTTTGTGTAAATAGTTTTGCAACACTTTGGGCAACCTTTGTTTTGAAGTTCAAAGTTCGAGTTCCTGAGGAATTATTGTGACTTGTTACACTGGTTCACCTAGTAAAGTTTCATAATTGGCAAGTGCTTTATCTCTTTTGCTGCTGAGGTGGCCACTGTGTCTTGAAGAAACTAAAATACAGCATGTTGCAAAACGGTGTTTGCTTTGAGAAATGGACTTTGGGTTTTGGTCGGGTTCTGTCTGAAAATGTAACAGTACCGGTTGGGTGGGTTCGGGTCGGGTTAAGTGATCTCGGGTACGTGCCGGGTTCGGGCTTCAATTTAAAGCCTGTGCAGACCTCTATCTCTGCCAAAAGTGCATCTGCATGTTCAGCGATTAGAATTTAAAGGGGACTTACGATGTCCCTTTTTACAAGATGTAATGAAGTCTCAGGTGTCCCTAGAATGTGTCTGAAGTTTCAGCTCAAAATACCCTACAGATAATTTATTATACCATGTTGTAAATGTTTGAGTGGAAGCAAAAATCTGCTGTTTTCGTGCATGTATCTTTTTTGGTGGAAAGTAAGACATCACAATACAGGCATAACTCATTCAATGCTGCAGTTTATTTTAAATGTATGAAGTTGTTTGCATAGTAAATCTGAAAAACTGACCAAAAATTAAGAAAAATCATTGACAGGAAGAGTTTAGTGCACAACACCAACATTCACAGCTAGTTTTTTTCATGATTTACTCCATTACAGTTTACAGAGAAAAGAAAAACTTTAAACCTTCACATTTGTCATAGAGTGACAACAATATCAGATGCTTGCTCCTGGAAACACTAATGTTTCTAGGGCACGACTTTGATCTTCATTATGAATGTTTTCATACTGACATCGAAATTGTTTTTCCAGCTTAGCCAAGCAACACCAATTGCAAAATGATACATTTTAGTATCATCTTCTCCCCATAAGTACACACCATTGGGGTTGGTAAGATGACAATATTTGTACCAAAATCCCCCGAGATACTGTTTGGCACAGTTACTTGCATTGGAGTCTTGGTCCTTGTCAAAGGTGGAGAACTTCTGATTGTTGTGGTGGATCAAAGAGTCGCCTGCAGAGATGAGGAGCATCAATTAAGGCATTAACAATATGTGACAGGGTCCCATTCTTTGTTATAAAAGAATAATTTTGTTTTTGAGCAAAAGTCAATGGGATAGAATTAATTCTGCAGAATAGAATAAGAATAAGGGGAAGATTTCATTACATATAATGTAAATTTGAAGAACAAGACAAAAATATTTACAATTACAGAGGACACTAATATTTCAGTGAAACTGACTTCAAGAAAAAACAATTTAAAAAAAGTGCATGAACAAGTGTACATTTACTCAACTGATAATTGTAAAGAAATGAGTATGAATGAAAGTGTCCTACCTGCTCCTCCATCCTTGAACCCTGAAACATGCAGCTGATACCCATCAGTTTCACAATCCACAGAGAACAACGAGTACAGAGCCGAACCCTTCCTTCCTGGGAAGTCCTCCATATCCACTCTCAGCATGTACTTCTTCTTACGTGTCAGCTGGTACATGTTCTCCAGCCCTGTTCACACACACACAGACACACGAAGAACATGTTCAACCAAACACATGATCATCCACACAACCGGACACACGATGTGAGATCTTACCCAGCCAGTATTCGCTCTCCACATTGCCGAATCCTCTCTTGTACTCTTTCCACGGCCGATAGAAATTCACACTGCCGTCCATTCTCCTCTGAATCACCTGTGATGGGTTTATATAGAATATATGATTCATAATGTATGCTCTGATGTGTGTTTGATGATCTAAAGTCACATTCGTACCGTCCATCCTCCGTTGTCTTCATCTTTCCCATCTGAGACCATGTGACAGTAAACCCAGACAGGAATGTCTCCTGCTGGATAGATGGCGTAAATCCCACTGAGCTTTTGTCCTGCTTTATAAAGGTCAGAACAGTCGGCCGGCATGTCTCCATCCTGACTGCACCCGCTCACCAGAACAACAGAGAGAAGAACCGCCAAGAACACCATCAACTAAACGAGACAGAGAGAAAGAGATGAACATCACACTGAAGACGCTCTCTAGAAATGTAGAGTTGTTGATGAACTTACTGCCATCTTCTCAGACTCTCCTCAGTAGATCACAGCAGAGGTCTGATTTATCTAGACAAAAATGACAGAAACATTTTCATACAACGTCTATTTTTACATTTAGTTAATTTTCTGGAAATTTTATAAATGTCTGAAAGTTCTGTGAGGTAAATGAAGAATAAAACAGTAACTCACCGTTTGTGTTGTTCAGTCTGACACAAACACTCTTTATATATCTGTCAGATTCTCAGACTCCTCCTCTGTGTCTTTATGTAAATGTTTACTATAAATCTCTAGATGTCTGGATACAAGATTAAGTTCATATTACCGGTAGTTTACATTCTAAAAAAAACAGAATCTACACTCTATGTAAATAACCCATCATGTTGGCAAAGGGTATTTGGCACACCATTGTTCATACAAGGTCAAAACAGCCACGAACAATGAACAATGTATAAATAATGATTTTGTGCTAACCTTTTTAGAACATTGTTAAAGGCCAGATAACTTTGAATGAACATTCTATTAACTTTACTGCTGATATTTGTCATATTTCTCTGCGTTATCGACTAGGTAGAGCAATTATCCCAACCACTAAATATACTGTAGATTCACAAATAACCTGGGGTGCGTTCTCCGATAACGTTGTCTCTTAGCGCGCTACGAAGACTCAAAAGGTACACCTTAACTACAGGTATACCTTTCCTACGTGTGTTCTCCGAACTATACCTTAGGATGTTGCTTAAGGTAAACCTTCTTAAGTTCGACCTTAGCAGGTGCTGTCCATGGTGGAGGCGCTGAATAGGTTGATATCGATGCCTCGATGATCGATTGTGCGCTCTTTCCTTCACAGCGCTATAGGTAAAGTATTGAGAAAACAATGTTCTTTATAAAGAAGCGTTTTAGAAATAGTACAAACTGCATTTATCGGGGCTCATTGAAATATGTACATGCAGAAATAAATATGAGTATGTGTTTATAATTTAGCAAGTGTGCAATCCCAAACCCTCACGGCCATAAGTGTGTTAATGTTCTCCACAACGTATGCTGATTATCCACCAGCCATGTAGTTGACATACACTAACTGGCTCCGCGGACGGCGCCGTCTTTGATTTAAAACAAGTACTCGCTGTCTCGCTGCCATAGCTATAAAGTTTGTGTAAACTCATCTTTCTTTATATAGACTCCTAAGCCTTTTCTGTCAAATGGTTCGCCAGCTGATGTGCCTTAGGATAGTAATTAAAAAGCTAACAACCATTAGTGTATGGAAACTTTATTAATGAAAACACTTCCATACACTGGGTGTAGGCTATAACAACTTAAGTATTTTATGTGTAAAATTTTAAAGTAAAGTAAAAATGTAATTTTAATACTAAATCAGATTTTATATTAAATGTTCATATAAAATTTTCTATGTGTAATTAAACTGCGATGTAAAAAAGCTTTTTGCGTAGTGGTGGCCACTAGCGGTATGAACCGTCAGCAGCGATAAGGTATAGCTAAGAGCGCTCCAGACCAACCTTACGAACGTATGACTTACAGAAGGTATACTTAACTAAGAAGGTTTCGGAAACCACGTATTAACGATAAGGTACTTCTTAAGGTACAACTTAAGAACGACGTAGCGTTAAGGTAGTTTCGGAGAACGCACCCCAGATCTGTCTCGGCTGCTCAGTGTACCCAAACACACAAATGAACTTGTTGAAATAACTAGCTGTATGATCATTATATTCTCTAGTACATTATAAACTCTTTCAACCCTCAGATTAAAAAAGGTTGGTGAGAAGTACTACACTATGGTACAACAGTATTACTCTCAAGAGAGAAACTCGTAACCTTGAGCGCAAATGGAAAAAAACTCATTTAGAGCTCTATAAATGCTATGAAAAGGCTCTAAAAAGCGGCCAGGGTCGAGCATCTCCGAAAATTCATAAAAAATAATCAAAACAATCCAAGGTTTTATTTAGTACAGTGGCTAGATTAACAAATAAACAGACATCACCTGAACTGAATATTACATCACAGTTTGGTAGTAATGATTTTATGAATTTCTTCGCTGAAAATATCGAAAGCATAAAAAAATACAGTTGTAAACATAAAAGCTTTGACAGCATTTTATGGTTCAGCCTCAACTATCGCCCCTCAATAACAATTGCAGTGCTTTACAGCTATAGGACAGGAAGAGCTAAATAAGATTTTGCTGACTGAGTTGAATCTATTGTGACATTTAATAATGATAACAATGTTGTGATATATTTTTAAAGAGTGTAATTCTTGTTAAATTCAGCTTCACCAGTAGAGAGCACCCTAAGCGTTACACTAGGCAGAGGATTGGTCGAAGACACTAGTATAGTGAAAATAGCGTTCAGTATGTGATGAGTGAATGTGTATGTGAATTCAGGTTTACACGCTACAGCAAAGCCCTCATTCAGTGCAAGTTCTTCCTCTCAATAGAAAAGGGACTGTTGAGTGATTCGGTGAAGTTCCAAATCCTACCCTACCTCAGAGTGATGTGAGCATAACAGATTAACTTCTACAGAAGGCTGAAAGTGAGAGACAAGAGAAACGGAAAAAGTCCACTGCTGGTAAAACGATACTTGGTTACTCACGTAACCTCGGTTCTCTCTAGAGAGGGAACGAGTATTGCGTAAGGAACTTACGCTACGGGAAAAGTCATCTTTTCTCGAGATACTGAAGCCAAAAAATTATCCTTAATTTTTCATAATTTGTCAACGCAGTGCAGCAGGCGGCACAGCAGAGCTAGAGCGGGCAATACTGCGTGCTCATTGGCTGCCGCGCGGCAACTGCTTAAGCCTACCAGTGAGCCCCGCGTGACGTCACGCCCAATCAGGGCTCGCGCGTCACAGCCCGCCAGAAGGGGCGGCGTCAGAGCGTATAAAAACAGGGCTCGGAGGCTTAATTCTCTGGTTTCTGTCGAATGAAGCGACATGAGCTCGAGGCGCAAGCACGGCAGGGAACGCAATACTCGTTCCCTCTCTAGAGAGAACCGAGGTTACGTGAGTAACCAAGTATCGTTCTCTTACGAGAGGTTCTCTCGTATTGCGTAAGGAACTTACGCTACGGGAACCCTTTGTCAACGCCGTGCGCGCCATGCATCCACACACAACTCCAGGGGGAGGGGGCCCGGGGAGTGAAGAGTGGGAGTGTACATAAGCACCCATAGGGAGAAACAGAGCGGCGCAGCCGGTCTGTATATAAGAGCTTTCCCTGAAAGTGCGGCTCGACCAGAAGAGTCAAATCTAATATCCAGCCTGCGAAGAGCAGGGCATGAACATGATTTTAGACTGCAAGAAGTTTAGCCTGCAGGGCGGGAACTTCCAGGTTATAAAACCTAATAAATGTAGACGGGGAGGCCCAGCCTGCTGCCGTACAAATGTCATAAATGGAAATCCCACTGGACCATGCCCACGATGAGGCAACGCCTCTGGTGGAATGAGCCCGTATGCCCAGAGGGCACTGCAGGTCTTTGGACGCGTATGCTGTCGCGATAGCATCCACTATCCATCTGGATAACGTCTGTTTCGAGGCGGCGAGACCCTTGGTGCGCCCACCAAACGAAACAAAGAGCTGCTCTGAGAGCCTGAAGGCTGCAGAGCGCGTAATATAAAGCCTTAACGCCCTGACAGGGCAAAGGAGGCTATTATCGACCTCGCTGGCTGCCGGCGGCAGGGCTGAGAGGGAGATAACCTGTGCTCTGAAAGGAGTACCCAACACTTTAGGGACATAGCCATGTCTGGGTTTGAGAATGACTAACGAGAATGACTGATAGCGCATGTAAGTCACCCACGCGTTTTACTGAGGCGAGGGCCAGCAGAAAAACGGTTTTGAAAGTGAGGTATTTGAGACCCACAGAGTCTAGCGGCTCGAAGGGAAAAGCTTTAAGGGCCTCCAGGACCAAAGACAGATCCCATATCGGAACCGAAGGTGGCCGCGGAGGGTTCAGCCTCCTGGCGCCTCGCAGGAAACGGGTAACGAGTTCGTTTCTTCCAAGTGCCGAGTCGGCGAACGCAGCAATCGCCGCAACATATACCTTGAGCGTGGAGGGGGACCTGCCCGCGTCCAAGAGCTGGAATCTGAAGGGGACCTGCGATTCCTCTCAGCGAGCGCAGAGAGCCCTGAGCCCAGACCAAAAGGCGTTCTGTTAGAGCGCGCAGGGCTCTGGATCTGAGTCCGCCCTGGCGGTTCACGTAGGACACCACTGACATGTTGTCTGAGCGAACTAGCACGTGGTGTCCCCGCAAGTATGGGAGAAAATGCTTCAAAGCTTTCTCGACCGCTAACATCTCCAGACAGTTTATATGGAGGTTCCGCTCTGGGCCCGACCAGGGGCCGCAGATTGGTCTGCCCTCGTAAAGCGCTCCCCAACCCATGTTGGACGCGTCTGTCGAGACCACTTTGCGGTGTGAGATGGCTCCCATTGTCACTCCCTGACGGTACCATTCGGGCGCTAGCCAGGGCTGCAGGGCTGAGACACAGACCTGAGTCACGCTGACTCGAGCGCTGCCCGAAACCCACGCTCCGCGGGGTACTTTCGATTTCAGCCAGCATTGTAGCGGGCGCATACGAAGTAAACCCAGCCGTAGGACCACTGCGGCTGATGCCATATGGCCTAACAGCCTTTGGAAACGTTTCAGAGGGAGGTATCTGCCCTTTTGGACGGATGCGGCGAGGTGTCGAACACAGCGCGCGCGCTGATCTGACAGCCTGGCAGTCATCGCCACCGAGTCCAGTTCTATTCCTAGGAAGGAAATAGACTGACTGGGGATAAGTGAACTTTTGTCCCAGTTCACCGAAAGACCCAGGCTTTCCAGATGACTGAGAAGCGCTATCTTGTGAGAGATGAGTTCCTCTTTTGACTGCGCTAGAATGAGCCAATCGTCCAGATAGTTCAGGATTCGCATGCCCTGTTTTCTCAGGGGAGCGAGAGCTGAATCCATGCACTTCGTAAATGTGCGGGGTGCTAGGGACAGGCCGAACGGCAGGACGGTATATTGATACACCTGGCCGTCGAAGGCGAATCTCAAGAATGGCCTGTGACGGGGTATAATCTGGATTTGAAAATACGCGTCTTTCAGATCGAGAGATATAAACCAGTCCCTCGGGCGAATTAGCGCGAGGATCTGCCTGGTCGTAAGCATTTTGAACGGCCGTCTCATGAGGGCTCTGTTCAAATGTCTCAGATCTAATATGGGTCTGAGCCCGCCGTCCTTCTTGGGCACGAGGAAATAACGGCTGTAAAAGCCCGCCTCGGTCAGAGAAGGAGGAACTCTCTCTATCGCCTTTTTTCGCAGCAGCTTCGCTATCTCTGCATGCAGCAGATGGGCTGCTTCTGCGTTCACTTTCGTTTCGGTCCGGGCTAGAAAGCGCGGAGGCCGACGACTGAACTGTAGCGAATAGCCCTGTATTACCGTGTCCAGCACCCATGTCGACACACCCGGAATAGCCTTCCATGCATTCGCACTCATAGCTACGGGTCGAATGGCCTCTGAGTCCCGTCCGTTGCATAGCGCGGGACGAGGAATCTGCAGTGGCGGGCGCGCGCTGCGCGCTGAGACAGTGCTGCGAGACGGGGACTCGCTGATAGCAGTGACCGGCCGAATTGCGCTGGGAGAGCGCGCGTGAGTGTTTACAGCAGAGTGTGAACGCGGGGGAGCGGGCACAGGACTCTTTATTAAAACACGGCCGGTGGCGGTGGCGATATCTGAACCCTGAATGTGTGAGACAGAGCGAGCAGTGTGTGGTTGTGAGCACTCGTGAGCGGGCACATTTCCTACACTTATCGCTCGAGCGGCAAGAGCGCGCTTTATGCGAGTGTGCTCTGTAGGGTACACAGGGGGATTTGTGCTTGTGTGTAGAAATGAACACTGGGCCGTGGGCATATTTACTACACTCATAACACTGTCGGCATGAGCCGAATGGCCAGATATTATGCTCATATTGTGATTTATCTGGGTCGCCGTAAAAACGGCGTTTGAGTGCAGGCGAGTGAGTCGACAGACTGGCTCGTTGGCTGCTGAAAACACTACTGCAGTAGCCTTTTTTAAGGGGACTGGCAGAGGAAGACAGATGAATTTTGACGGCGGTCCGGCCGCAGCGGGACCCGGCCGTCTTTTTCTCCCGACGAGTGCTAGGAGGACTTCGCAGGCTCGGGCTTCAGCGAGACTCGAGGCCGAGGCCCTCGCGGGGGCGGCGGCCTGCGCTGGCTGGTTGAGCGGGACCTAGGGCGGCCGCGCTGGCGCTGCTGTGTGGTCGGAGGGCGGGAAGAGCGCTGGGCAGAGCTGCGTGCAGGAGGCTCTGTGCTAGAGCGGCCTGCAGCGGAGCTCGAGCGGCGAGGCAGGAAGAGGCTCATAGCCTGTGATGCCTTCTGCATCTCCGGAAACCGGTCCACAAGGCCACTCACTGCTGGTCCGAAGAGGCCGGTGGGGGAGAGCGGGGCGTTAAGGAAGACGGACCGCTCTGATTCTCCCATATCGGCTAGCGTCAGCCACAGGTGGCGCTCTGTGACGGTGAACGAGGCCATTGAGCGACCGATAGCTTGTGCAGCTACCTTGGTAGCGCGGAGAGAGAGATCTGTCGCGCTGCGCAGGTCGGTCAAGGTGGACTGGTCGGGGCCCTTCTCGTCCAGCTGGCGGAGGAGGTCGGCCTGAAGGACCTGAAGGGCCGCCATCGTGTGCAGGGCTGAAGCGGCCTGTCCGTTAGCCGAGAAGGCGCGGTGGACGAACGCCGAAGTAGTCCTGCAGGCCTTGGACGGGAGGGCAGACTTTGAGCGCCATCTCGCGGATGGGGGGCAAAGGTGCGCTGCGACCGCCTGTTCGACCGGAGGGATGTTGTTGTATCCCTTCTCCGCGGCTCTGTCCACTCGGGAGAGAGTAGCTGAAGCTGAAGAGCGGAGCCTGGCCGAAACCGGAGCGTTCCACGCTTTGGAGAGTTCCTCGTGGAGCTCGGGCAGAAAAGGCGCTGGTCTGGACGCTGTAGACTGGCGGCGTTTGGGCAGGAAGCATCCATCGAGCCTGTTCGGTGGAGGCACCGCAGGCGGGGACCACTCGAGGCCTAAGCGCTCGACTGCCGTCGTGAGGAGGCGGAGAAGCTCGGCGTCCACACCGGTATGGGTCCTGCCAGACTCTCTTGAAGACGAGGCGGAGCGGAGTGAACCGGACCACTCTTCGCTGTCTGACGCCAGAAGAGAGCAGCTGTCCAGAAGCGCATCCACTTCCGCTTCATCCTGAGAGGCGACGGCATCGCGGGCCGTAGCCGGCGGCTGCGCGTCGGGAAGCGGGGGAGGCGAGGGAGAGAGCGAGGCTCGCGGGAGGTGCTCCGGCGAGGGCCTGGCTCGAATCTCCGGCTCCGGTGGTCTCTGCGAGCGGCGTTTCTTCTTACGCGGCCCGGAGACAGTTGGAGCGGGTTCTGCATTGAACAAGGCGAGTCGAGCCCGCAGGGTCGACATCGGCAGTTCCTCGCAGAGTTCGCAGCCGCCCGAAGACAAGGCAACGGCTGCATGGTCACGTCCCAGGCAGAGAGCGCAGACCACGTGGCGGTCTCTGTCGCTGAGCGGAGAGCGGCATGAACCGCATGAAACTCGAGGCATTTTGAAACAAACGCCTTTGCTCTTTTAGTGAGTGCTGCAAGAAAAACACACACAAAGCAAGCGAGAAAGGATATATCGCCGGATAGCTGAACTGGCACGGCAGGCTGAAGGCGGCGAAGATTCGACCGGCTTCCTCAGGCTGTCCTAGGCTGGCTCGTTGCTGGTTTCGACGGCGACGGCTTCTCTCAGAGTGCAGCGATGCGAAGAGCTTCGCTGAAGAGACAGAAATCAGAGAATTAAGCCTCAGAGCCCTGTTTTTATACGCTCTGACGCCGCCCCTTCTGGCGGGCTGTGACGCGCGAGGGCGCGCGTGCCCTGATTGGGCGTGACGTCACGCGGGGCTCACTGGTAGGCTTAAGCAGTTGCCGCGCGGCAGCCAATGAGCACGCAGTATTGCCCGCTCTAGCTCTGCTGTGCCGCCTGCTGCACTGCGTTGACAAATTATGAAAAATTAAGGATAATTTTTTGGCTTCAGTATCTCGAGAAAAGATTACTTTTCCCGTAGCGTAAGTTCCTTACGCAATACGAGAGAACCTCTCGTAAGAGAACTCCCAAAGTGCAGGAGACTCTCAGAGAGACTCTCAGTGCCGATCAAACAGTAAAGGGGAACTAGACTAAACCTGACAGCTTGAATGTGCTGCAGATGTTGGAAGAGCTTTGCAAGGAAATGCAGCAGATGTTTCTGGCTGAGGGCGCGCAAGATGGCGCCGTGTTAACAGCTTGTGTACGTTGCTCGTGAGTTATTTGAGCAAAACTCAGTTTTTACTTTACTATGTCGTGATCTATTTTATTGTAGTATAATGGCTTACTGATTTATATATTTTTTGTTTTGTTTCGTTGGTTGCATTATGGGCAAACGTTCTGCTAAGAACTCAAACAGAAATCTCTCGAATTCCCCTTCGACGACTCAGAGAAAAACTATGGCGCACTCTTCACAGACAGAGGAGATGGACATGCATACCTATGCGACACCTCTCGACTCAGTTTCTACTTTTGATATACCATTACCTGAAACTCCTGACAAACGACCCTTGGCCAAGAAGTCGCGTGTATCAGTAAATGAGGATGATGTACCGAACTCTGTTATCTTGGCGGCAGTTGAAAAAATAGGCAAACTCCAAGAGGAGTCTTTGGCGAGGCTTCAGTCTGTGGAAAAGTCCGTTCAAGAGAACACTGCTTCTATTCGCACCCTCTCCTCATCCATGGAATTCTTTAGCAAGGAAGTCGAAGACGTTACGAAAAGAGTTGCCTCTCTGGAGAACACGGTTACTAGCCTCAAGAAAGAAAATGAAGTCCTTCGTCAATCTTGTCTGGAACTGGATGAATATAAACGGAGATGGAATTTGCGGGTTGCAGGTGTTCCTGAATCTAACAATGAGAATGTAAAGAAGATCATCCTGGATGTCTTTGGACATGTTTCGCCGGAATCTGCCTCGGCTATTGCTAATTCTGTGGACATTGTACATAGACTTGGTCCGAAAACAGCTGAGGATCGTTCTCGTCGTATTATCGTCCAGTTTACGTCGCGCACCATCCGAGACAAACTTTGGAAAGATGCCAAATCTTCTGACTACCTACGACGAAATAACTACAGGATTTTGGAGGACTTGTCTTTGAACATGAAGGAGGAACGCAACAAATTGTGGCCACTAGTGAAACAGGCAAGAGAAGAAGGAAAAAGGGCTGGTTTTAGAGGTGCTTTTGCTTACATAGAGGGGAAAAAGATATCAAGGTAAATCGTTTGTAACTAGATTAGGATTTAAATACAAATTATAAGGTGGTCCATAATGTAAACCACAGGCTGTTTACGGCCATTATATGCTGCTCTGTTTGCAAGAGTTAGTAGTTTTTTCTTTCGTTAAAAAATTAAGCCATGAATGGTTTTGTATTCTGAGTAAGCTCCTTTTTCTCTAATTCTTTACTTTTTTCCAATTTCAGCTTTAAATCTGGTTGTTTAGCATAATTACTTTATCTAATATTTCTTGTTTTTCGCTTAATGTTCGGGGGATAAGAGACATACTTAAGAGAAAATGTGTTTTTTTGTTTTGTAAATCTTTTATTCGGGATGTCTATTTCTTGCAAGAAACTCACTCATGTGAGGAGGACGAGAAATTTTGGCAAAATCAATGGGGTAATAAGATTTTATTTGACCATGGGTCTCGCCGTGCAGCTGGTGTCGCTGTTTTGTTTGGTAGAAATTTCAGTGGTTCAGTTATTGAATTCTTATCTTCATCAGAAGGTAGATGGATATTGGTGGTAATTCAATTCAATGATTTATATTTTATTTTAGTTAATGTATATGGTTTTAATAATTCTGGTATGAATGCTACTCTTATGTCAAAGATTTCTTTGCTTGTTCTTGATAAACGGCGTAAATTCCCCTCTGCCTATACGATTATTGGGGGAGATTTTAATGAAGCCCCAAACTTTCTTGAGGACCGTTATCCTCCTAGAAAATGTCAAAATGCTATTAATCCGATAATTTTGGATATCTGCCAGTCTTTAGATTTGACTGATGCATATAGATTCCTTAATCCTGATTCCACCTCTTTTTCTTGGTTCAAGTCAGATTTAACTAAAAAATCTCGCATTGATTTATGGTTGGTCTCAAGTTCTTTGATTTCTTTTCTGACATCTGTTTCTTGCACTCCTTCTCCACTAACTGATCACTGTGGCATTGAATTGGTTCTGAAGCCACATAATTCCAGAATGTATAATCCTGGCTATTGGAAATTAAATTGTTCCCTGCTTATAAATAAATCTTACTGCACAGGCATAAAGCAGTTAATTGGAAAAATAAATTCAAGGACAGATATGTCCTTTATGTCTAAATGGGAACTACTCAAATTTGAGTGTAGAAAATTCTCAATTTATTTTAGTAAAAAACTTTCCTCGGAAAACAAAAACAAATATGCAGCATTATTTAAAAATATTTCAGATCTTGTAAGTAGGCCGATATCAGAAGAAAATCAAAATATGCTTTATTCTTTACAAGAGGAGTTGAATTCCCTGTATCTTGAAAAGGCAAAGGGAGCTTTTGTAAGATCCAGAGCTAAGTGGCTTGAATTTGGCGAAAAAAACTCTGCTTATTTCTTTAATCTAGAAAAACAACATGGACGGAAGAAAACAATTGATTCTCTTTTTACTGATGGTTCTCTTTCCTCTTGTAAAGATCAGATATCTCAGTTTGTTTACAAATTTTATCAGAAATTATATTCTTCTGCATTTGATAATTTTGCTACGGATTCTTTTTTTGATAAGGTGACACCTTTTATAACCCAAATTTCGGATCTTAGTAAATCTGTTTGTGATATGTCACTTACAAGGAAAGAGTTGGATGATGTGGTAGTAAAATCCCCGTCAAATAAGTCACCTGGTCCTGATGGGCTACCTTTTGAATTTTATAGGGTTTTTTGGGATTACATTAAGGATTTACTTTATGAAGCTTTAAAGGAATGCATTGATCGAGGAGAATTGACCCATACAATGAAGCAAGGCTTAATTGTTTTAATTCCAAAGCCAAATAAAAACACTCAGGATTTAGATAATTGGAGACCTATTTCTCTCCTAAACATAGATTACAAAATTTTGGCAGCTGTGTATGCTAGTCGTCTTAAAAATTGCTTAGAGGAAGTTATCTCGGAAACACAGTCAGGTTTTATGAAGAACCGGCATATATCTAATAATATTCGCCTTATCTTTGATTTATTAGATTATTCTGATTTGATTAGTAATGATGCACTTATTCTTTTCTTAGACTTCTTTAAAGCTTTCGACTCAGTCGAGCATAATTTTATTTTTAGAGCTTTAGACAAATTTGGGTTTGGCCCTAATTTTATTGATGTTGTTAAAACCTTATATAATGACACAAACAGCTGTGTCTCTCTTGCCAATGGTACTTCTCCCAGATTTTATGTTTACCGAGGTATTAGGCAGGGGTGTCCCATCTCCCCTTTTTTGTTTCTACTGGCTGCAGAGTTGTTAAATTTATTTGTGGTAAATTGTACAGCTATTGAAGGAATTCAAATTGGAGAAGAAAAGTTAATGATAAGTCAGTTAGCCGATGATACGTGCATCTTTTTAAAGAATCAATCTCAAGTAAGCTCAATAATCCGTAGCCTTAATAATTTTTCTAAAGCATCTGGGCTAGTAATAAATACAAAAAAAAGTGAAATAATGTTTATACACAAATCAGATGTGACATCTATTGATGGAATATCAGTAAAAAATATTGTTAAATATCTTGGTATTTATATCTGTAAATCTGCCCAGGAGAGAATTTCTTTAAATTTCCATTCTAAATTAGAATCTGCCAAAAAGATTTTAAATTTATGGTTACAAAGAGACCTTACTATATATGGCAGAATTTTGTTATCTAAGGCTGAAGGAATTTCACGCTTTGTTTATCCTTCTATATCACTCTATGTTGATTCTGTCACCTGTAAATCTATTGACTCTCTTAACTTTAAATTTATATGGAAAAATAAAGGGGAACACATTAGCAGGAAATCTTTAACTAAGCCATACTCAAAGGGAGGTTTGAATGTTTTAGATTTTTTTTCCTTGAATCAGGTTTTTAAAATAAACTGGTTGAAAAAATGTTTAAAGGGGAACTCAGTCTGGTTCTGGATTCCTAATACGATCTTTAAAAGATGTGGAGATTTAAATTTTTTGCTTTCTTGTGATTTTAAATGTACGAGACTACCTATGAAACTTTCAAATTTTCATAAGCAAGCCCTTGTGTCATGGAAGCTGATCTTTAAACACAATTTTTCTCCTCATATCATATGGAATAATCAATACATTTTATCTGCCCGCAAATCTTTTTTCTTTCCTGATTGGTTTCATAAGGGCATTGTTTTTGTCTCAGACTTAGTAAACAATAGTGGAGACTTCTATTCTTATAAAGATTTTACTGAACTATATGGTTTAAATGTATCAAAACAGAACTACATTAAACTTACAAAGACTATCCCTCTTAATTTGTTGTTTTTGGTGAAATCTTATAAATCATATGGTAATTTAAATATGAATGTCCCTCAACTAATTATACAAGGTAAAAATATCCTGGATATTAAATGTACAAATATATTTTTAAGAAACTTTATGACTGATAGTAATAATTCAATTATTAAAGCTTATGGGAAATGGTTAGCGCTTTTCCCAAATATCACTTTTCATAAGGTATGGACAGTGCCAAACAAATTTTTGTTTCATAATAAAATAAAAGAAATCCATTTAAAAATTATTCACCGTTATTACCCTTGTAATAAATATCTAAGTAAATTTTACAGTAATATTTCCCCACTATGCTCTTTTTGCCAAGAGGAGGAAGAATCTATTTTACACTTATTTTACTTCTGTTCTTATACTAAACAATTTTGGCTTCAAATTTCAGCTTCCATATTTCTTGCATTTCATCAGTTATGTAATATTTCTGTCAGTAAGGTTATTTTTCACTCTGATGTCTCTGAAAATAAAAAGCTAGATGATATATTAAACTTTTTCTGTATGATGGGAAAATACCATATTCACAAAGCAAGATACCTTAAATTCAAACCTAGTTGCAAAATTTTTGCTTATGATTTACAGTTATTATTGTCTTCACTTCAAAAAATCCCCTCCAATAAAAAAGCTTTGAAAACATCCTGTATTATAGAACAAGTTTTATGTAAGTTGTAATTGTATTTTATTTACTGTTATTATTTACTTTAATTTTCTCTGTATCCCCACATGTTCATGTTCATTGTTTTGTGTTATTTCCATTGTATTGATTTATATTGTAATGCAATAAAAAAATGGAAGCAAGCCCTCGCCCTCTTGGACTAAACAGGAGAGTGAAAGGTTGCAAAAGGTGCAAGGAAGAGGGAATGGGTGAGAACTGTTCGCACTGTTTTAAATATGGGCAGGAGGGCCACTTCTCTCGCTGATACAGAACCACGTCGGGAAATGGGCAAGGACTACCGAGGTGGGGCTAGCAGTACTAATGCTTCGCAAGTTATGATGCATTAGGTTAAAAATCCTTGGTACAAAGTGTAAGGTAACAAGAGACTAAGGTTTACTGGAGGCCTTGGATGGCTGAGGTGTTCTAAAGAAAAAATTTTACTTGTTCACGAAAATGTCAGGAGACATTTCATTTTTTGGAGGAGAGTGTAGCCCTTAGACAGATAAATATTGTCCCCTTTACATTTTGAACTGGGTAGTGGGTATTGACCGAGTTCTGAAAATAAGGAAACTACTGTGACATTTGCTGATAATACTGTTGCGATGTATTTTTAAACTCTTTCCCCGCCATTGACAGAAATTTCTGGCTTTCTGTGTTTTCACTGTTATACGGTAGGGGGCGCTATTAGGCATCTTCTGATAGAGTACTGAATCTCCTGATCAAAACACAGGAGAAGAAGGAGCAGAAACAAGCGATCTCATATGTAAGTATATGCACACGAAAAATAATGTGATCATAAAACTTTAAACAGCATATAAGTCAAAACTGCCTAATAATACTGAATGAAATGTCGACCCAGGACGAGTTATAGTACTGTGAAGCATTAGGGGTGTTGATGGACTCGATCGACTCCATCTGTGTTTTGATCATCGCTCTGAATCTGATCTGGATGTGGTCTTTGACAAAAATGTGATTTTCTCAGCTTTTTGCTCAAAATGTTGCTTTTGTTTTATGAAACTTACCCACGTTCAAGTGTTGATAATAAAGAATGCATAAACTAGAATAAAAGTTGGCTCTGTTCTTTCAATGGATATATTGCATGTTTAGATATTCATACAACAAAATGTTCATGAGGGGTCATGAGTTTCATGAAAATGATCAAAAACACTGGTGGTGGCTGACAACTTTTTTTTTTATTTTAATTTTAAAAAAATTTAAAGCTGGCAGGGAAAGAGTTAAAGAGTGTTATTCTTGTTAAACTCAGCTTCACCAGTAGAGGGCACCCTAAGCGTTACACTAGGCAGAGGATTGGTCGCTGACGCTAGTAAAGCGAAAATATATGGAAGCTTGTTTCCGCCACAGAATAAAACATTTTAAAAGATAATTGCGACTTTTTATCTCACAATTGCGAGTTTACATCTCGCAATTCTGACTTTATTTCTCAGAATTGCGAGATATAAAGTCAGAATTGCGTGAAATAAAGTCGCAATTGCGTGAAATAAAGTCGCAATTGCATCTTATAAAGTCAGAATTCTGACTTTTTTTCTCGCAATTGCGACTTTATATCACGCAATTCTGACTTTATATCTCGCAATTCTGACTTTATAACACGCAATTGTGAGTTTATATCTCGCAATTCTGACATCTTTTCTCAGAATTGTGAGATATAAAGTCCAGTTCTAAAAATAGACAGACTTTTTTTTTTCTTTTTTTTTTTTACCTCAGAATAGTTTATATCTCACAATTCTGACTTTATAACATGCAATTGCGACTTTATATCATGCAATTCTGACTTTATATCTCCCAATTGCAACTTTATTTCTCAGAATTGCGACTTTATATCTTGCAATTTCGACTTTATTTCTCAGAATTGCGACTTTATATGTCGCAATTGCGACTTTATTTCTCAGAATTGCGATTTTATTTCTCACAATTCTGACTTCATATCTCGCAATTCTGAGAAAAAAAGTCACAATTCTGACTTGATATATCGCAATTGTGAGAAAAAAAAGTCAGAATTGTGAGATAAAAAGTCGCAATTATTATTATTTATTTATTATTCAGTGGCGGAAACAAGCTTCCATAGAAATAGGTTCAGTACTTGATGAGTGAGTTCAGGTGTACACGCTACGGAGAGTGTTCCCAATCTAACCTGTGTTTTTCATATTTCCCACAGAAATAAATGCGTTGCACCAAGGACGAGTACCACCTCGTTCTTAAAAAGGGTAACATGGACATTACTTGGACACAGTCACCTCTGATAACAAATTACTCTAAACTTTGATGTGGACACATGCATTTTTTGTAATGCTGCTTTTTTTATATGCATTGTGAAAAGTGCTATACAAATGTTTTCACATATTTCGCTCTGTTGTGTAGCAGTTATCTTTTTTTTTTTTTCACCCCTACATTTTAATTTGTACGTCATGTGTATTTTGAGAGGGAAACAGGACAGCGATAACCGTTAGCCCATTAAGACAAATGATGAGAAAACACAGGCAGGCCTACGATGTTCTTTTCAACACTATTACTCTGATTATGGCACCAAATACAAGAAAGAAAAGTAAAAAGAAGAGCTTTCCATCTTTAGAAATGTTATGTATTTTCAATGGCGTTTAACAACCTTCTACCATTAATTCACAGCTCTTCTTTTTTACAGTATGTTACTTTAATAATAACATGGAAGGTCTTGGACGTGTTCTAGCGAAAAGCTAAAGAGCTAATTACAGATCACATGACCTCCAACTTTGCGTGTGAATGTTTCAAAACAAAAATTATTCTTCTGTTTATTTTTTGGGGTGTCAAAAACAGCTCACAGTGATCAAATTTGTTTTTAGAGAAACACACCAACAGTTACACCAGTGCATATAAAAAAAACAAATAAATGACTATGCAAACACAAATACAGACAGTGTCGAATGATGTCGTTCTATTTACCCGTCAAACATCAGATCTACTGAACACCAAACCATTGAGGATGTTCACCTGTTGAATTTAATTTGAACAGTCCTTTGAAAAGGACAACATGTTTGTTAATGCTATGTTACACAGTTGGTCCATCAAGGTTAATTTCCTTAAAGACACAGAAGCCAGCTCAGGGGAAAACACCGACTTCACCTTACAACATTGCATGTTAACCATAACTTTAACAAAACTGTTGACTAAGTCAAAATTCTAGACATAAGTCATAATTATGAAGTCGAAGATAAAGTCAGTTAACACACAAATTAACACACAAGATAAAGTTAACACACATTAATTAATAATTATAGGCCTAAATCATATTTAATAGATTAAAAAGTCAAAATTATGACATTTTCTTTGTCTATTTTGATGCCATAATTTTGTTATAATTATGACTTGGTTCATCTTGGTTTATCTCATAATTGACTTTTAAAGTAATTATTTCAACTTTTTATGACATAATTGACTTTCATCAAGTCAAAATTCCGACTTTTCATCTATACTTATTAGCAAATCATAATTTTTGACTTTTTATGTCATTTTTTTTTTAATTAATAATTTTGACTTGATCTTATAATCATGACTTAGTATGTTATAATTATGTTTTACCAAAGTATGAATTTCTTTCTTATGTAATCAAAATGGGCTTTCTTACATACATGATCATTTTGATTGCAATATTTTTTTTTAAGAGCTCGAGTTTTGCTGTGCTGGTTTGTAGGGCTGTATGATTTATCCAGAAATCATATTGTTAAACTACATAAAGTGTGTGCAGATGCATGTTTTTTTTGTTTTTTTTTAACAGCATTTACTGTGAACCAAGTCACTGAAAACACTATCATGAGCTATAGTAAAATATTTAGTGCCACAGACCAGTCTTTACAAAAATGAATACATGAATGATTCACTAAGGCTTCGTCCACATTAATAAATATATGGTTTGGGCATTTTGTCAACACCATGTTGCCATTTATGTCTAGCGAAACTAGAGCTTTATAAAATTATTTCCCCAAGTGGTTAGTCATGTGACACATATGTTACCCATAAATACTTATGGTTATACTAATATGTAGACTGTTTAACCGTATTTTAATCGTCACAACTTTTTCTTCTCTTAATTAAAAAAAAAATACTTGAGATATTTGCCTGAAAACGGTTTAGTTTTTATATTTAGACATTCACGTTATCTTGCATTGGTAACAAGCCTCCATTACCTTTCCTGCTTGGGATTGCCAGATGTAAAGAGCTTAAATCCCCAATACATTTTCTGCCCTGTTTTACTTTAAGGTTAGTTCACAGAAATATTTTAACTCTGTTATCATTTACTCATGTCGTTGTAAGATTTTCGTGCATCTTCGGAAAACACAAATGAAGATCTTAAATCTTTCTTTCCCTTAACTACCAATTCGACACTTCAAAAAAGTTCATAAAGAGATCGTAAAATTATTCCATTAGAATTTATCGGTTTAGTCCAAATGTTCTGAAGAGACTCAACAGCTTTATTTGATGAACTGATCAACTTAATTTAGGCTTTATTTCACAAACATTCAGCACACACATCAGTTGTGGTAAACAGAAGCTCAAGCATGGACGCTTGACGTGCGAGAGCCAATGAGGTTCATTCTTGTGTTAGGCAGCATGTTTGAGCATCAGCAGGAACCAACATGAACAAATTGAAAGGTGCTTTATGATCCACCTGCCTCCAATAGGTTTTGCCTTTTAGAGGGACAGCCCATCCTAAACAAGGCAGCTATACATTCCCTTATATAAAAGATAGAATTTATATTAAATACTAAACATTTTGTATTTGTTAGATTCATTAATTTCTCTTTTACTGTCAGTAGCCTACTGTTCTATTAAATGCATTAACTGGACATTATTTCTTAATTCTGATCTTAATCTCTAAACTGTTCATAGACCCCTGCCTTAGAAAACAGTTTAGCAATCTAAACTGAGTTGTCCCTCCTCAAATGATTAAATGCAATTACGAAATATAAACAATTACTGTCGAAAAAAAAGTGCCAACATCAGTATATAGTTGTACTTTCTACAAAGCAAACTACTTCTAAAGTTGGTATAACATTTATAAGTTGAGAATATTGATTTCAGTATAACCCTGCAAGTAAAATACTAAAACTCCATAGTCACTATAGCAGCAACCAAATCATTTGTCAAATCAGAAGCATGAGCAATAAAGGGTTTACAAAAATATAATGTAGTACTGAGGGAACACTTTAAATTATGTCTCTAGAACATTGGGAAACAAAACAGTTCCAAGACAATGGGCCTCAATGGAAGGTAGATTTGTAGCAGTCTAGAAGTTACAGCTGTCGTCAACAAATGAAACAGAACAATTTCATGTTGGTAGCATTGCACAAAATGCAGTCAGACAAAAGGTCAAGGTTTAACATCATTTATTAAATACTCATGGAATCAGTCTCACTTCTCCACTAGAAACCACAGTTTGCCCAGAAGTGGTAGTGTTTAAACGAACATCCCTTCCTAAAAGTGCAAGACAAACAAAAATGAACACTCCTACAACTTTTAAAACAAGCAAAATTAAACAATTGCAATACAGGAAGCACTGACTTTGCCTGGAGCAACTTTGCTGACAAGAGCCAGAAGAGGGATGGCACACCTCCGTACTGCAATGGATGAAGACCTGAGACAAGAACCAAAGCTGGCATTAGGAACCAATAGACAGCTGAAAACTGACACACTGGGTTCTATACCGTTTCCTGCAGAGGAGCCAGTGATGCTGGATCTACAAATGTGAACATCTTCACAACAAAGCGCTTGTAGTGGGTTGGGAACTGAAGACCAGATGATCCAGCCACTGGAACCAATGTGGTCAGGTAACGATCATCCTGGTACGGGCATCTGAAAGGCAAAGAGGCAGTCAGAAACACCTTACTGCACACTAGATGGATACAGACTGTCCTTACTCACCCATCAACCAGAAGGTCCCACTGGGGTAGACTGAGTGGACTAGGGGTTGATGTTGCCCAGCAATGTCCCAGCATCAGGACAATGTTGGGGTCGGTCCTCTCCAAAATGCGCACCTCAACATACACAGGTTCCCGCAGGACTTTTGTGACCGGATAATCAGCATCATTGTAGTAGGATGTGTATGCCTCGTCCCCTGTGGAAGAATACAGTTTTTAACTTAAACTGCTGCAACCTGGAGTTTAAGAAAGGCTTTAGGTACACATGGGACAAACACATACCTTCTGCACAGCCTTTGGTGACACATTGACCATTTGCCAGTCTAAGCTCCACCCTGAGGGGTCCGGGAGCAGCTACTGGTGGAGGTGGAGGAACAGTGTTGACCTCCACAACCAGAGCTTCCACAGAAGTACCAGAGTACCTACACTGGAAGAGAAGTCTGGACAACAAACAGTGAGCTTGTAGCATTTGTCAAAGATTAACATTTATGATATACATCACTTACTCAAAATGGCTGTCCCTTGTGATGGAACCAAGTGGTCCCATAGCCACTTCATATGAGGAGGTCATTCTGTTTTCATACACCACATATCCGCTGTCCTCCTGCAAATAGTAACTGTTGGCATCCAGTCCATTCCAAGCCATGCAGAACAAAACCAGAAGCAGCTACTCACCACCATGCTTGTGCCACATGCAGTGACAGGGAACTGGTATATAGCAAAGAAAGGTGTGGATCCCACAGGACTGCAAGCTGGATCACTTCCATCCAGGAGACGGACTGAATCCAGGCTCAATCGAGGCAGCGTAACATCTCTAGCCACCACTACCACAAACTGACCATCTCTTATACACTGGACAGTCACTGGAACAAGGTACAAGAGAAGGTTATTGCTGAAGATCAGTTTAACATGAACACCTTTACATTGACTCAACACTCTTACCTGCCTTCCCATAGTAACACTGCTGTCCATTAAAGCAGCAGTTGATAGCAGCACACTCAGCACCACTGATACCAGGTGGTCCACATTGGATCTGCTCATAATCAGCTACAGTACATTTGTCAAGGGGCTCTGCCTGTGCCACTGGCTGCTTAGGCTGAAATTGCTGAGGAAACTGTTGACTAGCTTGCTGTTGAACTGACTGAGGAAACTGTTGACTGGCTTGTTGAACTGACTGTGGAAACCGCTGACTAGCTTGTTGAACTGACTGAGGAAACTGTTGACTAGCTTGCTGTTGAACTGACTGAGGAAACTGTTGACTAGCTTGTTGAACTGACTGAGGAAACTGTTGACTAGCTTGCTGTTGAACTGACTGCGGAAACTGTTGACTAGCTTGCTGTTGAAGCTGCAGAGGAAACCGTTGACTAGCTTGCTGTTGAACTGACTGAGGAAACCGCTGACTAGCTTGTTGAACTGACTGAGGAAACTGTTGACTAGCTTGCTGTTGAACTGACTGCGGAAACTGTTGACTAGCTTGCTGTTGAAGCTGCTGAGGAAACTGTTGACTGGCTTGTTGAACTGACTGTGGAAACCGCTGACTAGCTTGTTGAACTGACTGAGGAAACTGTTGACTAGCTTGCTGTGGAACTGACTGCGGAAACTGTTGACTAGCTTGCTGTTGAAGCTGCAGAGGAAACCGTTGACTAGCTTGCAATTGAACTGACTGAGGAAACTGTTGACTAGCTTGTTGAACTGGCTGAGGAAACTGTTGACTAGCTTGCTGTTGAACTGACTGTTGAAACTGTTGACTAGCTTGCTGTTGAAGCTGCAGAGGAAACCGTTGACTAGCTTGCAATTGAACTGACTGAGGAAACTGTTGACTAGCTTGTTGAACTGGCTGAGGAAACCGCTGGTCAGTTTGCTGGAACATCAAAGTTTGAGGATTCTGGGGAAGATTACTCCACTTTGGAACAGCATGACAGAAAGCACAGAACCAAACACAAAGTGCCAGAAAATGAACAGCACACCAACTTCCTGCCATTGTTCAACAGCTAGTCAACCTGTTGAGATGCTGCACTTTGGTCTTTTTGTACTCTACAGACTTTGGCTAATAAATGATGATCCCTCCCTCTTCATTAACAGTCATGATTCTCCAGACTTGCATGAGTGGGCGTTTATGCAACTGGGTGATTCCATTGGTTCTTAAGAATACATTTTCCTTGCTTTTTTCCACCCTAATTAAACATGCATAAAAGCACATATTAGTGGATTTCGCACTGGAGGTTGTGTTGGGAGAAATTAGGCTTTTTCGAAAATGCAAATCAAGTGAACAAATTGTTTCAAAAATGCAACACACTGGTGTTACACAGCTTCAGCAAGAACCAATGAGATTCATTCTCGTGTTACGCAGCACATTTGAGCCTACTCAAGAACCAATGAGGTTCATTCTAGTGTTATGCATCACTTTTTGAGGACACAAAAGAACCAATGAGGTTAATTCTCATGTTACATAGCACATTGGAGCTTCAGCAAGAACCAATGAGGTTCATTCTCATGTTACGCAGCACGTTTGAGCCTACTCAAGAACCAATGCAGTTCATTCTTGTTACACAGCACTAGGGATGTCCTGATCCGATCACGTGATCGGAAATCGGGCCCGATCACGTGGTTTCAGACTCGATCGGAATCGGACGTTACCTCCCGATCAGGACTCGGATATATATGTATATATATTCTCATTATTTTTTAACATATCTATAGTTATGCGGTGGCACAGAGTTACGCCGGTTTCACACTGCACGCGTTAGCAGAGCGTAAGCAGTGCGTATGGTGAGCAGGAGCAGGACACGCGCGTTTTGCTTTCACACTGGCAGCGTTTGTCACGTGCGGCTGAACCGCGATAATGGATAAGTTGGCATTGCTTTATTTCGTTTTCAAATACATTTAAGAGAAAAGACTTGTCAAGAAGCTTATTTTATTAATTTCATTTATATAACTTTTGGTTCTTTGTTTTTATTGTTCTGGCAACAAGTTTGTTTTTGGACATTTGTTTTCTTTTTAAATTGCTGTTGGTCATTTGATCGACTGTTTAAAACACAATAGATATCATCAATGCACTTTTTGGATAAAACTGCGGTGTATTTTGGCCATGATCGTCATTTTAATTCAGCGTAAGCGGCGCAGCAAAAATAGACTTGGCACCAAAACAATCACAGCACTGCTGCTCTGCGCTGCCTCTGCGTGCGGTGTGAATGCTCTAATCTGTTAACATGGGCACCGAAAAAAATACGAGCTGCACGCTCTGCTAATGCGTGAAGTGTGAAACCAGCGAGTGCAGTTCCTAAAAGCACATTACTGGCACAAGACTCGGAGGCAAAAAAACCTGATCGGGACATCCCTACACAGCACGTTTGAGCTTCAACAAGAACCAATGATGTTCATTCTAATGTGTTAGGCAACACATTTGAGCTTTCTCAAGAACTAATGCGGTTCATTCTCGTGTTATGCAGCACGTTTGAGCTTCAGCAAGAACCAGTGAGGTTCATTCTTGTTCTGCAGTGCTTTTTACGTATCCAAAAGAACTAATGAGGTTCATTCTCATGTTACGTAGCATGTTTGAGCTTCAGAAAGAACCAATGAGATTCATTGTTATACAGTGCTTTGAGTATCCAAAAGAAACAATGTCATTAATCATCATGTTACATAGCAAGTTTGAGCTTCAGCAAGACTCAATGAGGTTCATTTGTTTTATGCAGCACTTTTGAGCTTCAGCAAGAAGCTATGAGAACAAAACTACAGGTGCTTTATGATCCACCTGCCTCCCTTCCATAGAGGTTTTGCTCCTAAGACAATGGGCCTCGATGGAAGGTAGATTTGTAGCAGTCTTGAAGTTAATCAACATAAAACAATTTCATGTTGGTAACATTGCACAAAATGTGGTCAGACAAAAGGTCAAGGTTTAACATCATTTATTAAATATTCATTGAATCAGTCTCACTTCTCCACTAGAAACCACAATTTGCCCAGAAGTGGTAGTGTTTAAACGAACATCTCTTCCTAAAAGTGCAAAACAAAGAAAAATTAACACTCCCACAACTTTTAAAACAAGCAAAATTAAACAATTGCAATACAGGAAGCACTGACTTTGCCTGGAGCAACTTTGCTGACAAGAGCCAGAAGAGGGATGGCACACCTCTGTACTGCAATGGATGAAGACCTGAGACAAGAACCAAAGCTGGCATTAGGAACCAATAAACAGCTGAAAACTGACACACTGGGTACTGTACCGTTTCCTGCAGAGGAGCCAGTGATGCTGGATCTACAAATGTGAACATCTTCACAACAAAGCGCTTGTAGTGGGTTGGGAACTGAAGACCAGATGATCCAGCCACTGGAACCAATGTGGTCAGGTAACGATCATCCTGGTACGGGCATCTGAAAGGCAAAGAGGCAGTCAGAAACACCTTACTGCACACTAGATGGATACAGACTGTCCTTACTCACCCATCAACCAGAAGGTCCCACTGGGGTAGACTGAGTGGACTAGGGGTTGATGTTGCCCAGCAATGTCCCAGCATCAGGACAATGTTGGGGTCGGTCCTCTCCAAAATGCGCACCTCAACATACACAGGTTCCCGCAGGACTTTTGTGACCGGATAATCAGCATCACTGTAGTAGGATGTGTATGCCTCGTCCCCTGAGGAAGAATACAGTGTTTAACTTAAACTGCTGCAACCTGGAGTTTAAGAAAGGCTTTAGGTACACATGGGACAAACACATACCTTCTGCACAGCCTTTGGTGACACATTGACCATTTGCCAGTCTAAGCTCCACCCTGAGGGGTCCGGGAGCAGCTACTGGTGGAGGTGGAGGAACAGTGTTGACCTCCACAACCAGAGCTTCCACAGAAGTACCAGAGTACCTACACTGGAAGAGAAGTCTGGACAACAAACAGTGAGCTTGTAGCATTTGTCAAAGATTAACATTTATGATATACATCACTTACTCAAAATGGCTGTCCCTTGTGATGGAACCAAGTGGTCCCATAGCCACTTCATATGAGGAGGTCATTCTGTTTTCATACACCACATATCCGCTGTCCTCCTGCAAATAGTAACTGTTGGCATCCAGTCCATTCCAAGCCATGCAGAACAAAACCAGAAGCAGCTACTCACCACCATGCTTGTGCCACATGCAGTGACAGGGAACTGGTATATAGCAAAGAAAGGTGTGGATCCCACAGGACTGCAAGCTGGATCACTTCCATCCAGGAGACGGACTGAATCCAGGCTCAATCGAGGCAGCGTAACATCTCTAGCCACCACTACCACAAACTGACCATCTCTTATACACTGGACAGTCACTGGAACAAGGTACAAGAGAAGGTTATTGCTGAAGATCAGTTTAACATGAACACCTTTACATTGACTCAACACTCTTACCTGCCTTCCCATAGTAACACTGCTGTCCATTAAAGCAGCAGTTGATAGCAGCACACTCAGCACCACTGATACCAGGTGGTCCACATTGGATCTGCTCATAATCAGCTACAGTACATTTGTCAAGGGGCTCTGCCTGTGCCACTGGCTGCTTAGGCTGAAATTGCTGAGGAAACTGTTGACTAGCTTGCTGTTGAACTGACTGAGGAAACTGTTGACTGGCTTGTTGAACTGACTGTGGAAACCGCTGACTAGCTTGTTGAACTGACTGAGGAAACTGTTGACTAGCTTGCTGTTGAACTGACTGAGGAAACTGTTGACTGGCTTGTTGAACTGACTGTGGAAACCGCTGACTAGCTTGTTGAACTGACTGAGGAAACTGTTGACTAGCTTGCTGTTGAACTGACTGAGGAAACTGTTGACTAGCTTGTTGAACTGACTGAGGAAACTGTTGACTAGCTTGCTGTTGAACTGACTGCGGAAACTGTTGACTAGCTTGCTGTTGAAGCTGCAGAGGAAACCGTTGACTAGCTTGCTGTTGAACTGACTGAGGAAACCGCTGACTAGCTTGTTGAACTGACTGAGGAAACTGTTGACTAGCTTGCTGTTGAACTGACTGCGGAAACTGTTGACTAGCTTGCTGTTGAAGCTGCTGAGGAAACTGTTGACTGGCTTGTTGAACTGACTGTGGAAACCGCTGACTAGCTTGTTGAACTGACTGAGGAAACTGTTGACTAGCTTGCTGTGGAACTGACTGCGGAAACTGTTGACTAGCTTGCTGTTGAAGCTGCAGAGGAAACCGTTGACTAGCTTGCAATTGAACTGACTGAGGAAACTGTTGACTAGCTTGTTGAACTGGCTGAGGAAACTGTTGACTAGCTTGCTGTTGAACTGACTGTTGAAACTGTTGACTAGCTTGCTGTTGAAGCTGCAGAGGAAACCGTTGACTAGCTTGCAATTGAACTGACTGAGGAAACTGTTGACTAGCTTGTTGAACTGGCTGAGGAAACCGCTGGTCAGTTTGCTGGAACATCAAAGTTTGAGGATTCTGGGGAAGATTACTCCACTTTGGAACAGCATGACAGAAAGCACAGAACCAAACACAAAGTGCCAGAAAATGAACAGCACACCAACTTCCTGCCATTGTTCAACAGCTAGTCAACCTGTTGAGATGCTGCACTTTGGTCTTTTTGTACTCTACAGACTTTGGCTAATAAATGATGATCCCTCCCTCTTCATTAACAGTCATGATTCTCCAGACTTGCATGAGTGGGCGTTTATGCAACTGGGTGATTCCATTGGTTCTTAAGAATACATTTTCCTTGCTTTTTTCCACCCTAATTAAACATGCATAAAAGCACATATTAGTGGATTTCGCACTGGAGGTTGTGTTGGGAGAAATTAGGCTTTTTCGAAAATGCAAATCAAGTGAACAAATTGTTTCAAAAATGCAACACACTGGTGTTACACAGCTTCAGCAAGAACCAATGAGATTCATTCTCGTGTTACGCAGCACATTTGAGCCTACTCAAGAACCAATGAGGTTCATTCTAGTGTTATGCATCACTTTTTGAGGACACAAAAGAACCAATGAGGTTAATTCTCATGTTACATAGCACATTGGAGCTTCAGCAAGAACCAATGAGGTTCATTCTCATGTTACGCAGCACGTTTGAGCCTACTCAAGAACCAATGCAGTTCATTCTTGTTACACAGCACTAGGGATGTCCTGATCCGATCACGTGATCGGAAATCGGGCCCGATCACGTGGTTTCAGACTCGATCGGAATCGGACGTTACCTCCCGATCAGGACTCGGATATATATGTATATATATTCTCATTATTTTTTAACATATCTATAGTTATGCGGTGGCACAGAGTTACGCCGGTTTCACACTGCACGCGTTAGCAGAGCGTAAGCAGTGCGTATGGTGAGCAGGAGCAGGACACGCGCGTTTTGCTTTCACACTGGCAGCGTTTGTCACGTGCGGCTGAACCGCGATAATGGATAAGTTGGCATTGCTTTATTTCGTTTTCAAATACATTTAAGAGAAAAGACTTGTCAAGAAGCTTATTTTATTAATTTCATTTATATAACTTTTGGTTCTTTGTTTTTATTGTTCTGGCAACAAGTTTGTTTTTGGACATTTGTTTTCTTTTTAAATTGCTGTTGGTCATTTGATCGACTGTTTAAAACACAATAGATATCATCAATGCACTTTTTGGATAAAACTGCGGTGTATTTTGGCCATGATCGTCATTTTAATTCAGCGTAAGCGGCGCAGCAAAAATAGACTTGGCACCAAAACAATCACAGCACTGCTGCTCTGCGCTGCCTCTGCGTGCGGTGTGAATGCTCTAATCTGTTAACATGGGCACCGAAAAAAATACGAGCTGCACGCTCTGCTAATGCGTGAAGTGTGAAACCAGCGAGTGCAGTTCCTAAAAGCACATTACTGGCACAAGACTCGGAGGCAAAAAAACCTGATCGGGACATCCCTACACAGCACGTTTGAGCTTCAACAAGAACCAATGATGTTCATTCTAATGTGTTAGGCAACACATTTGAGCTTTCTCAAGAACTAATGCGGTTCATTCTCGTGTTATGCAGCACGTTTGAGCTTCAGCAAGAACCAGTGAGGTTCATTCTTGTTCTGCAGTGCTTTTTACGTATCCAAAAGAACTAATGAGGTTCATTCTCATGTTACGTAGCATGTTTGAGCTTCAGAAAGAACCAATGAGATTCATTGTTATACAGTGCTTTGAGTATCCAAAAGAAACAATGTCATTAATCATCATGTTACATAGCAAGTTTGAGCTTCAGCAAGACTCAATGAGGTTCATTTGTTTTATGCAGCACTTTTGAGCTTCAGCAAGAAGCTATGAGAACAAAACTACAGGTGCTTTATGATCCACCTGCCTCCCTTCCATAGAGGTTTTGCTCCTAAGACAATGGGCCTCGATGGAAGGTAGATTTGTAGCAGTCTTGAAGTTAATCAACATAAAACAATTTCATGTTGGTAACATTGCACAAAATGTGGTCAGACAAAAGGTCAAGGTTTAACATCATTTATTAAATATTCATTGAATCAGTCTCACTTCTCCACTAGAAACCACAATTTGCCCAGAAGTGGTAGTGTTTAAACGAACATCTCTTCCTAAAAGTGCAAAACAAAGAAAAATTAACACTCCCACAACTTTTAAAACAAGCAAAATTAAACAATTGCAATACAGGAAGCACTGACTTTGCCTGGAGCAACTTTGCTGACAAGAGCCAGAAGAGGGATGGCACACCTCTGTACTGCAATGGATGAAGACCTGAGACAAGAACCAAAGCTGGCATTAGGAACCAATAAACAGCTGAAAACTGACACACTGGGTACTGTACCGTTTCCTGCAGAGGAGCCAGTGATGCTGGATCTACAAATGTGAACATCTTCACAACAAAGCGCTTGTAGTGGGTTGGGAACTGAAGACCAGATGATCCAGCCACTGGAACCAATGTGGTCAGGTAACGATCATCCTGGTACGGGCATCTGAAAGGCAAAGAGGCAGTCAGAAACACCTTACTGCACACTAGATGGATACAGACTGTCCTTACTCACCCATCAACCAGAAGGTCCCACTGGGGTAGACTGAGTGGACTAGGGGTTGATGTTGCCCAGCAATGTCCCAGCATCAGGACAATGTTGGGGTCGGTCCTCTCCAAAATGCGCACCTCAACATACACAGGTTCCCGCAGGACTTTTGTGACCGGATAATCAGCATCACTGTAGTAGGATGTGTATACCTCGTCCCCTGAGGAAGAATACAGTGTTTAACTTAAACTGCTGCAACCTGGAGTTTAAGAAAGGCTTTAGGTACACATGGGACAAACACATACCTTCTGCACAGCCTTTGGTGACACATTGACCATTTGCCAGTCTAAGCTCCACCCTGAGGGGTCCAGGAGCAGCTACTGGTGGAGGTGGAGGAACAGTGTTGACCTCCACAACCAGAGCTTCCACAGAAGTACCAGAGTACCTACACTGGAAGAGAAGTCTGGACAACAAACAGTGAGCTTGTAGCATTTGTCAAAGATTAACATTTATGGTATACATCACTTACTCAAAATGGCTGTCCCTTGTGATGGAACCAAGTGGTCCCATAGCCACTTCATATGAGGAGGTCATTCTGTTTTCATACACCACATATCCACTGTCCTCCTGCAAATAGTAACTGTTGGCATCCAGTCCATTGCAAGCCATGCAGAACAAAACCAGAAGCAGCTACTCACCACCATGCTTGTGCCACATGCAGTGACAGGGAACTGGTATATAGCAAAGAAAGGTGTGGATCCCACAGGACTGCAAGCTGGATCATTTCCACCCAGGAGACGGACTGAATCCAGGCTCAATCGAGGCAGCGTAACATCTCTAGCCACCACTACCACAAACTGACCATCTCTTATACACTGGACAGTCACTGGAACAAGGTACAAGAGAAGGTTATTGCTGAAGATCAGTTTAACATGAACACCTTTACATTGACTCAACACTCTTACCTGCCTTCCCATAGTAACACTGCTGTCCATTAAAGCAGCAGTTGATAGCAGCACACTCAGCACCACTGATACCAGGTGGTCCACATTGGATCTGCTCATAATCAGCTACAGTACATTTGTCAAGGGGCTCTGCCTGTGCCACTGGCTGCTTAGGCTGAAATTGCTGAGGAAACTGTTGACTAGCTTGCTGTTGAACTGACTGAGGAAACTGTTGACTGGCTTGTTGAACTGACTGTGGAAACCGCTGACTAGCTTGTTGAACTGACTGAGGAAACTGTTGACTAGCTTGTTGAACTGACTGAGGAAACCGTTGACTAGCTTGCTGTTGAACTGACTGAGGAAACTGTTGACTAGCTTGTTGAACTGACTGAGGAAACTGTTGACTAGCTTGCTGTTGAAGCTGCTGAGGAAACTGTTGACTGGCTTGTTGAACTGACTGAGGAAACTGTTGACTAGCTTGCTGTTGAAGCTGCTGAGGAAACTGTTGACTAGCTTGTTGAACTGACTGAGGAAACTGTTGACTAGCTTGCTGTTGAAGCTGCTGAGGAAACTGTTGACTAGCTTGCTGTTGAAGCTGCTGAGGAAACTGTTGACTGGCTTGTTGAACTGACTGTGGAAACCGCTGACTAGCTTGTTGAACTGACTGAGGAAACTGTTGACTAGCTTGCAATTGAACTGACTGTTGAAGCTGCAGAGGAAACCGTTGACTAGCTTGCTGTTGAACTGACTGAGGAAACTGTTGACTAGCTTGCAATTTAACTGACTGTTGAAGCTGCAGAGGAAACCGTTGACTAGCTTGCTGTTGAACTGACTGAGGAAACTGTTGACTGGCTTGTTGAACTGACTGTGGAAACCACTGACTAGCTTGTTGAACTGACTGAGGAAACTGTTGACTAGCTTGCTGTTGAACTGACTGCGGAAACTGTTGACTAGCTTGCTGTTGAAGCTGCGGAGGAAACCGTTGACTAGCTTGCTGTTGAACTGTCTGCAGAAACTGTTGACTAGCTTGCTGTTGAACTGGCTGAGGAAACTGTTGACTAGCTTGCTGTTGAACTGACTGAGGAAACTGTTGACTAGCTTGCTGTTGAACTGACTGAGGAAACCGCTGGTCAGTTTGCTGGAACATCAAAGTTTGAGGATTCTGGGGAAGATTACTCCACTTTGGAACAGCATGACAGAAAGCACAGAACCAAACACAAAGTGCCAGAAAATGAACAGCACACCAACTTCCTGCCATTGTTCAACAGCTAGTCACACTGTTAAGATGCTGCCCTTTGGTCTTTTTGTACTCTACAGACTTTGGCTAATAAATGATAATCCCTCCCTCTTCATTAACAGTCATGATTCTCCAGACTTGCATGAGTGGGCGTTTATGCAACTGGGTGATTCCATTGGTTCTTAAGAATACATTTTCCTTGCTTTTTTCCACCCTAATTAAACATGCATAAAAGCACATATTAGTGGATTTCGCACTGGAGGTTGTGTTGGGAGAAACGAGGCTTTTTCGAAAATTCAAATCAAGTGAACAAATTGTTTCAAAAATGCAACACACTGGTGTTACACAGCTTCAGCAAGAACCAATGAGATTCATTCTCGTGTTACGCAGCACGTTTGAGCTTCAGCAAGAACCAGCGAGGTTCATTCTTGCGTTATGCAGCACTTTGAGGATCCAGAAGAACCAATGAGGTTAATTCTAATGTTACGTAGCAGTGTTTGAGCTTCAGCAAGAACCAATGATGTTCACTTGTTTTATGCAGCACATTTGAGCTTCAGCAAGAAGCTATTAAGACAAAATTACAGGTGCTTTATGATCCACCTGCCTCCCTTCCATAGAGGTTTTGCCCCTAAGACAATGGGCCTCGATGGCAAAAGATTTTACTACTTTATTTGTAGCAGTCTAGAAGTTACAGCTGTCGTCAACATAACAAATAAAAGAACAATTTCATGTTGGTAGCATTGCACAAAATGCAGTCAGACAAAAGGTCAAGGTTTAACATCATTTATTAAATACTGATGGAATCAGTCTCACTTCTCCACTAGAAACCACAGTTTGCCCAGAAGTGGTAGTGTTTAAACGAACATCCCTTCCTAAAAGTGCAAGAAAACAAACAAAAATTAACACTCCCACAACTTTTAAAACAAGCAAAATTAAACAATTGCAATACAGGAAGCACTGACTTTGCCTGGAGCAACTTTGCTGACAAGAGCCAGAAGAGGGATGGCACACCTCCATACTGCAATGGATGAAGACCTGAGACAAGAACCAAAGCTGGCATTAGGAACCAATAGACAGCTGAAAACTGACACACTGGGTACTATACCGTTTCCTGCAGAGGAGCCAGTGATGCTGGATCTACAAATGTGAACATCTTCACAACAAAGCGCTTGTAGTGGGTTGGGAACTGAAGACCAGATGATCCAGCCACTGGAACCAATGTGGTCACTCCCAGTCTATTCAAACCTGCCCCTGTCGTCAGACACCCCATCGCCGCCAGACTTCAACCATAAGTAGATCCAGGTAATGTTCACCGTTGGTCGGAGGTGGAAACCTGCGCAAACAATTTTTTAAAGTGCTAGAGGGGGTGCGCTCTCCCCAGTAGTCTCCTCATCCTGGCTGCCGGGACCTAGCTCTGTTTAGCCCAGCCTATTTCGCACCACCAGCGCATTGCTTTCCTGTTGTGGTGTGCTCCCTTAGCCTTGCCTCAAGAGGCTAACCCACAAGGCAGTGGGGCTTTTTACCCATAGCTGGGGCAGTGGTTGATGGGCGTCAGGGCGTGTCCACCGTGTGGTGGGCCTGCACACCACATCTCTGGGGCCCACTGCTGCTCCGAGATCCCCTGCAGTTTAGCCTGAGACTGTGAGGTACCCAGTTACCATGTGTGGCCGCGAGGAGGCACTGCAAGAGTCTTGGTGGTGGAGAGGCTGTGTACTGGCGGAGGAGACTTACGCACTTGGCTCCTCTTTTCACTAGCCAGCGGCGGTAGTTAAAAAGCAGAAAGTTGCAAGCAGCGTGCACTAACTACAAACACCTCCACACTACTGCACTAGACACTTCACACACACACTGAGTCACACACACACACGCTCCAGATCTGATGAAGGACCTGCACCTACACACACACACACACACACACACACACGCACACACACACACAAACACACAAACACACTCTCCAGATCTGATGAAGGACCTGCGCCTGGACACACTCACACACACACAAACACACACTCCAGATCTGATGAAGGACCTGCGCCTGGACACACTCACACACACACAAACACACACTCCAGATCTGATGAAGGACCTGCACACACACACACACACAAACAAACACACTCTCCAGATCTGATGAAGGACCTGCGCCTGGACACACTCACACACACACACTTACATTCCAGATCTGATGAAGGACCTGCGCCTGGACACACTCACACACACACACTTACATTCCAGATCTGATGAAGGACCTGCGCCTGGACACACTCACACACACACACTTACATTCCAGATCTGATGAAGGACCTGCGCCTGGACACACTCACACACACACACTTACATTCCAGATTCTGATGAAGGACCTGCGCCTGGACACGATGACAACGCAGTCCGGTTTATGTGGCTACGCGGAAGCGGTTAAAAAAAATCTGTATTAAACATTTTTAAGGCCAGACAAATAATTTATTGAGGTCCATTTGTAAAGAAAGACTACACACATATATATTGAAACGTGCATACCTATAGACTAAACATGTAATATGCATGTGCACGCCGTCAGCGTTCTCACAGATTCACGTTTTTGAAGTTTACGCGGCGATTTACACAGACCTTTTTTTCAATATTATTCAATGCTTGCACCTTGGAACTTATTTCAAGGTTTGCGTTCTCGAGCCACCAAACACTGTTTTTGTGCGGATGAGCTAATAACTAATGATCTTCGCAACGGAAGTGAATCAATCAAAACTAACTTTAGCTGTAAACAGTTTTGTAAAGCTCCTAAACTCTGGAATGGCCTTCCTGATATTGTTCGAGGCTCAGACTCGCTGTCCCAGTTTAAAACTAGATTAAAGACGCATCTCTTTAGCCAAGCGTTCGCATAATACTTACTACAGTTGAATCATATCGAATGCATTAATATTATGAACAGCAGCTATGCTAATTATTTCCCATCTGCTTTTCTGTCGTTATCTCGGGACGCTAGTAAATAGAGTTCGTCAGCTCCAGTTTGTATCCAGCCTCACCTTCAGATGCCCCAACACCCGTGAAGAGACGACTCGACGCCTGTGAAGAGACGACTCAACGCTGGCGATATGTTATATGGGGCGCCGTTTGTAAAGCGACTACAAAATAACAGCAACATTTTGTCACATTTAGCTTCAAACAATGTTTAAAAAACTGGTATGAATTTTAGACGGTCAATTTTTACCACATTTACAACAATATTTGTCAACTTAGAGATATTTTAAATAGTTAAATCTAAATATTAAATGTTACACCTAAATGTTAAATGTTAAATCTAAATGCTAAATCTAAATCTAAATGTTAAATCTAAATCTAAATCTAAATGTTAAATCTAAATCTAAATGTTAAATCTAAATATTAAATCTAAATCTAAATGTTAAATCTAAATCTAAATCTAAATGTTAAATCTAAATGTTAAATATAAATATAAATGTTAAATATAAATATTAAATCTAAATCTAAATGTTAAATCTAAAGCTAAATCTAAATGTTAAATGTTAAATCTAAATGTTAAATCTAAATCTAAATCTAAATCTAAATGTTGAATCTAAATGTTTCGGGTGAAACTAAATATTTAACTAATATGCAAATTCCAAATGACGGTAACCGGAAGTGCCAAAATAAAAGCTCGAGGAGGTCAGTGTGTGTTTATCGATGTTTATAGCATGGTTTATAGTGTCAAATAACGAATAAAAAACCATCTCATAATAATAACTATAATATAACGATAATAACTACCTAAAATAATAAACACGTTTGGAGAAATTGTAGAGTTTCGTGATGAGAGTGATGACAGAGTGATGACATGACATTCAGTCAAAGTGAGCCCCCTCGTGGCTGGCTATTATGGCTACAGGTCATAAGTCCCGCACTTTTCATAAAAGTGACACTAGCCTTCAAATACAGTTTCTCCAAACGTGTTTATTATTTAGGTAGTTATTATCACGATAATCCATGTCCAAAAGTCCATTTCCTCGGATGAGATGTTTTTTATTCGTTATTTGACTCTATAAACCATGCTATAAACACACACTGACCTCCTCGAGCTTTTATTTTGGCACTTCCGGTTACCGGCATTTTGAATTAGCATATTAGTTAAATATTTAGTTTCACTCGAAACATTTAGATTCAACATTTAGATTCAGATTTAACATTTAGATTTAGATTCAACATTTAGATTTAGATTTAACATTTAGATTTAACATTTAGATTTGGATTTAATATTTAGATTTAACATTTAGATTTAGATTTAATATTTAGATTTATATTTAGATTTAACATTTATATTTATATTTATATTTAACATTTAGATTTAGCATTTAGATTTATCAACATTTAGGTGTAACATTTAATATTTAGATTTAACTATTTAAAATATCTCTAAGTTGACAAATATTGTTGTAAATGTGGTAAAAAGTGACCAGTTTTTTAAACATTGTTTGAAGCTAAATGTGACAAAATGTTGCTGTTATTTTCAGCGTGAGCCGCTTTACAAATGGTGCCCCATAATGTTATGCCCTAAATTAATACGATTAACTAACTGTATTTTTCTATGTACATTTCTGAAATGCACTTTCTGTAAAGCTGCTTTGAAACAATCTATATTGGTAAAAGCGCTATATAAATGAAGGTGACTTGACTTTTGAATTTTTTTGACTCACTAAATCTGCCAAATTGTCTTGTATTTCACCAAGTAAAGAAAGCTAGGACCATAAACAATGTTTGCATTGTGACATTACTGTTCTGTATATTATAGTTTATAATTATTTTACCCTATATATTTTTTATACATTCCACTTTAAACAGGCTTACATAAGAAGAGCGAAAGATCACATAAAAATAACGGTTAAAGGAACACTCCACCGTTTTTTGAAATAGGGCTTATTCACCTTCTTTCCTACATTTAGATAGGTGGGCAAATGCATTTTTGTCTCAGTGCATGCATTGTTTTAGTTTGACAGGGTCAGTGCTAGCTTAGCTTAGCATAATGAATGGAATCCTTTGTTGCCAGCTAGCATTTCCTGAGTAAAAGTAATATATAAAAAAAAAAAAAAACACCTAATTACTTCTTGTGGCCTGCGTATTCACAATGAGTACAAACAGCGATGCAGATTAACACTAGGAGATTTCCTAGGCAGATATTGACATATATTAAGGACTATATTAGGGGGAAGCACAGGCGAAGCACTGCTACTTGGGCGTGATATCTCTGCGCCCAAGTAGCAGTGCTTCCCCCTAATATAGTCCCAAGTCAATATCTGCATAGGAAATCGCCTAGTGTTAATCTGCATCACTATAGTATTTGTACTCATTGTGAATACGCAGGCCACAAGAAGTAATTAGGTGGTTTTTATTTTATTTTTTATATTACTTTTACTCAGGACATGCTAGCTGGCAACAAAGGATTCCATTCATTATGCTAAGCTAAGCTAGCGTCGACCCTGTCAAACTAAAACAATGCATGCACTGAGACAAAAATGCATTTGCCCACCTATCTAAATGTAGGAAAGAAGGTGAATAAGCCCTATTTCAAAAAACGGTGGAGTGTTCCTTTAAGAGAACCATGAAAATAAGGCGGAGCTTAAGGGCAGTTCTGATGAAAATATTATCACGATGCAAAACATATAAATAGTCTTAGCTTTATTTAGCACTTTAACACTATTTATTTTTTCTTTTGATTTGGGGAGAAATATTACCTTGACATTTCCGTGTGAGACACTAATGAAGTGCTTGACTGTCAACACACGCGTAGCCTAAATTAGCCTACCTGACACACATAGGCTACAGCTGTACAATTATTACTTATGTATGTAATGGAAAAAGATTAAACTGATAATTAGCTGTTCGAACGCCCCACCTTTTTTTGTGTGTTATTGTTTGTGTGTTTTTTATTTATTTTATTGCATAACAGAACAATACCAACATACACATACAGAGGATCACAATGTATTCTATTATCTATTAAATTAAAAATAGCATCAAAGGAAACAATAAAACCATAAAAAAAACGAATAAAATAAAAAATAAATTATACAGGGGATAACTTACAAAAAAGTCCAAAAAGATCTATACAGTCTATACATCCGTTTCGCTTTTTTATTTCTTAATGCCTCAATATGAGTATAACGCCCCACCCGTTCCCCTCTCTGTCTAGTGTTTGATTGACATCAGCAGTGGCCAATAGGAACGCGCGGTTTGCACACAAGGGCAGTTCTTCAGAAGTTTATGGTGGTCTGCTGACCGGATAGGAAAACTTTCTGCCTGCCTACGTTTTTCTCTCTGTCTGACAACTGGAGTTTGACATATTAAGTCGGTTTTGTTTGTGTTAAAGCGGTTTATTTAGAGTCAGCGAGTTATGAAGTGATCGGTCGAGTTTCTCTGGGGTTTGTGGTGTTTGACCGAAGCTCGTCATGGGGAACCGCGGGATGGAGGACTTGATTCCCCTGATTAATAAACTGCAGGACGCCTTCAGCTCCATCGGCCAGAGCTGTAACCTGGAGCTGCCGCAGATCGCGGTGGTGGGCGGCCAGAGCGCCGGGAAGAGCTCGGTGCTGGAGAACTTCGTGGGCAGGTGACCGTGCGGCTTCGACATGATAAAACACAGTCTTTTGTGTAAACAACACTGAAATAGGACAAATACTTATATCAATTCGAGAGAAAATTGGTCTTGAACTTGAAAATGTGTGCCCCACCATTAAAACTCAAATGATCCGTTGAAGCGGTCAGTGATCAGAATGTCACTGCTAGTCAAAAATTAACCATTTCAGAGTGTTGCTGTGCTCTAAAAATGATAGGAAATTAACATTAAAGGCCCGTTCACACACCAAGAACTATAACTTTATCAAATATAGACCGGTAACAGCACAGAGGAACGATCGTTGGAATCACTTTTTCAACGGTTTTTTTTTTTTTTTTCAGCTGATAAACAAACAAATATTGACAGCCAATCAGAATCCAGATCTCGAGCATTTAAAGCGGCAGAACACCATAAACTTCAGCGAGCGCTTAACAAAACGTTAAAACATTAAACTCAAATGATCCGTTGAAGTGGTCAGTGATCAGAATGTCACTGCTAGTCAAAAAATTTACTATTTCAGAGTGTTGCTGTGCTCTAAAAGTGATAGTTAACACAAAAATTTACATAAAAGGCCCGTTCACACAGCACGAACGATATCGTTGGAATCACTTTATCAACATATTATTATTTTTTTTCAGCTGATAAACAATATAAAATTGACAGCCAATCAGAATCCAGCTCGATAATTTAAAGCAGCAGAAAACGTAAACTTCAGCGAGCGCTTAATCGACATTACACGATATCGTTGTATTTAAAGGCATCGTTGTTGGTGTGAATTGGCCTTAAAGGGATAGTTCACTCAAATGTTATTCCAAACCTGTATGAATTTCCTCCTACTGCTGGAACACAAAACATATATTTTGAAGAATATGGGTAACCAAACAGTGATGGACCCTATTGAGTTCCATAGTATGGAAAGAAATGCTATGGAAGTGAATGGGACCATTTACTGACCTTTATGTTGTTACAGACCCATTTTTATTTGGATGTTTTAAGACATTTCATACAGATCTCTTCCATACAACAACAATAATTCATAGTGACCACCATGTCATACTCCGAAAATCACCACAAAAGCGTCACAACAGTAGTCCATATGTCTCATTTAATAGTGAGAATGATAGCATACGGGTTTGGAAGGACTGAGTGTGAGTGAATGAAGATATAATCTGTGTATCACTGCAGATCATGAGCGTCTTCATCCTTCAGAGGCTCAAATGTATTGATATCTGTTTCTGAATGGTTCACTAAACCACATCTAACTGTGTGATTGAGACTTCAGCGTGTTCGGACTTGACATCTTCAGGATTCCTGCTCAAGCAACAGGAAGAGCAACACACACACACACACACACACACACACACACACACACACACACACACACACACATACATACATATATGTGTAAGCTTCTATATAAATATATATAGCCTATGCATGGAGACTTTGGTCTGGGAAGTGAAACAAGATTTCCTCTTTTCTTTGAGGGTGTGTGTTTTCAGTATACTTTGATGAACCAGAGAATTATGCTGTCATTCTGTGTCATTTCATTAACAAATGAACCCTTCACTGAGAAAGGACAATTTTTAATTTAGTTTTTTTTCCACAGAGTTTCTAAAAAAATCTTCTTTTGGGTGTTTTCTGTATATTTTACTGCATTTTAATGCCACAGAAGCTGGCATGGCATATACCACAAGCAATCCAAAAGTTAATGTTTTGAATGTTAGTAATGTTCATTCATCTCTGTTTCTCTGTCGTTCAGAGACTTCCTCCCCCGAGGATCCGGCATCGTCACTCGCAGGCCTCTGATTCTCCAGCTAGTCAACAGTAAAGCAGGTATAACACACATTACACCTTATGAACATCGAATCTCTCACACTTAAAGGTGTGTTCACGCCTTTCAAACTGTCAAAATGATTACCTGTATTAGGGCGATTCCACAGTTTAGGGCCAACTGCAAGGACAACAGCCTGCAAAATCAATCTTCATGGAGAAAGCCATTGTCCTCAGGTTAACATCCTGAGAAAACCTGGGGTACAGCTGTGTGAAAGGCAGGATAAATCTGGCAATGGTAAACTAGTAAACTTTGATCAAAGTTGAGTTGATGTCAAATTTAACGTATGTAACATGGACGGAAAAACAATGTAAGTTCAAGCAGAAAGTGTACTTAATTTAATTCAGTTTAATAAAATTCTGGTTGAATCCCAGTTCATGTTTTACTTTGTTCCTAATTTGGTATAGTTATGAGTCATGCGTTGTGTATGGTTCACAAAACTGGTAATAGGACTTCCATGCAGGCAGGGTAGCCATCTAATATTATCTGTTCTATAAACTTAAAGGTGCATTTTTGAGTCTGGTATGTTCATAAACTGAAAGCCAGCAAAATACTAACAAATACCACAGGTATATTTTTCAAATTTATTTGCCAAATGTAGAAGACAAAGGAACTCCTACAAGTGTGCTAAGTTATAACGTGTGTAACGTGGACGGAAAAAATTAAACAATCCTGCAAGATTGCCTCTGTAACGCAAAATAATACCATTTCATGAAAACTGGCAAAGAATAGAACAAGTTCATAACACATTAAAATAACCATACTATCAAATTTAAAGATCATACAGATTGTGTTAACGCACTATTAACGTGTTAACTTCGTCAGCCTAAGCTATATTCTTATGAACATTGGACAGAAAAAAAAAAATCATAAAAAAAAAAAAAAAAAAGAAAAATGTCATTGACGATGTTGACTTTCATGAACAGCTTATTGAGTCAAAAATACGCAGAAAACAACGTTGGAAGTTGGACAGACTGAAAATTTCCGTCTAATTTACGAACAAGATGTGCAGAATCTGTCAAAATGTATAAAACCACCATTCATGCATGCTCTTTCACGATGAACGACGCTTTCGGTCCGAAACCACTCGCAATCATCCGACTTGCACACTCTTTAATCCTTTCTCACCACAATGATCCTATTTAATGTTTACTTAACCAAAGTTTACCACGTTCGTAACATTTTAACGTTCGTAAAATTTTGGACAGAATCCACAAACTTACCCACATTCGTCGAAATCCGTGAAATCCTTTTAACTCTTCCTCCCGCGCAGAGCGACTGTGACCTAGACAATCTTATTTCTGACATGAGAACCGTTGAGACATTAGGAGATGGAAATTCAGCGTCAGAATAAAATGTTCGAGCGTTATGATTTTTTGACAGAAAATCTCGGCCCCTGTTTTATCCCGATTTATTAACAATTTATCATGTAGCAACGCATATGAGAATTTAACCCACACAAGATGGTTTTATCGTTATGCTACTGATAGAATTACATGGAAAAATTATATCTCCGCTTCCTTTAGAATCATATTTTAACGTGCGTAACTGCTTGGACAGAAAGTGTAACGAACGTTAGTAAATGTTTCCATTGCATCGTGGTGGATTAAGGGAATTCTACTTTCAGTGTTAGTAGTAGTATTTTGTAGAAGACACACCAAAATAAATGTTATGCGCCAAAATTCAGGATTTTATTAAAGGAAATGAAAGAAATGACTTAGGAAAAACCAGATGCACTGAATGTCCTACCCTGACATCCGCAATTTCTGGGGACGGAAATAAAATAAAGTCTCATTACACGATAATGCCAAGGCTTAGTGGGATAAAAGTAACTTTATTATTTCTTACATCTATCTTTAACAAAATAGTGAACTAAAAATAAAAAAATGACAACAACTGGGTATTATTCAATCTATATTGTTCATTACACCCCTTGTGGACAGAAACTGTGGAATCGCCCATTAATTTACATTGTGCCTCAGGTGCCGAGATCTTCAAACCTGAGAATTACCTTCAGGGCGGCCGAAAACTATATCACAATATTGCAATAATGCATAATGATTATGCTGAAAATTCAGCTTTGCATCACGGGAATAAATTACATTTTACAATATATTCACATAGAAAATACTTGTTTTAAATAGTAATAATATTTCACTGTTTTTACTGCATTTCTTAGCCTTGGTGAGCCAAAGTGAAAACAATAAAAACACTAATTATTCCAAACGCTAGTGTATAATTAGAAACCAAAAACCAAAGAAAAATCACCAAAAACTTTAAAGGGGTGGTATAATGCCCTTTTCACAAGACACACATATATAGATGTATATATATTGTTGAATATTATATATATATATATATATATATATATATATATATATATATATATATATATATATATATATATATATATTTATATATTTATATATATATATATATATATATATATATATATATATATTTATATATATATATATATATATATATATATATATATATAGAGTGTATTAATGATTCTACATTGATCTCTGTTCCTCTAGAATACGCAGAGTTCCTGCACTGTAAGGGCCGTAAGTTCGTGGACTTTGACGAGGTCCGGCTGGAGATCGAGGCCGAGACGGAGCGAATCACCGGATCTAATAAGGGAATCTCTCCGGTGCCCATTAACCTGCGCGTGTACTCGCCGAACGGTACCTTCAGATCACTCTTCCACATTAAACACTCTCTCTCTGTTGTTGCTGCAGTTAAACGTCACATTTCCATGTGTTATGTGTGTGTATTTAGAGGATGATAAGGAACCGTATTAATCTCACTTTGCAAAATCAACACAGTTTTTGAACTGATCTGAATCAACATAATAATGTTTATAACCGAATCAAACTCGTTCCTCTCTCTCAGTGTTGAATCTGACGCTGATCGATCTCCCCGGCATGACGAAGGTGGCGGTGGGAGACCAGCCCACGGACATCGAGTTCCAGATCAGGTAAGAGCCAAGGGTTTGATGGCCTACAGGACCCGATTGAAACACTGACGGCTCTTCTCCGTGTGTGTGTGTGATCAGAGACATGCTGCTGCAGTTCATCTCCAGAGAGAACTGCCTGATCCTGGCCGTCACGCCTGCCAACACCGACCTCGCCAACTCTGACGCGCTGAAGATCAGCAAAGAGGTCGATCCTCAGGGTGAGACACCGAGAACGTTACGAACAAACGTTCTTCCAGTAGCGTTCGCTCAGAGTTATCTGTTCACACAATATTATTTATACATACAGGGTTCGTACAAGGTGCTTGAAGTGAAATTTAAGTCTTGGAAAACCTCTGAAAACAGCCATATTTATGAAAAGGTACTTAAAAAGTGCTTGAATTATTGAAAGACAAGATATGTGAAATTAGTGTTTCATTTTATCGATAAAACAATCTTTTCGTGCAATATTAACACTGCAGCCCATCTGATATAGATATAGAGCCATTTAGCATGGCTATGAGTGTGATATTGCTCATATAAATATGCAAGTATATGATACAGCTTTCATTCTTCAGATCACTCATATATTCATGAGGGGGAAAATCAGTTTAATTAAGGGAAGCGATATCTTTGTCATAATATCCTTTCAATGGTTAGTTACTACAGTCATTGCATGTGCTCCACCATTTTGTTTTATTAGCTTTTTAGAATTTGAAAGATAATAAAGATGTTTGATAAGTGAAATCTCTGATTTAGGTCCTTGAAAACCAAAAAAGTAGTGCCTGAAAAGTCCCTGAAAGTCCTGGAATTTCATTTTACAGTATCTGTACGAACACTGTATGGTTTTATTTCCGACACGTTTCAGTTGGACATTTTTTTAATGTTACTACTTGATTCAGAATGTTCCGAGAACAATCAAAAGTAATGTTCCATAATGTTTGCAAAATGGAATGTTCACTTAACGTTCACATGACTAAGAAAAAACGTTTTCAAAACATTTAAAAAACGACATTTTGAACTCTCAGACTGAGAACGTTCAGAAATAACGCTTTCATGACTTGATGGGAATGTTAGCAAAAAAAGAATTGTTAGGTCGGGATGTTAAGTCGGGAAAATAAGTCTCTGATGTCCCCAGAGTGTGTGTGTGAAGGGATGTGATTGAGAAACCAAACGCCCGCTTGACCTTTGACCTCTGCCCTGCAGGTCTTCGCACCATCGGCGTGATGACCAAACTGGACCTGATGGATGAAGGAACGGATGCCAGAGACATCCTGGAGAACAAGCTTCTGCCGCTGCGCAGAGGTGCTGCACCTGGGCTTCATGGGGAAAGAAAACTAAAACCAACCAAAAATATGTTGTAAATAATCAATAAAATGTAATATGGAAAACTTAAACTTATTTTATTTCAGCTAGTTGCCAAGGCAAAATTTCTCATGTTCATTTAGTGTAACTTAAAATAACTCAAACTGAAATAAACTTAAATGAATAAATACAAACTATATAGACCCTAAAAACTGACTAAAGCACGACAGAATTGCTAAAATGGTAACTAAAATTAAAATGAAAAGACAACATAAAAATAAAACCTAAATAGAGTGCAACAGTAAGAATTCTATTCATTTTCATTGATTTTTAACAATAACGAGTTGATCTCTCTGCTCTCTTAAAATACTTCAATATTTGAAAGCCATCAAATTCACAGTCTTTTAAATTACTTTTTTGCTTGAAAATCAAAGTTTGTAGTGTTGTGATTCTCCTTGTAGCCGATTGGTTTGGTTCACAGTTTATAACGCTTTAACAAAGTTTATTTTTTTAAATCCCTATGGAAAAAGTGAATGGAAAAAATACTTCCGGAACCAGCGCCGCTGAAAAAGGGGGCGGGTGCCAATGCACTGTATTTAAAATATTGACAAAAACTATAATAGTATATCAGTAGATATGTTTCTATCCGCCAGTTTTTATGCAAATTTGGGGATATCGCATTAAAAAAGTCAGTAGATGGAAATGCACATAAACTACGATGGAAACACATTTATTGAAAAAATCCTTCGGCTCAGTGTCAGCTGTTTAATTCCCTCCAGAAGCTTCTCACACACACGAGTGTGTTCCCGAACACCAGCATCCGAACGCTAGAGAACATGACAGCGTCTACTGTGTTTTGTCTGACGCTCGAGACACACTCATTTATGATGGAGGGAAAAGATTGCAGAAACTTACAGTTTTATTACTGATATTCTGCACCAGGAAGTGATGATTTTGTTCTCTTGAGCACATAGGATGGAAACACTGCTCTATTTGCAAATGTTTTATACAATATTCCAGTTTTAAATTCAACTTAGCATTGACACATGGCTAGTGATGCACACATGCATGTTCTGTTATCAGTGATGCGGGTCTGTGTGTGTTCATAGGTTATATTGGTGTGGTGAACCGCAGTCAGAAGGACATCGACGGCAGGAAGGACATCCGAGCGGCTCTGGCTGCCGAGAGAAAGTTCTTCCTGTCTCACCCGGCATACAGACACTTAGCGGAGCGCATGGGCACGCCGTACCTGCAGAAAACACTCAACCAGGTACAAACACCCGCAGGACACGTTTGAACTGCTCCTCTATATATAATGCCCTTTTCACAAGCTGTAAAATAAGTCTCTGATGTCCCCAGAGTGTGTGTGTGAAGTTTTAGCTCAAAATACCCCACAGATATTTTATATAGTATGTTAAAATTGTCACTTTTTGAGGGTGAGCAAAAATGCACCGTTTTGTGTCTGTCCCTTTAAATGCAAATGAGCTGCTGCTCCCGGCACAGGGGGTGGAGCTTCAACAGCTTGTGTGTGTGTGTGTGTGTGTGTGTACTTGTACAACTATCTTTGTGAGGACCAGTTTGAGTTTTAGACCATTGGAGTGAGGAAAAGAGAGTAAAGTGAGGACATGTTGGCCGGTCATCAGTGTCTGAGAGTCTTTAAAGGCCTGTTTGAGGGTCAAGACTTGGTTTTAGGGATAAGGTTATAATTAGGTTAGGGTCAGGGGTCGGGTTAGGGGTCGGGTTAGGCACTCAGTTGTGATGGGTAAGGTTAGGGTAAGCGGCTAGAGATTACATTGTGTCAATGAATGTCCTCATAAAGATAGATGTATAAGAGAGTGTGTGTGTGTGTGTGTGTGTGTGTGTTAGGAGCTCCAATTAACTCACACATGCACTGAAAATTTCAAAAACTTTTAGTCTTTTATGTTCAAACTGGAGTCAGAATGATGGAGAGATTCAAGAAGTGACAACATGTAGACAAAGTTTCTGAATGGTTAGTTGATGAATTTATGTAGCTTATGTGTAGTTATCCTCTAGTCATTGATTAGCATATTCTGTCTTGATAATCTATAAATCTGGTTCTGGGGGCGGGGTTTATGTAAATTTTAGGGTTAGTGATGTCACTAAGCCATGAAGAAGTTTGTTGTAGTCCTTAAAAAGCGATTTCTTTAAAAGCAAATATCTCCCTTTGCTTTGAACTTTGTGCTCTGTAACTTTGCAGATGTTCTTTATGCTCAAACAGCAACATTACACACTAACTAAAGCTAGAAAAGTCAAATCATAATCAACCACCCCTTCAAACACACTGTTTGATTTGTCACGTTTCTGTCAACTCTTTCCAGCAACTGACGAACCACATCCGGGACACCCTGCCGGCGCTGCGCAGTAAACTGCAGAGTCAGCTGCTGTCTCTGGAGAAAGAGGTGGACGAGTACAAGAACTTCAAACCGGACGATCCCGCGCGCAAAACCAAAGCTCTGCTGCAGTGAGACACCAACACACTAACAACACACTCTGCAGCTTTATTAAGATTATCAAGTTACATACTGTGATGCAGTTCTGTAGAGGGTTGGCTGTGGAGAACCGGTTCCAGAATTCCCAAAACCGAGGATTCAATAAGACACGCACATATCCATTCCTCTTATTGATTTTTTTGTGTGCATTTTAATGTTAATTATAAACCATTCAAGCGCAAGAAGACTCATGCACTGTTTTCTAAGGTGCGCACACAGAAAGCCGCTTTTCACACTCAGTTGGGGTGCGCGATACTGAATTTACACTTGAACAGACAAATACACTCACAAATGTCAAAATATCCCTGTAAACACAGTCCGTTACATCTTAAGTGAACAAACAGTTGAGGAAGAAAACGTGTGTGTATCAGTATATTGGATCCGTGCAGCTCTTAAAGTGACAGCAGCCTAATATTCCTGCTGCCGTCTCTATAATAACACTAATATTCCTGCCGTCTCTATAATAGCATTAAATACAAAAGACTAAGAGAAAATTCACTCACTGTTCATAACTAAATACATTTTGTAACTATATTTTTAATGTATATAATATTTATAAAATGCAGTGTTATTTTTTTTTTTTTTACATTTGATTAGTTTCTGTATTTGAATACCTGACAATCTTAAAACACTGTTTATTTCAAGCGTGTCTTTGTTCAGTTGCATTTATTTGTGTGATTGCTAATTTATTTGTTCTTTTTTAATTCCTAAAGTGTTTGCTTGTCTTTAATAATGCTTGAAATGTATATATAGTTGTTTTTGCTATGGTATTTTAAAACCATATAGGCAAAAGTTTATTGTGTAAGTGTTCGTAGTTTTCAGCCACAATGAAATGTTTTGCAAGGAGAATTAGAATAAACGTGAATGATTTTTTATTTTATTTTACTTATTGGAATCGAAATTAGGAATCGCTAAGAATCGGACAGGATAAGCAGAATCTGAATCGTTAAAATTCGAACGATACCAAACCCTAGTTCTATATCACATATCTATATCAGTTCTATGTCTATATGACAACTTTTTCTTCCATTTGTCAATTAAGGACAAAAATGAGTGTGAATAGAAGAGACCACATGTATTAAACTACTCTTTGTGTGTGTGTGTGTGTGTGTGTGTGTGTGTGTGTGTGTGTGTGTGTGTAGGATGGTGCAGCAGTTCGGCGTGGACTTCGAGAAGCGGATCGAGGGCTCTGGCGATCAGGTGGACACGCTAGAACTCTCTGGCGGAGCGCGAATCAACCGCATCTTCCACGAGCGCTTCCCTTTCGAGCTTGTCAAGGTACGTTAGCCTCGTTTAGTCACTAGGTTTGACTTTATGTTTGGTTTCGCTGGAGTCTCACTAGCTGAGTTAATGAATCTCCATTTTTTAATCAAATCAACTTGTGTTCTGATTGAAATAATGATGTCAAACCTGCAGCATATTTTATAGAGCTCTGACATAATGGTAGAAGTTACATTTTCTGCCAAACATTTCCTTTTAATCTCATAACACAGTAGATAAATGTGTTTATGTGTGTGTGTGTTTAGATGGAGTTTGATGAGAAGGAGTTGAGGAGAGAGATCAGTTACGCCATCAAGAACATTCATGGAGTCAGGCAAGAACACACGGACACGTGCACTCAATTCAGGAGCATCATTCATTCACTTATTAAACTCCTATATCACACACGCTGGATCGTTTAGTCCGCTTTTGCAACTTTAACCTCTTTAACATTAGAGCTATTTAACTCTCTGGTGCTCTTCGCGTGTCGGTCAAAAATGACTGAATTTTTTTTTTTCTTTCAATGAAATGAATGTACTATATTTTATTCAATGTTTTTTTTATTTAAAGGGATAGTTCACCCAAAAATGAAATTTCTGTCATAATTTACTCTCCCTCAAGTTGTTCCAAACCTGTATGACTTTCTTTCTTCTTCTGAACACAAAAGAAGATATTTTGAAGAAAGTCGGTAACCAAACGACTGATGGACCCCATTGACTTCCATAGTAGGAAAAAAAAATACTATGGATGTCAATGGGGACCAGCAACTGTTTAATTACCAACCTTCTTTAAAATATCTTCTTTTGTGTTCAGCAGAAGAAAGGAAATCATACAGGTTTGGAACAACTTGAGGGAGAGTAAATGATGACAGAATTTTAATTTTTGGGAGAACTATACCTTTAATATTTTGTATTTTTAGAGGATTTAATGCTACTAAATTATATTTACACCCTATTTCTCGTATATGACTCATAAATCTTGAACGCTGTAGAGCACAGACTTAAGTTTGATCTTTTTAAAGAGGACATTTGGCAGATCATTGCTGAAGTGAAAAAAGTTTTAAGAAATCTAATTAAAAAAAGTTACAGAATTTTACGTTTATTGTTATTAAAAATGCACAAAAATACTATTTTACATTTTTATATGAAATATATATTTTCAAAAACACATTTTACTCTAAAACTGCAAGAAAATCAAAGTCATATATCTCAAGTTGTGTTACAAATTTGAGGTTGATATCTCAATAAATGATCTTTCAGTGAGATTTAGTTCGGCTGCAGTACCAAACACTTCCACTAGAGGACATTCGCCTCATTCATTTTAGACCGCGAGGAGCACAAGCGTGACTGTTATTTACAAGACCATTTAACCTTTTCAAATGATGTCCATGATTTTTTTTGTGTGTTCACATAGCAAATGTAAACTTTTACTAAGTTTTGTAACATTCCAATGAAGTAAAAAAAAAAAAAAAAACTTAATTTTCGGTCAAAACTCGAAGACCGAAGAGCACAGATACACCACACGTATTCAACATGCACTTAATGCTGATTTTTGACCAACTCAACAAACGCTCAGAGTCATGGTTTCTGTAATCGGACACGCTGTGTCTGTATCGTTGCACACAGATCAGCATGGTTCTACTGTGTTTGACCCTGTGTGTGTGTGTGTGTGTGTGACCTCAGGACGGGGCTGTTCACCCCTGACATGGCCTTCGAGGCCATCGTGAAAAAGCAGCTGATCAAGCTGAAGGAGCCGTGCCTCAAATGCATTGACCTGGTCATCCAGGAGCTCATCAATACGGTCAGGCAGTGCACACTGAAGGTAGACACGAGAGACGCCTGAGCATGTCACGCTAACCGCTCCGCAAAGCAAAAACACGCTAGCCATGCTGCTTCAGGCTGATTGACTGACTACTTCAATAAAGAAATAACGAAAGCTGCTCGGCTTGTAAATTACATTCTGACATGAACGGTCCCGTAAACGTTGTGTTTACACTCCAATAGTGTTAGAAAACCGCGACTAGCAGGTTAAAGAGCTGCGCTTCCAGAAAAGACGCGCGTCACCTTTAGGAACGAGGACGTACGGAATGAATGAAGTGATGTGCTTGTGTTTTCATCCACCCGTCCACTTTTTCCCAATATTGTGCCCTTAATTATCCCCCCAAATAACACCTGCGCTGTCCCATGATCCTCCAGGACGGGGCTGTTCACCCCTGACCTGGCCTTTGAGGCCATAGTGAAAAAGCAGATTGTTAAACTGAAGGAGCCGTGTCTCAAGTGTGTAGACCTGGTGGTGTCTGAACTCGCCACGCTCATCCTCAAGTGCACTGAGAAGGTAAAACATGACCGTTTCTGGCAGATCCCGTAACCAATCAAACCCAGTCCTGTAACCAAACCTGCTTTGATTGACAGATCCCTCAACCAATCAAATCCAGTCCTGTAACTGAACATTCTTTGATTGACAGATCCTATAACCAATCAAATCCAGTCCCATAACCAAACCTCCTTTGATTGATGGATCCTATAACCAATCAAATCCAATCCTATAACTGAACATTCTTTGATTGACCAATCCCTCAACCAATCAAATCCAGTCCTGTACCTGAACATTCTTTGATTGACAGATCCTATAACCAATCAAATCCAGTCCTGTCACTGAACATTCTTTGATTGACAGATCCTATAACCAATCAAATCCAATCCTATAACTGAACATTCTTTGATTGACCAATCCCTCAACCAATCAAATCCAGTCCTGTACCTGAACATTCTTTGATTGACAGATCCTATAACCAATCAAATCCAGTCCTGTCACTGAACATTCTTTGATTGACAGATCCTATAACCAATCAAATCCAATCCTATAACTAAACATTCTTTGATTGACCAATCCCTCAACCAATCAAATCCAGTCCTGTAACCGAACATTCTTTGATTGACAGATCCCTTAACCAATCAAATCCAGTCCCTGTATAGTTCAGTGTTTGTCTGTGGTGGATGAGCTCAGCTTGTGTTTGTTTTTGCTTTGTGGGGATTATATTTACTAATCACACACAGTCACATTCGCCGTCGGTGTTTGGTTAAACACACATTGGTTCAGGTCTGCATGCAGTCCTACTCATCCGTGTGTATTTGACATCTTGATAAAGTCTTTCTGGAGACACAGTAATGATGTGTGTGTTCCTGCTGCCGCTCTCAGTGTGTGTTTGTGTCGTAGTTGAACTCGTATCCTCAGCTGAGAGAAGAGACGGAGAGAATCGTCACCACATACGTCAGAGAGAGAGAGAGCAAAACTAAAGACCAGGTGTGTGTGTGTGTGTTCAGAAACCTTCCTCCGGTTATTTACTGCTTAATTTCTTTATGTAGCATTAATATATATTTATTTGTTTATTTATTCATGTTTATGTATTTGTGTGTCGCAGGTGATGCTGCTGATCGACATTGAGCTCTCCTACATCAACACCAACCACGAGGACTTCATCGGTTTTGCCAAGTGAGTGACCTCTGACCCCTGTTGACCTCTGACCCCTATTGACCTTTGACCCTGATTCAGTCTAACAGCAGTGTGTTTCAGCGCCCAGCAGCGGAGCGCGGCGGTCAGTAAGAAGAGGGCGATGCCCAACCAGGTACAACATCATCATCCACACACACTCAACCGGCTGCCGATTGGTCCGTTCCTCCTCCTCATTATCATATTCCCTCCCCTCGCTTCAGGTGATCCGACGCGGTTGGCTTACCATCAACATCAGCATCATGAAGGGCGGGTCCAAAGACTACTGGTTCATCCTGACCGCAGAGTCCCTGTCCTGGTACAAGGATGAGGAGGTGAGTGAGGGAGGGAGTGAGTCAACTTTATTTATATAGCGCTTTCACAATACAGATTGTATCAAAGCAGCTTCACAGTATTAAATAAAATAGTACATCAGTGTTTGTTTCTAGTGTAAAACGTCCACGTTTGGTAATGCTGATCAATAGTATTGTTGATTGATTGATTAAATTAAGTATCCCCAACTGAGCAAGCCAAAGGCAACAGTGGCAAGGAACCGAAAAACTCCATCAGGACCTAATGGAGAAAAAAAAACCTTGGGAGAACCCAGGCTCAGTCGGGGGCCAGTTCTCCTCTGGCGTTTATGAACTAGAGACCGGATTTAACTGTAAGATTAAAAGTATTATATGAATGCCTGGCTGAAGAGATGCGTCTTTAATCTAGTTTTAAACTGGGAGAGCGAGTCTGAGCAACGAACAGTATCCGGAAGACTATTCCAGAGTTTTGGAGCTAAATGTGAAAATGCTCTCCCTCCTTTGGTGGATCTGGATATCCTAGGTATGACCAAAAGCCTCGAATTTAGTGATCTTAAAGAGCGCGATGGATTATAGGGCGATAGAAGATCCGTTAAATAAACTGGAGCTAAGCCGTTTAGGGCTTTATAAGTCAGTAGCAATACCTTGTAGTTAATATGGAACTTTATAGGTAACCAATGCAGTGATGATAAAATTGGTGTTATATGATCATATTTTCTTGATCTAGTAAGAACTCTAGCGGCAGCATTTTGGACTAACTGTAGCTTGTTTATTGAGGATGCAGGACAACCGGCTAATAACGCATTACAGTAATCTAGTCTCGAGGTCATGAATGCATGAACTAACTTTTCTGCGTCAGAAACTGATAGCATGTTACGTAGCTTAGCAATGTTTCTAAGGTGGAAAAAGGCTGTTCTTGTAACATATGAAATATGGTTTTCAAAAGACAGGTTGCAGTCAAGTATAACACCCAGGTCTTTTACTGTAGAGGATAAAGTAACAGGACACCCTACTATGTTAAAGTTGCAGTGTGAGAGGTTTTGTGGGCGGTTTTTTGAACCGATAAGTAGTACCTCTGTCTTGTCTGGATTTAATAAAAGAAAATTGCGCGTCATCCAATCTTTTATATCTTTAACACACTCTGTCAATTTGGATAATTTAGCGTTTTCATCCGGCCGTGATGAAATATATATTTGAGTGTCATCAGCATAACAATGGAAACTAATTCCATGTTTCCTTATAATATTTCCAAGTGGCAGCATATATATTGAGAATAATAGAGGGCCCAACACAGATCCTTGCGGTACACCGTAGTTTACTGGAGTTATGATCGATTTTTCTCCATTTAAATAGACAAAATGGTAGCGGTCTGATAAGTATGATCTGAACCAGCTTAATGCTTGTCCTTGAACACCGGTATAATTTTGTAGTCGATCTAAGAGTATTGTATGATCTATAGTATCGAACGCAGCACTAAGATCAAGTAAAACTAGTATTGAGATACAGCCTTGGTCAGAAGCTAAGAGTAAATCATTTGTGATTTTAACGAGCGCAGTTTCAGTGCTATGATGCAGTCTGAATCCAGACTGAAACTTTTCATAGATGTCATTTTCTTGTAAGAAAGAGCCTAGTTGGGCAGACACAACTTTTTCTAGTATTTTGGACATAAAAGGAAGATTTGAAATGGGTCTATAATTTGCTAGGTTATTTGGGTCTAATTGTGGTTTCTTAATGAGAGGTTTTATAACTGCCAGTTTAAATGTTCTTGGAACATGACCTAAAGATAAAGATGAGTTAATAATATTGAGGAGAGGCTCTTCCACTATAGGTAACACTTCTTTCAGTAGTTTAGTTGGTATGGGATCTAATAAACATGTTGTTGTTTTAGATGAAGTGATAAGTTTATTTAACTCTATTTGTTCTATAGTTGTAAAGCACTGTAATTGTTCTTGCGGGGTGATAATCGAGGTTGAGTTATAAGGCGCGATTGAGGATTGAACGTTTACAATTGTGGTTCTGATGTTTTCTATTTTCTCAGTGAAAAAATTCATGAAATCATTACTACTAAACTGTAACGGAATATTTTGTTCAGGTGACGCTTGTTTATTTGTTAGTCTAGCCACGGTGTTAAATAAAAATGTCAATGGGGCCTTTTTATAACGTGACGTACTGTCTTTCCAAGCGATTCTAAAAACCTCTAAATTAGTTTGTTTCCATTTACGCTCTAAATTACGGGTTTCTCTCTTTAGAACATGCGTAGTATTGTTGTACCATGGTGATTTACTTTTCTCTCTGACCTATTTTAGTCAAATAGGTGCAACAATATCCAGTGTTCCAGAGAGAATGGAGCTCATAGTGCTAGTTAGTTCCTCTAGTTCATCTGTTTGTTTGGGTTCAGGCAGCAGCTGAGACAGATCCGATAAGCAATTTGAAAAATTATCTATGGTGGATGGAAGGATTGTTCTGCCTGGTCGATAACGCGGCGCAGCATGACATATTACAGCAGTACGTAATATGCAAGTTACCATATAATGGTCAGTGACATCATCACTTTGTGGAATGATATCTATATCGGTTGGATCGGTTCCATGTGATATAATTAAATTGAGTGTATGATTAAATCGATGAGTTGGTCCGGTAACGTTTTGCTTGACCCCAAAGGAGTTTAATAAATCTATAAACGCAGCCCCTAACGCATCATTTTGATTATCTACGTGTATGTTAAAATCTCCAACAATTAATGCTTTATCGACATTGACCAATAGATCTGAGAGAAAATTTGCAAATTCTTTTAGGAAATCAGCGCAAGGCCCTGGCAGTCTATATACGGTAGGCAAGGCTAAAGATAATAGGGATGTTTTTCTAGCATCTAAGAGCGTAACATTTAGTACAAGTACTTCAAATGAAATAAACTTATAACCCGTTTTCTGAGTAACACTAAGAAAATCTCTATTGAAATGTTGCAATACCGCCGCCACGACCAATCAGACGGGGCTCGTGCTTATAGGAGTATCCTGATGGAGTAGACTCATTTAGACCGAAATAATCATTTGGTTTAAGCCAGGTTTCAGTAAGGCAAAGTACATCGATGCTATTATCTGTGACTATTTCATTTACAATAACTGCCTTAGGTGTGAGTGATCTAATGTTTAGAAGACCTAGCTTTAGAAATTGTTTTTGTTTACTAATAGCAACATTTTCTGTTTTAATAACAATTAGATTTTTCCTAGATCCTGCAGTAGATTTATTATTTGATCGCACTAAACGAGGAATAGACACAATTTCAATGCAATGTTCTACACTAGTATTTATATCAGTTAATTTGGTGCAGCAGAGACTATGATTTGGACTTTTGGTTACTAGTCAAAAGGTATTTAACATTTTGGAGATGTTATCCGACAGAAGATCCACTCCGAATCTGCTTGGGTGTAAGCCATCAGCACGGAAAAGCCTAGGACGCTCCCAAAACAGATTCCAATTATTTACAAAGAGCAGTTTCTGCTCATTGCACCATGACGTTAACCATTCATTTAGCGCGAATAATCTACTAAACTTGTCATGTCCTAGACGGTACGTGGGAAGCGGTCCTGACACAATGATCGTTATATCAGGCGATGTGCTGCGTACAGTATCGATCAGATTCCTGAAGTCTTTCTTCAGAACCTCCGTCTGGCGCAGCCTGATGTCGTTCACTCCCGCGTGCAAGACCACAGTTCCGACGCGCTCGTTATCGTTCAGAATCTCGGGAACACGAGCAGCGATTTCAGAAACACGAGCACCAGGAAAGCAGTGACTGTGCACCTTACTTTTACCTAACATAGCGTGTACGTGTCAAACGATGGAATCGCCGATGATCACAGCATCGCGTTCTGTTTCGCGAAGAGGGGAGAAGCGGTTTTGTGTGGATAACTCGAAAACCGGGAGGGTCGGAGAGAGTTTTCTTGGTCTAGACCTGACTCGCGTCTTCCGCTGCGGAACCATCCAGGCTTCGTGATGGCATGTTGGAGCCGGAGTGAACGAGACCATGGCTGGTCGCGACCTCGGCGCGCGGGACCGATGCTGAGTAACGCACGGAGTAGACGAGGTCGGAATCAGCGGGTTAGTAACGTTAATCTCTGATTTGTGAGCATCGACGCGTGATGTTTCAAGAGCTAACCGCCGGTCTCTTAGCTCGGCTTTTCTCACTAAAAGGTCGTGGATCTGTTTCTCAACAGCTTCCAGCTCAGACTGCACCGCGTGCAGCTCAAATGTGTCCTCACCTGCACCAAAAGGTAGACTACTTACATCTGATATATTCGCCATTTTAACAGATGGACAGTAAGTTAGCAACTACGCTACCAGTGATGCTAACAATATTAATACTAATTTATGACTGAAGTCTTAGATATAATAAAGTCTTAGATATAATGAAGAGGGAGGGAGGGAGGGAGGGAGGGAGGGAGCGCCAGGCGCGACGCAAGTGTTTTTTGCTAGTTTCAGCCCGACGCAGTTATCATTTTCACGTCCTGTGCCACGTTGTTTAAATAGCAAATGCATTTTCGTGCATTTGTGCGCCCATGGGCTGCTGGTCTGAAAACGAGGTGTGTGTTCTGACGCATTGTTGGAGCGTTGCTATTTTGAGGCAACAGAAATAGACTGAGCCATTGACCGACTGAACCCTGCTCTAAAGTCAATGGCGCCATTTTTTTGGTTATTTAATGAGCGTGTTAGTAATGTGCGCCTTTAGTCGGGTCCACAACTCGCATGCACTCTGCTTATTACATGGACACACAGCAGCACTCAAACATGCCAAATATTTAAGATAAAAGGATTACAATGTAAAAGATTATTATTGTGTACATAAAGATATGGTGAATCCGGCTTGTCCCGTAGATGTTCTGCTTGCGCTCTTTTACCTCGCGCACGAGCAGATACGTTTGCGCTCTGGAGACGCGTTTGGTCTTTCCACTATCAAATTACGTCATGTAAATAGCGAATCCTCCATGGCGTGAGCACAACTGGCATTCAAAGGGAATGGGAGATGAGACTCTGATTGGTTTAAGGCACGTTAATCCCAAAACACACCCATTACTCATTAAGAGAATAGGGACAACCCTTTTAGACCATGCGCCGGGAGCACCGACCATTTTTCTCGTCGTTAAACTTGCAAAAGTGGATTCGGACACACCCTAAGTGAACTTGTGCCCTGCGCTTTAGACCATGCTCTTAGATCGTTTAAATAGGGCCCAGAGTGTGTGAATGTGTGTTTAGATGTTTATTCTTCATGTTTGGTGAAAATAATCCCTGTGTGTGTTTGTGTTTTCCAGGAGAAAGAGAAGAAGTACATGCTGCCTCTGGATAACCTGAAGCTGCGAGACGTTGAGAAAGGGTTCATGTCCACCAAACACACCTTTGCCATCTTCAACACCGAGCAGAGGTGCGACTGAGGTTATGTTTGTGCTCGGTTCACACCTCTTCATCCGAGTGTGGGTCAATTATTACGCATATGCATGCATTTAAACCTACCGACACAACGTCATTGCCATAGAAACCAATGCAGATATTCCAGAAAACTGAAGAGCTGCACTGACACACAAATTGGATCTGAACAGTTGCGATACACAGTGTGGACCTCAATAATTTTAGATCAGATTCCAGATTGGACTGACAGCTTGAACGTAGCCTTAGTTACAAATCAGTCATGAATCTGATTTCATATGTGTGATGTTGTGATTTCAGGAATGTGTATAAAGACCTGCGTCAGATCGAGCTGGCCTGCGACTCTCAGGAAGATGTGGACAGCTGGAAGGCCTCGTTCCTGCGGGCGGGAGTCTATCCGGAGAAAGACCAGGTCACAGTCTGACCCTGAGTTTCACCTGTCTCCCTTGTCCTACCTGTGTCTCATCACACCTGTGTCTCGTCTCACCCGAGTCTTACCTGTGTCTCGTCCCACCCGAGTCTTACCTGTGTCTCGTCCCACCCGAGTCTTACCTGAGTCTCAGCTCACCCTGTCTCACCTGTGTCTTACCCGAGTCTCAGCTCACCTGTGTCTCACCTGTGTCTCGTCTCACCCGAGTCTTGTCTCACCTGTGTCTCACCTGTATCAAGTCTCACCCTGAGTCTCGTCTCACCTGTGTCTCGTCACACCTAAGTCTTAGCTGAGTCTCGTCTCACCTGTGTCTCGTCTCACCTGATTCTTAGCTGAGTCTCACCTCACCCTGTCTCACCTGTGTCTCGTCTCACCCTGTGTCTCACCCTGAGTCTCGTCTCACCTTGTGTCTCACCCTGAGTCTCACCCTGAGTCTCACCCTGAGTCTCGTCTCACCTCACCTGAGTCTCACCCTGAGTCTCGTCTCACCTGAGTCTCACCCTGAGTCTCGTCTCACCTGAGTCTCACCCTGAGTCTCGTCTCACCTGAGTCTCACCCTGAGTCTCGTCTCACCTGAGTCTCACCCTGAGTCTCGTCTCACCTGAGTCTCACCCTGAGTCTCGTCTCACCTGAGTCTCACCCTGAGTCTCGTCTCACCTGAGTCTCACCCTGAGTCTCGTCTCACCTGAGTCTCACCCTGAGTCTCGTCTCACCTGAGTCTCACCCTGAGTCTCGTCTCACCTGAGTCTCACCCTGAGTCTCGTCTCACCTGAGTCTCACCCTGAGTCTCGTCTCACCTGAGTCTCACCCTGAGTCTCGTCTCACCTGAGTCTCACCCTGAGTCTCGTCTCACCTGAGTCTCACCCTGAGTCTCGTCTCACCTGAGTCTCACCCTGAGTCTCGTCTCACCTGAGTCTCACCCTGAGTCTCGTCTCACCTGAGTCTCACCCTGAGTCTCGTCTCACCTGAGTCTCACCCTGAGTCTCGTCTCACCCTGAGTCTCGTCTCACCTGAGTCTTCTTAGCTGAGTCTCACCTCACCCTATCTCACCGTGTCTCACCTGTGTCTTACCTGAGTCTCTCCTCAGCTGTGTCTCACCTGAGTCTCAAACGCACATCAGTCTCAGTGCTTCTCTCCTGAATCTCTCCAGACTCTCAGTGCTGACTCTCGTCTGTTTCCCAGGTGGAGAACGGGGACGGTGTGGCGGCTGACTCTCTCTCCATGGACCCTCAGCTGGAGCGGCAGGTGGAGACCATCCGAAACCTGGTGGACTCCTACATCGGCATCGTCAACAAGAGCATCCGAGACCTTATGCCCAAGGCCATCATGCACCTGATGATCAACAGCGTAAGTGTGGGCGGGGCTTACGCCATCATCTTACACTGATCTCATGTCTTATTCACTTTAATCAGCTGTCAATCACAGAAGTTACTATATACACTCACCTAAAGGATTATTAGGAACACCTGTTCAATTTCTCATTAATGCAATTATCTAATCAACCAATCACATGGCAGTTGCTTCAATGCATTTAGGGGTGTGGTCCTGGTCAAGACAATCTCCTGAACTCCAAACTGAATGTCAGAATGGGAAAGAAAGGTGATTTAAGCAATTTTGAGCGTGGCATGGTTGTTGGTGCCAGACGGGCCGGTCTGAGTATTTCACAATCTGCTCAGTTACTGGGATTTTCACACACAACCATTTCTAGGGTTTACAAAGAATGGTGTGAAAAGGGAAAAACATCCAGTATGCGGCAGTCCTGTGGGCGAAAATGCCTTGTTGATGCTAGAGGTCAGAGGAGAATGGGCCGACTGATTCAAGCTGATAGAAGAGCAACTTTGACTGAAATATCCACTCGTTACAACCGAGGTATGCAGCAAAGCATTTGTGAAGCCACAACACGTACAACCTTGAGGCGGATGGGCTACAACAGCAGAAGACCCCACCGGGTACCACTCATCTCCACTACAAATAGGAAAAAGAGCTCACCAAAATTGGACAGTTGAAGACTGGAAAAATGTTGCCTGGTCTGATGAGTCTCGATTTCTGTTGAGACATTCAGATGGTAGAGTCAGAATTTGGCGTAAACAGAATGAGAACATGGATCCATCATGCCTTGTTACCACTGTGCAGGCTGGTGGTGGTGGTGTAATGGTGTGGGGGATGTTTTCTTGGCACACTTTAGGCCCCTTAGTGCCAATTGGGCATCGTTTAAATGCCACGGCCTACCTGAGCATTGTTTCTGACCATGTCCATCCCTTTATGACCACCATGTACCCATCCTCTGATGGCTACTTCCAGCAGGATAATGCACCATGTCACAAAGCTCGAATCATTTCAAATTGGTTTCTTGAACATGACAATGAGTTCACTGTACTAAAATGGCCCCCACAGTCACCAGATCTCAACCCAATAGAGCATCTTTGGGATGTGGTGGAACGGGAGCTTCGTGCCCTGGATGTGCAGCCCACAAATCTCCATCAACTGCAAGATACTATCCTATCAATATGGGCCAACATTTCTAAAGAATGCTTTCAGCACCTTGTTGAATCAATGCCACGTAGAATTAAGGCAGTTCTGAAGGCGAAAGGGGGTCAAACACAGTATTAGTATGGTGTTCCTAATAATCCTTTAGGTGAGTGTATATACATATATTATAAGAAAAATGTAAGGAGTTTAGGGGTTTATTTTATTTTTATTACTTGTGTGTGTATTAATGTTTTTTGCATTGGAGTTTTGAGATTTATTTATTTTTATTTATTATGTAATTTATTTATTTTTATTTTTATTTAAGGAGTTTTGGGGGGGGTTTTTTTTCATAATTTTTTATAAAAAAAATTAACGTTTTTTTCCACTGCAGTTTAGTTTGGAGATTTATTAATTCTATTGTAGTTTTGCGGTCTCTACCTGGATGCTTCAGTTTGTTCAGAGCATCCAGGTGTTTGTTGAAGCCGGACTGAGCCGGTGTGTGTGTGTGTCAGGCGAAGGAGTTCATCCACTCTGAGCTGCTGGCGTACCTGTACTCGTCCGGCGATCAGAACAGTCTGATGGAGGAGTCGGCGGATCAGGCGCAGCGGCGAGACGAGATGCTGCGCATGTATCACGCGCTCAAGGAGGCGCTGCTCATCATCGGGGACATCAGCACCAGCACCATATCCGCACCGGTCCCGCCTCCGGTGGACGACACCTGGATACACCCCGACCCCAGGTACTAACATTCACAATTAGTTAATGAGGTAAAAACATGAAAAGTTAAGGCAAGGTTTCCTAAAATCATAAAACCCTGATTTGACACATGAATTACTGATGCTGGTACACTACCAGTCGAAAGTTTTGGATCGGTAAGATTTTTAATGTTTTTAAAAGAAGTCTCTTCTGCTCAAAAAACATGACAAATATGACAGCTGTTCTCTATGTGAATATATAGTGAAGTGTAATTTATTCCTGTGATCAAAGCTGAATGTTCAGCATCATTACTCCAGTCTTCAGTGTCACATGATCCTCCAGAAATCACTCTAATATGAGGATTTGATGATCAAGAAACATTCATGATTATTATCAGTGTTGAAAACAGTTGTGTACAAATTTTTCAGGATTCTTTGATGAATAGAAAGTCCAAAAGAACAGCATTTATTTGAAATAGAGTCTTTTGTAACATTATAAATGTCTTTACTGTCACTTATGATCTATTCAATTCATCCTTGATGAATAAAGGTATTGGTTTGTTTTATTTCTTTCCCCAAAAAAAAAAAATTTAAATTCTTACTGACCCCAAACTTTTGAACGGTAGTGTTTAATGTTACAAAAGCTTTAGATTTCAGATAAATGCTGTTCTTTTGAACTTTCTATTAAAATCCTGAAATAGAAATGTAAATATCTGTTTACAACACTGAAAATAATCATAAATGTTTCTTGAGCAGCAAATCATCATATTAGAATGATTTTCATATAGAATAATCATAAAAATCTTACCAATCCAAAACTTTTGACTGGTAGAGTACAAGCTTCAGTAATTTATGTGTCAAATCAGGGATATTCCCAAACTTATGATTTCAGGAAACCTTGCCGTAACTTTTCATGTTTTTATCTCATTAACTACGAATATGTCAGATCTAATAAATCACGTGACTGTTCTAGTTCTAACGGAAGTGTTTCTCCGTCTCCGTCAGTCCCCCGTCTCAGCGAAAGCCGTCGTCAGGTGTGGCTCCGCCCCCAGGCCGGCCCCCTGCGGTGCGCGGCTCCACCCCCGGCCCACCGGCCGCGCCGCCCCTGAACCCCTCGCCTGCGTTCGGGGCTCCTCCGGTGCCGTACAGGCCCGGCCCGGCTCCAGCCGGCACTAATGCGTTCGGGAGTGGCGCTCTGGACCCGCTGGCTCCGCCCCCTCAGGTGCCGTCCCGCCCCGCCCGCGTGCCGCCCGCTCTGCCACCCGGCATTCCCAGGTACCACCGACACCCTCCTCAAGCACCACACAGATTTATACAGAACTTCCAATTGCCTCTATTATAAAGGCTTATGAATATTAATTAGATCACATGTCAAGTCCCATAACCTATTAAATATTCATGAGCCACAGATTATTCGTAGTAAGACTCTCTAATTGGCTAGCTGACTAGCAGAAGACAGTCACACTTGAGTTTTGTCAAACTGAACGCAGAAAATCATTCCAGTTATTCATGTTTATGCAAATGTCATAGATGATGAAGAGTGTTGAAGCTGGTGTCAAATATTATGAGATTTTAGTGATATTAGAAATGGTTGGTCTTGTGACAGCACTAATTATCTGCTAGTTATTTGCTTTTCATTAACATATCGAGCATATAATAATAATAACAAAATTATTAAAATTATTAATGTTACACTTAAAACTTTTTTTTTAATCACTTTTTATCACTTCATTTTTCATCATGGCAATTTGTTGCCACACATTTTTAAAAGATTAATTTAATTGTTTGTGTTTAATGCCTTCATTTCTAATAATATATTTGTATTAAATCATAAATCCAGAGAAATTTAAAAAAGCAACACAGATTTTATGAAAAAATAAAACATTTCATAAGGAATTCATCATTGGATTTTTTTTTTATTAAATTGTTAAAGTTTTATAAATTCAATAAATTAAACATGCTTATTTATTATTAAAACTTAATTAAAACCATTATAATGGAATCCAGCAAAATAAAAATGTATGAAAAAATGAAACCGATTTCATAGAGCCCTAAAAATGTACATTTTCTTAAACGTTAAATAAACTGTTGTTGAATATTAAAATGTGTACATTCCCATTAATTAATTATTGAAATTCAATTAAACCATTAAAATGGAAGCTAGAAAAATTAAAATGGGGAAAAAAAGAGAACTAATTTCATATGGCCCTAAAAGTTTTTTTTTAACTTATAAATTTAAATTCTTTAGGCATGTTTCTTGATTACTAAAATTGAACTTAAGCATTAACACAGAATCTTCAACAAAAATAAAAACTGAAGAAAAAAATGAATCCAGAAAAAAAAAATGTAAATGGAAAAAACTGAATATGGGAAAAATTAAACATTTCATAGGGCAGTAAAAATTATATTGTGTTAAAGTTAGTTTTAATAAATTGCATTTAAAAATGTAATTCAGTTAATTAGACATGCTTATTGATTTCTAAAATTTGTATTTAACCATTTAAACAGAATCTTGAACAAATAAAACTTAAAAAATGGAATCCAGAAAAAGTCAAACTGATTTCATAGTGCAGTAATACCATGATGTGTTTTCCTGTGTGTGTGTGTGTGTGTGTGTGTGTGGCAGGAGACCTCCAGCGGCTCCAAACCGGCCCACGATCATCAGACCGTCAGAACCGTCTCTGCTGGACTGAGACTCTTTCAACTCAAACACTGCCAAAGCAACCAACCACACACTAACACACACTTAGACACACACAGACTAATACACACTAATGCACACACATTCACATACTGACACACACACACACAGACACTAATACACACTGACTCACACTAATACACCTACACTAATGCAAATAAGGGCGTCAATTCAAAGTTTGACTGACACATGATTTTTGATACACTTTAAATGGTAGTTCTAGTGATAATAAGACGTATTATGATTTGTTTAGATAAGCATTTCCATTGTTTTCAGGAATTTCAGGGAACTTGTTGGGAGAACGAGCAACACTTTAAACGGATGACATCATCCAGCACGTACGGTCCGTTCACACGCGTGTCTTAAACCGAGAGTGGCGTTTACAGACGACTGAACCTCTTTAACACTCCTCGTGTGTGTGTGTGTGTGTGTGTGTGTGTGTGTGTGTGTGTGTGTGTGTGTGTGTGTGTGTGTGTGTGTGTGTGTGCAGCTTCCTAATGATGACACTGTGGGGCGGTCAGCACGTTTAAAGCCAGATCATCTGTTGATGAGGGTCCAGATAACACTCTAAACATCCCAGAAACAGAGTAAACGCTCGTCGTTGATACGAGGAATGATGCGTGTCCGCTAATACGCTTAATTCTGAACCCGTCGAGTGTTTCGCCTTAACCTTTTCATCAGACGGCTCTAATCATGAACACTTGTTTTCCGAGAATAACTCTTATTCAGCTTCACTTCTCAAGTACATCAGTTTTATGGATGTTTAGATGTTTCTACTTGAACATGAATGCTTTTATATATCATGTTTGACCAACAGGAGGTTGAAACGATGAGCTTTTCCTTTCATTGGTTCTTCACTCCTTCATTTTCTCTTTTCCATGACCTTTCGCAAGGACTGCGAACAAAAGTATCATAAATGCAATGATTATATCAATAAAAGGGCAATTTGTTTAGCAACTGCTTTGATTTCTTTTCCCTCAAATATTCACAGTCTGAGACCCAAAGATGTTTTGTCTGTAATGGATGTGATTGTCGTAAAAATTACTGACATGAAACTTGCTTTTATTTCCTAAATGTGACGCATTTCCAAATAAACGCAGATATGTAATTTGACACTCGAGTCTTAATTTCTATCCATGAATTATGTTTTTTTTTTTTAAATTTGGTCATTTTTAAATAAACTTAACCCAGCCTCTGGTGCTCTTCGGGCATTTTTGACCGAAAATGTTTACGTTTTGTTTATTCCGAATTTTGGTACGAAACTTGGTAAAGGTTTTGGCACTTGCTGTGTGAACACGGGAACAGGTTAAATGGTCCTGAATTAAATATTCACACTTGTGCTGCTCGCGGTCAAGATTGAGTGCACTGGAAATGAATGAGACGAATGTCCTCTAGTGGAAGCGTTTGGTACTGCAGCCGAACAACATCTCACTGAAAGCTCATTTATTTGAGATATCAAGCTCAAATTTTTAAACTTGTTTAGAATTATGGCTTTGATTTTCTTGCCGTTTTAGACTAAAACGTGATTTTGAAAATATAGATTTCATATACAAATTAAAATTATTTTTTTTGTTTATTTAGTTTAGTTTATTTTTTCATAACAACACACGTAATATTCTGTTACTAAATTCACTTTTTTCACTTCAGCAATGATTTGCCGAGTGTCGTCTTTGAAAAGAGACCAATCTTCAGTCTGTCGCTCTAAAACATTCCAGATTTACCACAGTTTAAGTTGGAAATAAAATGTTCAGGTCTATGCTCAAAGAGTGAATAAATGGATTATAAATACAGCGTAAATATAATTTAGTACAAAAAAATCCCCTAAAAATACAAAATATTAAATATAAAACATTATTAAACTAAAATATAGTACATTCCTTTCATTAACAAAAAAAGATGTCATTGACCGACACGAGAAGAGCACACAAAACGTTAATCTACTAACTCTCCTGCTTTGTCAGACAAAATGGCGGATTATGATTGGTCAGATCGCCTGTCAATCAAACTCCCTGCAAAGGGTGAATTTAATATTAATTCTCATTCTTCAGAATAATGTGCACGAGTGATCCGTGTGCAATAAGACCATGACTGTTCTAACACAGTAAAGAGTTGATTTGACCCGATCATTGAACACTAGCGACACCTCGTACAAATATATGACCCATTTTATTTGTTTTATTGTGTAAAAGTCTTTAAAAAGGCTGTACAGAAGATTCCCTTTGCTAACTGTAACGTCACACTCTCCCGAAACGCCATCATCTCGCATCATGAAATGACAGGACTAAAAAAAACAGTGACAAAACTATGACAGGAAGACATGAAATGGACAGAAATGTGAAGTCTTGCATCCTCAAAACCATCAGACGATTGGTTCGCAGTCTGATATTATTATTATTATTATTATTTCAGCAGTTCGATATTCGACTGTGCGTGACTGAACTTCACAGGCACCCGGAAACACCACGAAGGATCGTCCAATAGGAAAGCGTCTACTCCATCTAAAGGCACGGCGGTCTCCGTCTCGTCTCGGGTCTCGACACACGAGCGCGCGTGTGTGTGTGTGTGTGTGTGTGTGTGTGTTAGGAGCAGACTCTCCGCTTGTCGTCGAACAGCCGCCGGACGGTGTAGACCTGAGTGAGCGCTACGCTCAGCATGACCAGCATGTTGACACAGGACCAGAAGGAGACCCGCCACAGGTTGTCCTCCAGCAGGTTTCGGTCGCGAGCCTCGAAGGCGCGCAGGACCGTCTGCATCTGACGACTGCGCTCCAGACGCCGGTGAACCGCCTCCATGGACTCCTGCCGCGGGAAACACCAGGTTATCCAACGGCACATTCCAGCGTTTTATACTCTGGGTTAAATAAGGAAGCTCGTTTCCACCACGGCATAAAAATTAAAATTAAAAAGATAATTGTGACTTTCTCAGAATTATGACTTTTTTTTGTTGCAAATCCAAATTGCGAGATATAAACATGCAATTCTGAGAAAGACGCGAATGCGTGAAAAAGTCCTGTGAAATTTTTTTTTTTTTTTTTTTTTTTGCAATTGCGAGTTTATGTCTTGCAATTCTGAGAGAAAGTCAGAATATAGTCTAAATTACCTTGCCTAGTTAGAAGAAACCAGCTTACATGGTTAAATACAACTGAAGATCCATCAAATATCATGAAAACAAATGTCCAGGCCATATTTCACCCAAAAATAGACATTAAAAATTGAGAAATTCTATTTTGCGTGGTCAATGCGGTTCTGGTTAAAAAAAATAAACTCTTCATTTTGTTTTAGTTTTTTTACAGTCATTGAAATAAAGCTTACAATAAAGTAAAACTGTTTAAAGTTAATAACGCCTATCTGGGGGACCATTCATTTTTCACATTGATCTTTTAAGGCGAGACACGGCAGGCAAAAACATGCAGTGCTCAGTTTTGAGATTGTGGGCTAGTTTACTCCTTCAATATGTGTTCTTTCAAGCTGCTATAAAGAAAACGTTGAAAATATACATTAAGATGTTTATTTTATTACATTTTGTTTACTTGCGGCGGTAAGTTTCTCCCGAATTTACCAAGAAGTTAGCATTCCAGCGCGACACGCCGAGCTCCGTCTGTTCACTGAAGTCTGTCATGACCGGTGTCGCTGTAAAGCTCTGAGTCTCCTGCACAACGCTTTTCCAAATATGGGCATTTCCTTTCTATCAGTAACCAATCGTGAATGTCCAAAGGGGGATTTAAAGCTAATGATGTGATCTCATTTAGAGCTCTTTAACTCTTTAACTGCCGTTTTCTCAAAATGAGTTTTTTGTCATTCTCCAGTAGAAACATCTCAGCCTGTGTACACCAAACTCTCCAGTTATACACTTATCAGTATCCTGAAGATATGTTCAGAGGGTTTTGTTAATAAATCATTCCTGGCCTGATTTATGTGACATTATAATTAAAAAAATAAGGTGAAAATCTATTTTTTTAAGGCTATGGACAGTATATTTAGATTTCCTAGGTAATGAAAGCATATATCCTGAAATCCCTCTGAGTTTTTATTTTCATCTTGTGTGTAAACAAAATGAAAAAAGAATTTTGCATATGGCTTTATCATATGTTCAGATCTATCTACCGAAAATATATGCAAAATTTAATGAGATAATGCCTAATTTGCATAATTAAACATACAAATTTCAAAAAACTTGTACTACATTTTTTTTATATACTTGTGTAAGTAATCAACTGAGTAAGTTTCATGGTGATATCTATTATTTAAAAATGTTACCCTATTCACCTGTAGTGTCTCGCCTTAAACTAAACACTAATTGTCATCGAAAATAGTTCACTGATCAAATAAAAAATTCAGACTAATTAATGTAAGGGCTTTAACAAAAATTTGGGACACTTGACCCATAGACTTCAATTGTAAATGAATTACTGTAAACATTACTTCTACTTAAACTAAGATGATTTGATGTTGCCCATAGAGCGAATTATATTTCACTAAGAATAATCATTTATAACTCAACGCTATACAATCATGTGACACCTTTATGTCGTCCAGCTTGTACTCCAATAGGCTCTCTGGCTCTCCTAGCCCCGCCCACTCGTCGTCCGCTCCCGCGTCATTGGACGGGTTGTCCAGGATGACCTCGAAGAAGACCATCTTCTCGGAGAACCTGCTGAAGGTGTTGTCGAAGCAGATCTGATAATCTCCCGCCTCTGTGGGCTCCACCCTGAAAACACAACGGACCAATCACAGGCGAGAAAACAACGGACCAATCACAGGCGAGAAAACAACGGACCAATCACAGGCGAGTAAACGACAGCCCGCCGCAGGGAGCAACGCCACTCATTCTGACCCGATGATGAATCTCCTGTGCAACTTCTGTACTTGTTACATGAGGAGAGATTCACACAGAACGGGTTTTTGCTTTTAGAAATGTGAGATGAAAAGCAGAGAGATGAAAAATAAGGCAAGTTATTTTAGTTATAACGTAATGGTGTAGCGCGCTCGTTTACATTGAAAAGCCGCGCGGGTGAACGTGTGAACACGTTCAAAGACCTACTGCGGCAGTACTATGGTACAATTATGTATGATGAGGTGGTACTAAATACCATAGTACTGGCTAATCATCATATTCAAGTATCATAGTATGATGCCCAAAAATAAATGTTGAGCGAGGGAAATGCGAACACTCACATATGAACGCCGTCAGAACGACGAAACTCCGAGACCAGGTACATTCCCCCAGGAGAGACGACGGAGAAGTCCACATCCATCCCTGCTCCTGCGATCACCTGAGGAAAGATAACGTCATATCCTCCTTTACACCCTAGCAACCGCTCAGAACTCCTTAACAACTGCACAGGAATACCAACCACAGCATCCTATCACAGGTTTCCAGGTAAACATCATTCACTTTCTTATGTCTATATATATATATAAAATAATAAAACCTATGAGAATCATATTTGTGACTGTTGACTGAATACGATTATCATTTCCTCACGGATCTGAGGCAGGATATCCAACAGGCCACGATAAACAAACACACACACCCACTGTACTGGAGTTTATGTAGGGCTCGCCACTAATCATAGATCAATATTACTGATTTTTAAACCAAACATATTTATTGTTACCGAATTCTGCTAAAATATTATAAATAATAATGTTTGGTTACACTTTATTTTAAGGTGTCATTGTTACAGTGTAATTATATTTTTAAGTACTGAGTAATATTAATTAACTACGTGTACTATAGGGTTAGGATTTGGTTTCATGTAATTGTGCATCATTTACTGTTATTACTATGGTAAGTACATGTACAAGCGTGTTAACGTTACCTGATGTTTTCGAGCGAACATTTTAAGAACATTAGACTGAATGAACGCTACATTGACGTCACAGGAAGAACGTTTGCTCATAACTTTGAGGAAAACCTCTCCTGAACGTTATCTAGAGTCCTGAAAGCGTTCCCTGTCACATGCATCAGTTCACAGTAAATTATGTAACGCTGTATGTTCAGTCAGGGATGTAACGTTACCTGGTACTCGATCTCGATGCTGCCGTTGTAAACGGCGCTCTGGTAGAAGCACTCTTTACTGGCGGCTGGCAGCAGGAACGTGAACTCGCTGTCCGTGGGACTGAACGCGTTCACCGCGCCGATGAACACCGCGAGCAGAGACACACACAACCTCCGCACATCATCCATGCTGTTTTATCACAGAAAGAGCCTTTTAAACGGGGTTTGTGAATGAGTTCTTGCAGGAAAACCAGTTGAAACCCTCCGTCCGTCCAGCGACGGATGTGTTCCGCTTCCGTAGCTCCACTTTCGCTCTCAGCCAATCAGAGCTCACCGAGTGTCCGCGCGGCAGCCAATCAGCGCGCAGGGACTCGCGTTTTACACATGCGGCGTAAAACCCAAACCATGGCATCGATACTTTTTATTATTATTATTATTATTTTATAAACATGTAATAATCATCAAGCGATTATAGATAAGATTAACTTTATAAATCCTTTAATAATATAAACAATATATATATTGGTAAAATTAGGCTACTTGTAATGCACACTTCAAACAGTAGTTCAGTAGGACACGTAGGTGTTTAATCAGATATTATTTTAGACACGCTGATATGATAGATCTGCTATCGCTAGATGGCAGCACAGTCAAATCATACCGAGCTCCTTTAGTTCTGCGGATGAAAGAGACGTGTATGAATCTGTGTTGACCAGTAGGGTGGAAAATAATCAGTTGCTTTTTAAAAATATTATTATTAATAGTATTATTATTATTATTAATATCTGACCCTGGACCACAAAACCAGTCACAAGAGTCATTTTGTTAGGATATAACAATATTTGGCCGAGATACTACTGTTTGATAATCTGGAATCTGAAGATGCAAAAAAAAAAAAAAAAATCTAAATATTGAGAAAATCTCCTTTAAAGTTGTCCATTGATGTTCGCGATTTTGCTGCATTCACTCACAAAAATATGTTTGTTTTATATATATTTACGGTAGGAAATTTACTAAATATCTTCAAGGTACATGATCTTTACTTAATATCCTAATGATTTTTGGCATAAAAGAAAAATGGATAATTTTGACCCATACAGTGTATTGTTGGCTATTGCCTCATATACCCGTGCGACTCGAGACTGGTTTAGTGATCCAGGGTCACATTTATTACTAGGCTACTATTGCAGAAGTGGTATTTGCTAAGTCAAGCATCAGTATTACCAGTTCTTGTGGTTATTACATTATTATATGCACATAAAACACACATAAAAGCTTCAGCTGCCATTAAACTCGCACAGAAGCCTTTATAGACTTCACGTAAGCTGTGAAATGTCACAGTGAAATAAACGAAACTGAGATGGTGAGCGCTGAACTTTGAACACACACTCACAGCGAGAGGCTGAACACACTGAGTGAGAACTGACGAGAGATCAGCTAGTGTCCAGCTGCACGAGGGCAGGTGTGTGAGAGTGTGTGTGCAGAGATGATTCACGGTCAGTGCGACAGCTTGTGTGTGTGTGACAGCAACTGTTTCCTGTCTCACTGCATCCTTAGCATCTGAGCACCGGAACTCTCGGCTCAGTGTGTGTGTGTGTGTGTGTGTGTGTGTGTGTGAGAGAGAGTGTGTGCACTAGTCTAGGTCATCAGATAAACAAGTGCACCTGTGGTCACCCTATTTGTTTCTACTTTTTCCGGATTGTCTTTATATGTGTGCATATCTTTTTGCATCTGCTTCTTTTCTCTGTGCATGCACACACACTCTCACGCAGTGTGTGTGTGTGTGTATCAGTGTGATATTAGCACTGCAGTGAGGAAACTTCAAAAACACGCACTCAAAATGTCATCATATATTTGGAGAAATGAAATTACTAAACATCAGCTTACTTCCTTTTTGGTACATTAGTAGCTGTCATTTGATATTGTATAAAAGATATTGTTACTTTTTAAGTTATTTTATTTAGTAACTTGTAAAACTTGTCAAGTCAATGAACTTTTTGTTATCAAGTAGGATATTGTTACCTTGTTAAGTAACAATAATAAAAAGTTACTTTTTATGAAATTAGCACGATATAGTTACTTTTAGGTAACAATAATAAAAAGTGTTTTTAATTTAATAACTAGTATATTGTTCATATAAAATTAAATGCATTAACTTGTAATAAAGTAGGATGTTGTTACTTTTTAAGTACATTGTTACTTTTTAACAATGATAAAAAGTTACTCTTTTCATAAGTAGGTTATTGTTACTTAGAGTAACAAATAATTACAAGTTACATTTTTGATAAGCAGAATATTGTTACTTTTGGAGCAACAATTAAAACTTACTTTTTATTTAATAAGTAGAAAATGTAACATTAAGTGACAATACGTTATGTTTCTGATAAGTAGAATATTGTTACTTCAGAATAATTAAAAGGTAATTTATTCAGTAAGTAATCCTAACAATAATAAGTTACTTTTTAAAAAAACTAGAATTTTTGAGTAAGAAAAGTAACTTATTATTGAGTAAGTTTTTCACATTGCAAAAAAAAAAATGTTGAGCAATGTAAATAGAGAACAGCAAGACATGCGTAGATGAGGTGACGGATAGATAGACCATCACACAGCCCAAACTTCCTCATTTTAGTTTCTATCCCTTATTGAACCCCCCTCTCTCTCTCTCTCTCTCTCTCTCTCTCTCCCTTATTGAACCCCTCCTCTCTCTCTCTCTCTCTCTCTCTCTCTCTCTCTCTCTCTCTCTCTCTCTCTCTCTCTCTCTTTCTCTGTCTCTCTCTCTCTCTCTCTCTCTCTCTCTTTGTCTCTCTCTCTCTTTCTCTCTCTTTCTCTGTCTGTCTGTCTCTTTCTCTCTCTCTCTCTCTATCTCTCTCTCTCTCTCTCCCTTATTGAACCCCTCCTCTCTCTCTGTCTCTCTCTCTCTCTCTCTCTCTCTCTCTCTCTCTCTCTCTCTCGTGTGCTCGTGAGGTTTCGGGTCAGAGGATGTCTCTCTCACTCCTTCAGACTGCTGGTGTGTGTGCAGTGCTCTCGGATGCAGTGGCGCGTATGGAGGAGAGTGTGTTCGGGGTGTCCGGTTAGCTCAGTGGAGGCGTGCAGCATGAACGGAGAGGAGAAGGAGCGCAGTCCTCAGGTGTTCGTGGTGGACAGCCAGGTGTTCCCGGCCCAGGCGCCCGTCCGGCGGGACGTCCCGCGGCTCCAGCTCCTCTACCTGCTGCTGACCGTGGCCCTGCTCGGGGTGCTCATCGAGGCGGTGTGCATCGGCCATCTCTACAGCAAACACACGGTCAGTCCTTCATACATGTCTTCGGTCATAGAGTTCAAAAACCTGTGAAATTCATGGTGCAAAACAGTCCTCATGCACTTCTGTTATGTGTCTTTGCTCATTCAGTTCATAGAGTTAAGCTTCTTCACTCATTTTAGACTGAAATTTGTTTTTACTTCATCGGATTGGTACAAAACCTAAATGCACACACACAAAAAAAATGGACATGATTAGAAAAAGCTAAATATTCTTTAAAAAAAAAGGTTGAACTTGTGCAATTCATGGGGCAAAACAGTCCTCATGCACTTCTGTTATGTGTCTTTGGTCATTCAGTTCATAGAGTTAAGCTTCTTCACTCATTTTAGACTGAAAAAAATACTTTTTCTAAGTTTTTATTTCATGCTACTGACTTTATGCACACAGACAATAAGGACATGATTAGAAAAGGCTAAATATTCTTTAAAAAAATGGTTGAACTTGTGATATACATGGTGAAAAATATATGGTGTCTTCATAGAGTTACGCTGCTTCACTCATTTTAGACTGAAAAAAGTTTTTACTTCATCGGATTGGTACAAAACCTGACTTTCTGCAAACAAACAATATTGGCCTGATTAGAAAAGGCCAAAATATTATTATTTTTATAAGGTTGAACGCCGTAGCAAATGCATGGCAAAAATATACAGAGTATCTTTGGGTTTACAATGTACAAATCAGCCATGATGAAGTCTACATATATATACAAATGCAAAACCTAATAAAAATACTCTCATAAGCATCAATTAAAACAAAATATAACGCCTATTGTCTTTGGTCTGTTCTGACCGAGAGATAACGACAGGGTTGAAACTCCTGACGCATGCGCAGTTCATCACACATGGACATCAGCTTTCTCTCGGCTTAGTAATGAGTATTTATCGTCATGTTTAGTTCGTATTGAAGAGACACACCAGATACATCCAGCTTTAAAGGTCCTTGCACACTGAGTCCGAAATTTTCGCATTTGTTTTTCGTATTCGTGAATATTCAAGATATTCGTGACTCGGTGGCTCTGAATTGTCAAAAAACCATTCAAAATGCTTGCTAAGGATGCGAAAACGCAGACAACCGAACCTGATCTGATTTCGTTTATGACGGACGAAAGTTTCGGAGGCGGTGTGCAAGGGCCTTAAAGGGATAGTTCACTTTGAAATTAAATTTTGGTATGTTTTAGCTTACCTCAAGGGCATCCAAGATGTAGGTGTCTTTGTTTCCGCAGTAGTTTTAATTTTGATATTTTTAGGTCAAACCGTTCTTGTCTGTCAGTCATTTAATGCAGGTCTGTGGTCACTGTCTCAAAGAGCATGCACAGAGTCCAAATTAAACAATTCCCCATCATAAGTACACATTGATGGCCTAAGACACGAAACGAGCGGTTTGTGTGAGAAAACAAACAGTATTTATATCGTTTTTACCTCTTATACACAGCCACGTCCAAGTGATCTGTATGCAGACTGGTGCATAGATATATACACTAGATGTCGCCTTGGCTACGGCAGTTCTTAACGAATGCCGTAGCCAAGGCAACATCAAGTGTATATTAGGGCTGGGCGATATGGAGCAAAAAATATATCTCGATATATTTTGCTATATCTCGATATACGATATATATCTCGATATCTTTACAGGAAAAAGAACCCCCCAAAAACTACTGCAAAAACAAATATGCCAAATACCACAAAGTCTTTTTTATTGAAGTGCAAAGAGGTAGGCAGTTCATGTAGGAACAAGTGCTTCTGCAACATTTTTAAATTATATATTTTTTTTATTCTTTTTTTTTTATAATTAAAACTAACATCAAGTATGATATTTTTTTACTTTGAGCAATTCTGGAGCTATAATTGACTCTAGGAGCATATAAAACAAAACAGCTCCTTGGAAAAAATTTAATGTAATATTGTAGTTATAAATAAAGGTTTATTTTAGTTCAGATTAACATTTGAGGCAATTGTAGGCTATTCATAATGTCAAAATAAAACCGACGTAATGTTACTTGAAGGCATTATAGCCTACTATTCCTGCCAAACTTCCATGGTTGCAGTTAGTGTAACTACAGTAAATCCATGGTGAATGTTGCTGATCTGTGGACTCTGGATAGTTCATTCATGCCACAATGTTTCTCCTGGTTTCCACGTCAGCGCTGTTTGATCCGTTAATAACGGAGAAATGTGAATGTTTCTCACTAGATCTCGCAGCGATGTTTTTACTTCTGTGGCAAATTCAAATGCTTTCTTTACTGGATCTCTTATTAGCGCCGTGTAGTAACAGTGTCACATGATCACGATCGGCTCGCGCTGCTTTGGTCCAAACTGATAAACAACGGTCCGTCAACCACATAATAACGAGCAGTTTCGTTCCGCTTGCATTACGTTTGCCATTGATGTTGGGCAATGTTGTGGTCGCGCCGGCGTCTCTTACATTATGAGTGCGCTTGCCACGAGCAACGCGCCTACATTTGAAATAACAACATTTTTATAAATATAAACAATATATCGATATATACGATATGTCAAAATCCATATCGTGTTTAAAAAATATCTCGATATATTTTAAATATCGAGATATCGCCCACCCCTAGTGTATATATATCTATGCACCAGTCTGCGTACACGACACACACCAGGATGCGCCCGCGCCCTCAGATCACTTGGACGTGGCTGTGTATAAGAGGTAAAAACGATATAAATACTGTTCGTTTTCTCACACAAACCGCTCGTTTCGTGTCTTAGGCCATCAATGTGTACTTACGATGGGGAATTGTTTAATTTGGACGATGGGGAATTGTTTTAATTTGGACGATGGGGAATTGTTTTAATTTGGACTCTGTGCATGCTCTTTGAGACAGTGACCACAGACCTGCATTAAATGACTGTCAGACAAGAACGGTTTGACCTAAAAATATCAAAATTGAAACTACTGCGGAAAAAAAGACACCTACATCTTGGATGCCCTTGAGGTAAGCTAAACATACCAAAATTGAATTTCAAAGTGAACTATCCCTTTAACTCGGATTGTTACTCTAAGAATATTAGAAACATTCATTAAATTGGTGAAATCATTTTCACTAGAGCTCTCAGACCGACTGTACATCTAAGGGAAAGTGTGTATTTTTAGGTGCTCCCCCCCCCCCCTCTTAATCACTATTTGGTCCTGCGTTGTGATATATATATTTTTTTTTTTTACTAGCGCAAATATCCCATCTATTGAGTTAATATGAGCTCATGAAACTTGCATGTGCAATATTTACACAAGACTTTGTGACTAACTTTTTACAGGATGTCCCCCCCCCCCCCCCTTTTCTTAATCACTATTTGGTCTTGCGTAATTTTTGGTCCTTTAATAGTTTCTCTTTTTTTTTTGGATGCTGCCTAATATCTCCAGATCTACATCGACCTGTTTAACCCCTGATCAGATGAATCAGCCACTATGCCTTTATCCACCTATTTTTATGCAAATTGAGATTGCATTAAAAATGCTGGATGAAAATAAGATTCGCTAAATGGAGTCGGATATTTTTTTTTTTTTTATCCAATAGGAAGACGTGCATAATCTACTATGAAACACATTTACAGAATAAATCCTTCGATGCGCAACAAACCCACGTGACTTTCCACTCAGCGTCAGCTGTGATTGGATAACTGGAGTAACCAGCGGACCAATGGCGTCGCAGCATCTCAGATGTTGGTTTGGTGTTTCTGAAACGCCGGAGCCGAAGTGTGTGATCAGAATGATTGGGTTTAATTCCCTCCAGAAGCGTCTCACACACACGAGTGTGTTCCCGAACACCAGCATCCGAACGCTAGAGAACACGACAGCGGTTACTGTGTTGACGCTAGAGACACGCTCATTTATGATGGAGGGAAAAACAGAAAGATTGCAGAAACTTACAGTTTTATCACTGATATTTTGCACCAGTTTCCCACGATTTTGTTCTCTTGAACTCTACTTTTACACACAAGTGAAATTCGTGTCATAGCTAGTGTCCTCTGTTAATAACAGGCAGCGCTCTGCTGTTCTAGTGTCATTAATGACTGGTTAATCTGTCTGTTAGCTAATGGGTATTGGTTCAGACATAACCTGTGGTGTGTTTGGTCATGGTGGAGGTTTGAACCCTCTGAATTTTTGGTAACTAGCCCAGATTGCTAACCACTAGGTCACACAACCACCGCGGTATATTGCAAATAGTTTTGTATTACTGTGTTGATTTCCTGTAAACACATATATTGGTTTGCACACTTAGTTTCAGGGTCTGAGAGCAAACACACGAACACACATTAGACGCCTTTTAGCAAATCAGGTTCTTATTATACAAACATTTTTGCCTGTTTCAACCACACAAGTAAAAATAATCATGCTTGGGTAAATCTTAATAAAAAGTCATAAATATGACATACCAAGTCGTAATCATGATTATGAGTTAATTATGTAATAAATTATGAGGGAAAAGTCAAATTATGAGATTACATTTTTTTTTTTATTAATTAAGATATACTAAATCATAATTATGAGATTTTTTTATTTCTAAATAATGAGATAAGTCTGAAATATGACAGACGAAGTCGTGAGCGCGTGCCACGTCTAGCCACGTGACCAAAAGCATTAATGTGTTTATGTGTTTGTGTGTTTGTCTGACGCCGAAATGTTCCTGGAAAAAGTTTTGGAAAAACATGCCGTCAATATTTTCTCTTTCCCCCTAGATTTCATCAGATATCCCGAGAGTGGAACGTATAAAAGTGAGTTTATCTTTACTCAGGTGTGTGTGTGTGTGTTAACATATAAACACGTCTTGGATGATCTTATTAATTCTGCTGTAAAAATATTTATTTGCAGGGAGAGAAGGACAAATTTCCCAGCAGTGCAAATGGTTGGTAAACACACACACACACACACACACACACACACACACACACACACACACAGGTTTGAAATACTGCGATTCACCATGTGTTTAATGTTCATCCTGCTTGTTTTCTAAACAGATTTTAATGAAGTTTTGCCTAAAAATACCCCTAAAGCTGAAGCTGAGAGCAAACCGGTTGCCAAAGCTGAGAGCAAACCGGCAGCATTTCTGCAAAGTATGAAAAACCTTCCACACACACACACACACACACGTTTACTCAGCTATCAGAATGAATGGAGACATTGTATATACTACTTTTGATTATAAACAGTACAGCTAGTTATAAATACTGCAAACGCTAACATAAAACCTTCTACATTTTTACAATAATAGAAAAAAACTTTCTAACATTTTGAGGTTTTGTCAGGTTTAGCTCACTTCTGGGTACAAATTTGTCCCCAAAATGTGGTTAAGTTGGTACAAACACACAAACACACACACACACACACACACACACACACACACACACATACAGAGAGAGAGAGAGAGAGAGAGAGTCTTTCCATTAATAATACAATAACTTCTAGTAAAATCATTATTTTATAAGCCATGTCATTTTTCATTAAAAACATTCTTCTCATTCTGTGCCGTTACACTTTTAGACATTTTATTCAATTTCTAGTTCAGTCATGAAACTCTAGAGGGCGCAGGCTGATGGACCTTTACATGCGTGACCTTTACATTACCACATGGCACAAGCTGATTGGCTCAGGTGATCCTGCAGCCAATGAGATTACTCGCTCCACACTCAAATATTCTGGTTGAGTGTTTGCTGTGTGTTCCTCTGAGCCCCTCCACCTCCCCAGCTCCGCCTGCCTAGATCTGCTTCCAGATTCATGTCTGTGTGTTTGTTGGCTGTAGCAGTAGAGGTTTCATACACTAGTTGACTTGAATGCTCTGCCATTACGCTTTAAGCTTGACGTCAACTTCTCGCTGATCATGTGATTTTGACACTAACAACATAGATGTACACACAGTAGGTGTACACGTTCTACAGTACACACACATATATTATGTAAATGCACACTTTTATTTTGGATGCGATTAATCGATTGACAGCACTTTATATATATATATATATATATATGTGTGTATATGTATATGTATGTGTGTGTGTATAATCTAACTATACTGTGTGTTTGTGTAGGCGATTCAGCCACGTCTGGACGCAACGGTGTCCTGGGCTGGAGGACCTCCAGCTACCCCGTGTTCATGAACGGAATGGGCTACAAGAACAACAGTCTGTACATCCAGCAGGACGGGTACTATTACATCTTCTCCAAGATCTCCCACCTGGAGAAATGCATATTCTTCCAACACATAGTCATGCGGAGCTCGCACAGCTACAGCAACGAGCCCATCGAGCTGATGCAGAACTCCAGGTACTCGATCTGACCCGGAAATCACTGACTACGTTTACATGCATCCAAATAATCCGTTAAGATAGCACACGTACATCACGGAGACGTCTATTTGATGTGCGTGTTTACATCTGGAAGACGTATTTTTTAGTGTTTGCAAATAGACGTTTAGAAGATGTCTTTAAGATGTAATGATTTAGAATGTATGTTAAACTGACATCTTAAAGATGTCTATGAGATGTTAGTAAACAGCAGATGCTTTCCAGATGAAGTGATCTTTAACAGACATCTTGCAGACGTACGTGTGCTATCTAATGGGATTGACGGCTCAGTCAGACTGAAAAGCCTTCATGTAAACACTTAATCGATCCGACTGAGCTCGATCCGATGGAGATTTCGATCGGATTGAAAGGGGGGGTTTATTCCTTTTCTAATACGATCCAGAGGACAGGTAAACACTTGAGGACATGTAAACACGGATTGAAAACCGAAACTGAAAGGACTGCGCATGTGCAATGACGTAGAAATAGCGTAATGATGTAGAAATAGCGTAATGACGTAGAAATAGCGTAATGATGTAGAAATAGCGCAATGACGCAGAAATAGCGTGTAGAAATAGCGTAATGACGCAGAAATAGCGTGTAGAAATAGCGTAATGACGTAGAAATAGCATGTAGAAATAGCGTAATGATGTAGAAATAGCGTAATGACGTAGAAATAGCGTAATGATGTAGAAATAGCGTAATGACGTAGAAATAGCGTAATGATGTAGAAATAGCGTAATGATGTAGAAATAGCGTAATGATGTAGAAATAGCGTAATGACGTAGAAATAGCGTAATGATGTAGAAATAGCGTAATGACGTAGAAATAGCATGTAGAAATAGCGTAATGACGTAGAAATAGCGTAATGATGTAGAAATAGCGTAATGACGTAGAAATAGCGTAATGATGTAGAAATAGCGTAATGACGTAGAAATAGCATGTAGAAATAGCGTAATGACGTAGAAATAGTGTAATGACGTAGAAATAGTGTAATGACGTAGAAATAGCGTAATGACGTAGAAATAGCGTAATGATGTAGAAATAGTGTAATGACAGAAATAACATAATGACAGAAATAGCGTAATGACGTAGAAATAGCGTAATGACGTAGAAATAGCGTAATGACGTAGAAATAGCGTAATGATGTAGAAATAGCGTAATGACGTAGAAATAGCGTAATGACAGAAATAGCGTAATGACAGAAATAGCGTAATGTAGAAATAGCGTAATGACGTAGAAATAGCGTAATGATGTAGAAATAGTGTAATGACAGAAATAACATAATGACAGAAATAGCGTAATGACGTAGAAATAGCGTAATGACGTAGAAATAGTGTAATGACGTAGAAATAGCGTGATGATGTAGAAATAGCGTGATGATGTAGAAATAGTGTAATGACAGAAATAACATAATGACAGAAATAGCGTAATGACGTAGAAATAGCGTAATGACGTAGAAATAGCGTGTAGAAATAGCGTAATGACGTAGAAATAGCGTAATGACGTAGAAATAGCGTAATGACAGAAATAGCGTAATGACAGAAATAGCGTAATGTAGAAATAGCGTAATGACGTAGAAATAGCGTAATGATGTAAAAGTAGCGTAATGATGTAGAAATAGCGTATTGATGTAAAAGTAGCGTAATGATGTAGAAATAGCGTAATGACGTAGAAATAGCGTAATGACAGAAATAGCGTAATGACAGAAATAGCGTAATGTAGAAATAGCGTAATGACGTAGAAATAGCGTATTGATGTAAAAGTAGCGTAATGATGTAGAAATAGCGTATTGATGTAAAAGTAGCGTAATGATGTAGAAATAGCGTAATGACGTAGAAATAGCGTAATGACGTAGAAATAGCGTAATGATGTAGTAATAGCGTAATGACGTAGAAATAGCGTATTGATGTAGTAATAGCGTAAAGATGTAGAAATAGCGTAATGACATATGACGCACAGAACAAGCTGTTCTTCAGGATGAATAAAGTGTCGTATAAACAAGTTTCTCGTCCTCCTATAATCCTCCTCTTCTGCGTGTGTGAAGTGAGCATTTAAAGATCATGTAAACACTGTGTTCAGATTCATCAATTGGAATGAATTCAGTCCGACTGAAACAAAAGTTGTGCATGTAAACGTAGCCACTGTAGATGACTTCTGTCAGCATTAAGGTCATGAATGTTTTTACTGCAGGTTCCTCTGCACGTCGGATAAACACCAGTCAGGCGGCGAGCGGGACAACAGTTATCTGGGAGGCATCTTCCTCCTGAACGAAGGAGACAGTGTGTTCGTGAAGGTCAATAACAGCTCGCTGGTTCTCCATAACCCATATGATAACTTCTTTGGTGCCTTCATGGTCTCTAAGTACTGACAAACTGCTGCAGGAAAGTCTCTCACGCACATGCACACACACACACACACACACACACACACACACACACACACACACACACACACACACGAGTTTCACACTGAGGTTCTCATTCCAGTTTTTAAATATTATTTTTATAAACACATTATGAGAATCATTGCAATATAGAGTTTGTATTTTTATTTTATTTTTTCAGTGGTCGACCGATATATATATATTGCCAAGGCTGATATATTCACCGATATTTGCCCTTTTTTTAAAAAATATGGGCATTGGCTGATACCTTTTTCTGTTTGGCTAAGGTTTCAGATGCAGGACTTTTATTTTGACAGCGCTGATCCCATGTGATCCCATGCTCCCATTAGTAATACAAAGGCAAATAATATAATACTTTCTCATTTAAGGTTAAATTCGGCGACTTTGGGTGGAAACAGCTTCGGTAGACGCAGGATCGACAAACTTTAAACCCTTGATTTCAAACTATGCTGTATCCATTTGCACTGTCATATTCATGTCATTCATACTAAATTAGTGTAACCTAAACTCAGTGCACACAAACTCACCAGAATACCGAGGGCCCTGTTGGTTGCAGTATTTACTTCCTTTTTATTCATTTTTATTAACAGTTTCTTTACTTGTGAAAATACTGTAATAGGACTACAGAATTAAGTTGCCAACTAAAGTAAGTCTGTTTATTTTGCAGATTTTTTTTTTTTACATTTTTTATTTTAACAAATTATTTATTTGCAATTTATTTAATATTAAGTAATATAAATTATAAATATATCGGCCATCAGCCACCCTGCTCTCTAAGATATCGGCATCGGCCTTAAAAAAATCTATATTGGTCGACCACTCTTTTTTTTTTTTCATTTCTATAGGTGTTTAGATATATTTAGTGTGTGTATTGCTAAAATCAGATGTCGTTTCTCTGTAAATGTAAAATAACATTCTGCTGGTCTGTGTGCTAAGGGCCCATTCTCAGGAGACGGTGCCATTTTAAAATAAATTAATTTTTTTTAAATAATTGTAATATTTAAGAAATCACATTTCCCACCTCAGGTCCAAAGTACCAGCATTATTCCAATATTTGCATTATTAAACAATAAAACAATAAATCCCCCCACCCCCAATTGGCTGGTTCATAACAAGAGCAATAACTATATTAGCATCCACACCAGCGCACGATATTGTTCAGTTTGTTATAAGCGCGCGTTTGTCGTCTGTCTCTTTAAATGCTCTTTAAAGCAGGATGGATTCTGATTGGCTGACAAGGTTTTCAAAAATGCTTAATTGTTGCTCTTATATTTAACCCTAATGATCAACCAGTCTAGTGTATCTTAACTTGCAAATACTGGTTTACCAAACCACATAGTTTGAAGATGTGAACAGAAAGTGACATTCTGCAATATTTTTTTTTTTTTTGCAATATTTAGTTTTTCATAGTATATAACCATTAAAATGTAATGCTGATGAATGGGGATATAAAAAAAATGGCTGGTATTAAAAGGAATTTCAACATGCTGTTAATTATACACACCATTTCCTGAGAAAGATCTGCTTTACTGTGTCAGCTCAGATTCATCTGGGGTCGTTTAATGTTTAAAAGGGCATATCGTTACACACGTTATCTGAGGTCAGAGGTCAATCCAGTGCCTTTAAATCATGTGTTATATGCTTGTAAACATGATGTCTGCCGTATATATATTTTATAAGCTCATGTCTGTTTTTATTACATGTTTCTGTTACGAGTTTAAGTGGATTTTCCCAGATAGCACAGGTACGTCTGTAAGACGTCTGCTAAAGAGCACTTAATAAGGAAAACATCTGTTGTGCGCAAACATCTTAGTGAAAGCAGTTTTACATGCATTTTAAATCATAAACATCTTAAAGACGTTTTCTAAACGTCTGTTTAACATCTGTCAGGAAGCGTATTGCAAATGCATCGCGCAGATGTAACGCAGACATCAAATAGACGTCTCTGAGATGTACGTGTGCTATCAGTGTAGATCCTCTGAGATGGTTTGATTGTTACTGACTGTCACCTTCACCTAACTTAAACTCACCATGATGTTTTATACTCAGTCAGTGACTGAATCGTTGGGGCAGAAACGTAATCTACTCAAGCACGTGAACGCAGACGCTTCTCGCTACTCAAACTTGATTTCATGCGTCACTGAAATTCTCAGCATTGCTGTATAAATCAATCTTTTTCTGCTGTCAGGTTTTATCCTTCAGTTCAGCAACAGTTTGAGAGAATCTTGCTGAGCAAGTTAGAGTAAGTCGCCCACTTCAGGTTTGTTAACGCCACAGTAAAGGCCCTTTTAGACCAAGAACGATAACTATATTAGCGTCCACACCAAAGCACTGTTTATTACAAGCGCGTAGTAGTTTTGTCGTCTGCCGCTTTAAATGCTCGAGCTCTTTAAAGCAGGATGGATTCTGATTGGCTATCAATGTTTTATCGTTCACCAGCTGGAAAAAAACGCTCTAAATGGTATTGTTAAATGGTGCGTTCAAGTATTTACGAGTTGAACGCACAGAAACGGCGCCACAATGTTGTAAATACGAGTGGGAAGCTTTTCTTTAAGCCCCGATGTTAACGAGTTAGTTGGGTGTGTGTTAGTGAGAAAAATGGCGAAATACCACAATACTTAAGGTGATATGGTCAGATTTTTTTATTTACAACAAAGTAAGCTAATTGCCTGCACAACATATACTAGCATTGTAATATAACAATATAATATGTAAAAAATAAAGTTTACAGTGGTTTCATAAATTAAACAAAAAAGCAAAGCACACCTGATGCACATTATTTTACATTTTTTTGTTATTATTTATTTATTAAACATTTTATTTGTATAACTATTTTCAACAAAGCCGTCAAGACCCGCCCACAATCATAAGAGTAAATAAAAAATAAATAAAATGACAATAAAATAAAATAAAACTGTGACCAAAACAATTTATAGAAGGATCTCAAAATCTCAAGATTTCAAACTGATGCATATTTCTTCTACTTCTACAAGTGTAGAGTTAAAAACCTTGCTGTGTGTTTGTGTAGTTAAACAAGAGACGGTACACCGCCAACTTGCTCCAGCGCAAATGACTGAAAACTCACACGACTTCCTTGGAGGACTTGAACACAACAATAGTTGTGATCTGGACTACTCCTTTACATTTAGAACATTTGATTGATTGATTTTTTTACATCGATTTTTTAAAACTACATGGTTATCGTCCTTGGTGTGAACGGGCCTCTAGAACACGCTGCGTGCGTTTGACGAGATCAGACAGTCATGTACAGTGTGTTACAGTTAGAGTGGGAGTGTTGACATTGTGTTGGATGTTATTTATAGAGTACATGCTGTATGCGTCAATCGACACATTGTAACTTTTGACTGGAATGTGCATTTAATGAATTACCATCATAATAAAAATAAAATACTGAAATCTCAAGAGTCTTTTCTAGCGAGTGAGTCTTGCACAATGTCTCTTATCTACCTTGTTTTCTCTTTCTCGTTTGCAACCTCAACGTGCTGAATGCAGCGCTGCACATCAAACCCACACAAAGAACTAGGGAGAGAGAGAGAGAGAGAGATATGAAGGAAAATGGAGATAAGCAGGGAGATAGTGTGGAGGATGTGGTGAAGCGAGGTGGAATAAGACAGAAAGTGGACCGCGCACAGGAACGGGTTTTTTGGTGGGGGGGAAGGGGTTGCATTTTTTCCTGACTCAGCGCATTTCTGCACTCACGGCGGAAGTTTCCAAAAAACCTGCTGTCACCACAAACAAACAAACGGCTCGTTGCTTTTTTTCTTTTTTATCTTGAGAGCGAAAGGCAGTCAAGATTCCCTGCAGACGTTTTCTGCTCGCCTAGTGTGGCCGACTGGGTTTGTTAAGATGATATTCCTCAACACACTGTAATCCACTGATCACATCCAGTCCGTTTGAAAGTCCCGTTCAAGGAAAGTCAGTTCATCAGTCAGTCGGCCATTTCGGCATCCAAAACCAGCTCCTCTCTATGTGGCGTTCGTGGGCCAGTAAGAGCTGTGCGTGTAAACCTCACTCCCCTGATCTCAAAAAGCGCGACTAGAGTTGTCAAAAGTACCGACTTCGGTACCAAGTCGGTACTGTGCGTGTGAACCTCATTCCCTTGGCCTAGAGGCTAGCATCCTTGTTAGCATTTAAGGTTGGCCCAACCAATGCGCCTGTACAGTCCAGTGCTAAGTGCATGTGTCAGGACACTGACTGTTTCTTCAACGCCAGCTGCAGTGTCACGATGAATTTACCAAATAGTCGATTGGCTCTTTGTTTAGAAGGCCGGAATCAATTCTCAAATGAGATTTTGAGATGCAACCAATTCAGATCTCTGAGCAATTAGTTTCCGCAAATACAATTGTCTACAATTTGCACAATAACTA
>NC_137123.1:3171888-3196888 GCF_949319135.1 Squalius cephalus
TTCACTGTGCTCTCAAAGAGAGGTGGAGACAGAAGAACACTTCCTGATACACTGTGATCACTATCACAGCATTAGATCGGACTATTTCACTAGATTCCAACAACTAGAACCAAATTTTTTGGCATTATCAAATTCAGAAAAATTAAATCATATTTTGGGAGAGAACTCGAGCTTAATCACAACAGCAGCAAAATATGTAACAGCCTGCCACAAACTACGAGAGTCAGCCAGAGGACAAAACTACAGTCAGAATCATTCTTATCTCGTCTGAATGTTGGTGTTTTTTTTGTTTTTTTTATATAAATGTATTCATGCAATTGTTTACTGATTGTTTTTTTTTTTTTTTTTTTTTTTTTTATTTATTTATTGACTTTATTGATTATTTGTTCATTGCTTATGTAATGGCCAATGCTTTGGCAATACTGTACAAGTCATGCCAATAAAGCTCATTTGAATTGAATTGAATTGAATTGAATTAATAATAATAATATATTTTATTTATTGGGCGCCTTTCTGGACACTCAAGGTCGCCATCTGAATTGAATGAATTGAATTGAATTGAGAGAGAGAGAGAGAGAGAGAGAGAGAGAGAGAGAGAGAGAGATAAAGAACGAGAGAGAGAGATGGAGAACGAGAGTGAGAGACGGGGGCGGCAAGAGTGTTAGCTTCTGATTCAGCACTTTTCTTTTTCTGGCATCTTGGTGGAAGTTTCCAGAAATGTTCTGTCTTCATACGCAATCGACTCGACCGAGATCATTCTCTCTTCTCGTTTCTTTCTGTTACTCAGAGAGAAAGAGCCAGACACAGAGAGATAGCGGACAGCATGAGAAAGAAAGACAAACGGGGTGCTCGTTTCTTTCCAAACAGACCAGAACAAGAGACACCGAAACCAGACAATTATAGGTGTAGAATAATGTTCACCTTTAAATCAACTCACCTTTATTTATATCGATACACACATACATATTGTTTCAAAGCAGCTTTACAGAGATGACAGGAAAATAATTAAAAAACAAAAACTAAAAAAGTTTGTTTCCAAAAGAAAATAGCGTCACAGTCCTGCTTTAGCAAGTTCAGTGATGTCATATTTGTTGTAAAAAAGTTATTCATTTAGTTTATATATATATTATATATGTTATATCATATATAACTCAGCAAGCCAAAAGCCAAAGGCAACAAAGGCAAGATGTCAAACAAACACAGTCCAACCATAACCATGATCAAGGGAAACCCAGTGGGATTAATGGGCTGATAAGGATCCAGTGTAAACATCTGATGTGTGAATGGGAATATTGATCCATGAACACAACCCGTTTATTTCAGTCACACTACATGTTTATGAACATTATTGGGAGTGTGAAGACACTAAAGTTTTGTCAGATGCTTTACTCTGAGTGTATCTTTCTGAAAACACAGTCAATGATGCTTGAGATTCACCATCAGTGTGCATGTGCAGATGCTGAATAACAGCAAACACAAAGACAATGTTTCATTTCTCCACATCCATCAACAGGTGGCAGAAGTGAACCAGGAACGTCCTTCACTGCAGATCTGCTCACGTTCTGCTGACCTGTTACATTCAGTGGGATTATCAGGAATATTGTTTGTCTGTCAGCCGTTTTCCTGAATAAGGGGACGTACATCTGTGTCAGAACTGTGGCTCGTTCATCTTGTCTTGGTCTCCACAAATGGGCATCTGTAACAGTCACTATATGTTACCATGTCCAGTGAGGGGCAACACTAGTTTACAGTGTCCTTGTTACATAATGTTCCATGTACTTACCATAGTAATAACAGTAAATTATGGATAATTACATGCAACTAACCCTCAACCAAACCCTAATCCTACCCTAACCATATTACTCAGTACTTATAGAATTACACTGTAACAATGACTCCTTAAAATAAAGTGTAACCCAGTAAGGAATTGCTTCGATTATGACGTTTATAAAGTCGTCATGAAACGTAGGTTGCACTCGTCTTTTCTCCTCTATTGTGTCGTACGTCCGAGTGAAACGCTTCTGGAACGAGATCAAATGTGGGCGGGGCTTGAGCGTGTCTGTGGGGAACTGATTGGATGGTTGTGGTTTGCTATTGGCTGATCTCATGTGAGTGACAGGTTATAGCCCCACCCACATCAGAAGAGAAGAGATGCTGCAAGAGGAACTTATTATGATTAAACATTATTAACACAATAATGATGTGCACGGATAAATCAGTTAGAATAAATACTGTAGAAAAAAAAACAGTTTTTTTTAAAAGACTTTGAACTGCAGCACAAAAGTTCAATTGAAATGCAACTTGTTGCTCCGATTATGAGCAAAAGTAATTAAGGCTTAATGCATGCTTAATATGAAATAGATTTATGTATTTGCTATTGTTTATGTCTTTATGTCTAGTTATGAAAGAAAAAAATCTGCATCTTTTTTTAATTTTATTTTTTTATGTGCATACATATTGGTTGCATTATTGGTGTGCACAGCCATTGCGTCACATGCTAATATACTGAAATGGCATGAAATCCTGCTGAAAGTCTTCAGTCTGATGGGAACTTACTTGGCAAGTCTCTTGGAACAGGAAGACGTTGTGGTTAGAGATCCAGTCTGGCTCTTTCTCAATCTTTTTAGTCATTCACTGTCCTTCTCCTACACATGTAATTCTTTCCAGAGACGGCCACACAGAGTCCAGGCAATGGGAGAAATCGCTGATAAGACTCTAATTGCAGCATATGTGCATACAGATGATGATAATCTGTCAGATAATGGCAGCACATTCATGCATGACTGGAAAATCAGTGCATGGAGGTGATGCCAAGATTTCTGCTGATTTCGAGATTTCTTGAACTCAATGGCCAATGACATGCGTTTAAGTTAAAATCCACTCAAGTTTTAGTGCTGAGTTGGCATTCATCCCTCGACAAAAACCCGATAGGATTTTTCCATTGGTTTTAGATCATTGCGGAAAATGGGCTCTTTGACCACCGAAAGGTTTATGATTCTTGCACGTTTTGTCCGGCATGATAATCTTCACAATTAAACACAATGAAGCCTAAATTATCTAATTATTATAAATTATCTAGCCTAAAAAGTAAAAATCTAAACGTTAAGCTACAGACGAAACAGGCTTTAACGTCACCGTCATTAAGCTTCAGCAATGCTTTCAGTCTTTATTTTAAAACAAGTTTGAGTTAAAAGAGTGCGCAAGAGCATTATACACATAATGAGGCTGTTAATGCAAATAGTTAATACATGCCAACCTCTGTCGTCACATTTAGACACTTGTTAGCAAATGCCGTTTCCAAGACACGTAAAAGCTTTTAAAAAATCACATGGGTTTTTTTTCTGTCGTAGGATAAAATGTGAAAATATCTCGACCTTGTGTTCACCACAGACCTTAATTCAGACATTTAGCCAAAACCCCATTTAAAAAAAAACATTGATTTTGGGGACGACGGAACCAAAACTGCAACTCGTTTCAGGGCCTACAAAAATACATGCATCTAAATACTACATACACCTGCAGCACTCTATAAGCTTTTAACACTGTTTGACCATATAGGAAACAACATTTATGGGACAGTTTGTATCCGATTTTGTTGCTGGTTTGAAATATGTTTGTTGTAATGCGAGTTTGCCAGGACATTAGTTGCCTGTAGACATTGCAAATATGGTCGCCGATCGAACAGACTTTCCATGAAAGGGACTTTGCTTACAGGTGTTGACATTCACAACTAATCACAAACTAAAGGCAAAAGTGATGACCAATCAGCTTTCAAACAGACAATATTTGAAGAATCACATCACGGACATGCAAAAAGCTTTCCCTCTGAAAACTGATGAGAAACTGCGTGATTACTCAATCTACTTTGATCCCTTTTGATTTTCCTGTTTCACTTGAAAAAATGCCACAATGTCAATGATGTCAGACACAAACGAAATATGTTTCAGAGGTCGGCAAGACTTTATTCTTTCTTTTTGGTCTTTGGAATAACGTGTGTGAATCGTTCACTATGAGAGAGACTGAGAAAGTCTTCGTTTGACTCATGTTGAGGTGTTCATGTCTTCGGTGGAGTTTCTCCCGCAGATTCAGTTTCATGAACTCTCACACTTGCTCGGTTCCAGTCAGACGCTGTAAAGTGAATTTTCGCACTTACTCATGTTGTTTCCGGATGCTCTTGCACACAACATGCCCAAAGTTTTAAACATCCGTTTGAGAGATGCAAAGCATTCATTTCTCTGCGAGATCTTAGTCAAGTTTGCCCGTCAAACTTTATTTAGAAAGAAGCTCTTCGTGTCTGTCCTTCTGAATCTGTCCTGTTTTGTCTTCTACAGTGAGAAGATGTTGAAGTATATTGGGTTTCAGGCGCCTGGTTTGTATGTTTGCATGTTTGTTTGTTTGTTTGTTTGTTGAGTGTTGTGCCGGATGTGTCAGTGTGCGGTGAGCACCGAAACTCTCTCGAGCGTCTCTGACAGTAAGTGACGTGGGCGAGAGATGGCCTGGATCTGGCAGAACTTTCCTCCCACAGGGTCTGATGAAGAGACCTCACCAGAGGAAAGAAAGACACTCATTTTATCATCTCAGCTGGTTCTCCCAGACAGGAACACACCTTTAAATGGAGATTTAAGTGCCCCTTCACACTCTCCAAGAGGAGCTTTTGCCATAGAAGAACCATTGGTTCCTCAAAGAACCTCTCAGTGAGCAGTTCTTCAGTTTAGTTGATTTCTAAAGCACATTTGTGACCCTGGACCACAAAACCAGCCACATGGGCCAATTTTTTAAAACAATTGTTAGGATATGACAATATTTGGCTGAGATACAACTATTTGAAAATCTGGAATGTGAGGGTGCAAAAAAATCAAAACATTGAAAAAATCTCCTTTAAAGTTGTCCATTTATGGTCACGATTGTGCTGCATTCACTCACAAAAATACATGTTTTATATATCTACGGTAGGAAATTTACTAAATATCTTCATGGAACATGATCTTTACTTAATATCCTAATGATTTTTGGCATAAAAGATCATTTTGACCCATACAGTGTATTGTTGGCTATTGCCACAGATAAACCCGTGGAACTCGTGACTGGTTTTGTGGTCCAGGGTCACATTTAATGACAGCAACAAGGCCGACCAAAGTGCTGCATAATACAAAATTAAAGAGCATAAGATAACAGACAAAAGGAAACGGGGAAGAACAAAACAAGACATTACGATGTGTTAAAAGCCAACGGAAAGAGATATGTTTTAAGGCTGGATTAGGAAGGCTGTTCCATGGGACCAGCCTCAGTCAAAGCTTTAAAACACTTTAAGCGAGGAATTTTTTAGTAAGTTTTGATCTTCAGACCTTAGGCATCGTGAGGGATTATAGTGTAGTCAATTAGACAGATAGCTCGGCGTTTGATTATGTAGAGATTTATAAACTAGTAATAGGATTTTAAACTCAATTCTATAATTAACTGGCAGCCAATGTAAATCTTTCAGAAGGGGAGTGACATCTCGGATAGCATTTTAGCATCTTAAAAGAACCAATTTTCTTAGTGTGAAGAACATTTTAATAATCTTTTTTTGGAAAGGTTTCATGGATGTTCAAGGTTCTTATGGAACCATCAATGCCATAAAATAACCATTATTTTTAAGAGTGCTTTGTAACATACAGTGCCAAGATTTTTATTTTTTTTTGCACATAATCCCAAATGTCAGAGATCTCAATACAAACTCCTCACATCCAGTTTATTGTTGCTTGCATGCTTCTAATTTTAAAAGATCAATCATTTCACTCAAAAAAATAAGCGGTTGAATGAACTTAATTAAATTAAGGAAAACTTTTCCACGAAAATGAATTACATTTTTCCAACAAAATCTAATTTGTTTGAAATGATTTGTTGTAATCTTGTTGTGTAAACTTAAATTCATTTAGTCATTCCTGCTAGATAAAGTTTTGTCAGGTTGACTACATTTAATTTTTGCCCTGCCTAAAATCGCCAATATTATAATTTTAGTTAATTTGACTCTACAGTTATTTCCAATGATAGGAGCTACTAGTGTTCAGTTTAATTAAAACCACCTTTCACAGAATAATATTAAATATTACTTATGCAGGCCTGCGAAAGAGGTTTAATGCATGTTTAGTAAGTATACTGATTGCCCACATCAGCCCTAACCTAAACACAGTCGCCACACTTCTGCATAATGGTAACCACAAAATTCAAAAACATTACAGAAAGTCCTCTAAAAGTTTCTAACATTAGTGAATATTAAACACTAACTAACAACATCTTTCCATTTACAGAAAAACACATAAAATAACACTTTAATCCCTAAATTTACCCTCCTTATGCAGTCCCTTGCAATGCATGCTGGGAACTACAGATCCACTGCCCAGTTAGTTGTCAACAAAAATGATTTTATGTAGTTTTCACACAAATGAAGTAAACTTCAGTTTTAAATATATTAGGTTGATTGAACACAATTAAATTAAGTTATGACAAAAAATTAAACAATTGTGTTACTTTTGCCTATTTTAATTAATTAAATTTAACAAGAGGCAAAAATTCATTTTTTGAGGCAACATATGAAGAATCACATCATGGACATGCAGAAAGCTCCAGAAGTGTCTCTGCATCTCTTCCAGTAGCATTGCACTGCCTTTCACCCACTCTCGTAAGCAAGTATATGGTGTATAACTCCTACTGGCTCATTTTAATGTTTAATTTTAGCAGAAACATCTGAGACGCTGTTGAAACAGGAAATGTTCTCAGACAAGGTTTTGTCACAGTTATAAGTTATGAACAAACATTCTTCCAGTAATATTAATAGAGGGTTCGTTCATATCTGATCTATAATGTTCTCAAAACACTAGCACAAAAAAAAAAAAAAAAAAATATATATATATATATATGTCATTCATGGAGCATTTTTTTTTTCTTTTTCTGAAATGTTTGCAAAATGATAAAAACAGAATGTTTCCTTAATGTTCACATTACTAATTTTTTTTTTTTTTTTCTCGTTTTGAATGTTCTGAGAACATTCAGAAATAATATGTTCATTATATGGGAACGTTAGCAAAACGTTCTTAGAACCTATTTGTGTTAGCTTGGTACATGATGCTAACGCTATATTAGTTTATGCTTGTCTGTTTTTCATCAAACACCCCACAGTTACGTAAAATTAACATTTTGTTTTATTAAATATAGTATACAAAATAAAGCATTTCACACATTGTCATCATCGTTACATTCATCTCTAGAGTTCCTGAGTTTGTTAGCATTCAGACCAGCTCTGCTTCACAACAAACGCACAATCCATGTGTGTGTGTGTGTGTGTGTGAAGAGATGCTCACATTCATTCACACATGCAGCTTTTTGAGTTCTTGAACGTACAGTGATAATACAGACCCAACCATGGCAGTTAGTACACTAGTTAAGTGTTGATGTGTAGGTCAAAGTTCACGTTATTTCCACGATGTATCGCGAGGCTAATACAGTACAGTCGTATCGCTTTCATCAGTTCTGACGCCGCGCACACGTAGTGTTTTGCACACATTATGTACAGTATAAAAAAAATGATATAAATATAACAAGTCTTTAAAATGTTAAACACATATAAATATATTTCAATTATAAATAGTGCTTAAGGAGCATTGCTTATCCGTTCAGGCCCAAGACCGGTTCTCCAAATGTCTTTGCATATTACGGGCTTTTGCTGTAGAGGAAAACCTGCCAAATTTGGCAGAATGCATAAGAATACGGAGGCTAAGATGATAAAGTGCCAGTCTTTATGATAGCTGAAGGCATCGCCAAATAAGCCAAGACATTAGTGGAGTCAAAATGGACTGAGTATGAAAACAGTCCTGAGTTCATCGAAGACGGTCCGAATCAGTTCGGTCACGTATGACGTGCTGCTTGTACTCCGTCCAGTCCGTCCACGCGGAATATCCCAAATCCAGAGTCGTTGACCTCCAGACTCCAGTCGCCCGGTGAGCCCTTGATCTCGGATTTAGCCATCAGCCGGTCCTTGTCTTCCGTGAAAGTGACCACACGCCAACAGGTCTGTCTGATCGGCTCTGTCCCACTCACTTCCGGTAACTGGACGGTACAGGAGAGCTCCTTGTTGTTCAGGCGATTGGTAAAGCTGACGCTGAATTGGCCAGACGAACAGATTGCCGTGCAGGATAGACTGAGCTGGACGTACACAAAGTAGCTTCCACTATACTTCACATCCAGTGCTTGCTGACTTTGGTCGTAGCTGTAGAGAGAGCCGATGGTTTGAGTCTTTCCGTAATCGAAACCTTCCCACGCCATATTTGCACTTTCCAGTTTATCTGCAGGGCAAAGACAAAGAGACTTTTACAATACAACACAACACAACACAATACAGTTTATTTATAAAGCACAGTTTAAAAACAACCGAAGTTAACCAAAGTTCTGTACAAGAAAGAAAAAAAGCAGCAAGTGAAGATATATTAAATATTAAATGAAGAAACTTAATGCTTTTAAAATAAAATAAAATTCCTTTTCTTTAAAGGAATATTCTAGTTTAAATACAAGTGGTCTATCCATACTGGGTTTTGCATTGCATTATTTGAGCACAGTGTCTGAAATATACAATGGTAAGAACTTACTTGTAATGGGCCTCAGGTATGCAAAATTCTGCATCTAAAAAGAAAGAAGACAGAAAAACACACACATTAGAAACAGGTTCAACAACTCTTGCACACCTGCAGAGAGAAAGACGCGAGAAGAGAGGAAATGGTGCTGACTCATCACCCATTCGAGGCAGTAAATCTCCCCGAAACATGTCTACAACTGGCCAGTTGCTCGGGTTTATCTAGGCCAACAAATGTTGCATCAGCTTCTTCAGATCAGTGTCCTGGTTTATTTAAACCATCTGTACTTCTTACTTCAACCATCCACCACTTTCTAAAGAATTACGCTCATTTATTTACAGAAAACTTAGGATTGTATAACTTTACTCTAACAGTATGATTCTAAAATCAAAGCTGTCAACTGAGCTGCACAAAAAGTATCATAATATTGAACGATTATTAAGTTAATGATCTTTGCAACGGACGTGAATCAATCAAAACTAACTTTAGCTGGACAATAACTTTATCCTAGAGCTGCTGTAAAGCCAAAACTATCTCTGTTACTTTAATTTCCTACTATCACCGTAAAGCTGCTTTGAAACAATCTATATGGTTAAAAGCGCTGTATAAATGAAGGTGACTGGACTTGACTACTATAATCAGAAGGGCCAATGTACTTTGAATAACACATTTGCATTGGGTCCAAACAATCATGCTTATTGGTACATATTTAAAAACCATAAAACCATACCATGACATGATAAATAAGAGTATACGGTAACACTTTACAATAAAGTTCATTAGTTAACTACCTTAGAAATGCTTCTACAGCATTTATTAATCTTGGTTCATATTAATTTCAACATGTACTCATCATTAAAGTCAAAGATTGTATTTGTTAACATTTAGTTAATGCACTGTGAACTAACATGAACAGCTGGATTTTTATTAACTAACATTAACAACTTTAATAAATATTGTAACAAATGTATTGCACATGGTTACTTTAAGTTAGTTAATACATGAATGAACATTATTGTGAAGTGTTACCGAATCTACTTCAAATAATATAGAGGTAAAACATGCTCGTAATGTCATTTAAAACCTTAAAAACATGCTCGAAATACATTTAATGTCATTTTTGTAAGGTAAAACCTCACCTTATACGCGCTTCCGCTGTCTTGGAGATTCGCGAACAACGCGCCCGACGCCGATTCGGACTCTCGTGGTTTTCTCCCGTTTATCTCGTTCTCGATGTGTTTGGCGAACCAGAGCGCGCCCGCGAGCGCGACCGCGAACATGATGAAGAGCGCGATCACGGACCCGGTGAGGAAGGTGTCCAGACACCGGCTCCGGGACCGGGACTGGGACTGGCTCTCGACATCTGTGGACGCGGACATCTCCAGACACTAGCGATGTGAAAACACTGTAATCCACAGCAGGTGCAACTGAACTGATGTTATGCACATCATCATAACAGGACTGCTTTATAAGCGAGTGCTGGAGAGGAAGTAACGGGTTTCCCTCCGCCCACGAGACAGAGAGAGAGAGGAGAGAGAGAGAGAGAGTGAGAGACAGAGAGAGACTCGCCTCGGGAGGTTCAGAGAAAAACCGACCAACTTTCCGCTCCTTTCGCTCTTGCGCAAGCAGAGGTGGAAAGCGGGAGGAATATGAAGTGTGAAGTTCTGTGACTGGCTCCATATTCCGCTAGCTTATTTCATGGAATATCATTCTACTACATGTATCCCTTCATTAGCATTTCACACTATATCACTCGCTCTGTGTAAAGTAAGCAGTATTAATGCTGTTGTTTCCACTCGCACCGCGATCCCGACTGCCCCATTCAGATAGCGCACTCTGAAAAGTGCACTAATAGGAACCACTGTCATCATTTTTTCAAATAGCATAATATTTTTGTTTTAAAATGAATAAAAGATATTCAGTCTTAAAGTCAAAATTAACTATTCTGAAGTGTTTGTTATAAATCATCATGAATCCGTGCACATCATTATTTGTTTGTTTCACTCGGATATACACAATAAGGAAGAAAATGCCAAAAAATGAAATCAAGTAAATGATGTAATACTTTCAATTTGAAACGGAAATCTGACAACAATGTGATTAGTTTGCATCATTGGATATTACTTTTGGTCGTTTTGTATCATAAAACAGTTTGTTAAATAATAAATATCTTACCTCAGACTCTCATCACTGTTGCAATAGTCCAGGGCTGCCAACGTTTGAGTTTGGCTTGGAGTGAGTATTATGGACAATGGGGCCTACATAATTCATTTTTCTAATAACTAATATACATATAATTAATTCCGTAAGCATAAACCTGTCAGCTGGTATTATTATTATTATTATTATTATTAAATGTTTAAATTAACAACTCATTTTTATTAATATAGTGCAGTTTTAATAATAATAATGCTATATTTGTAAAATTGTAATGATTTAAGAGTAAAAATATAATATTTAGTATAGGGCATATACTTGATTTTGCCCGTGGGGAATTGACGGGATGGTTGTGGTTTGCTATTGGCTGATCTTATGTGAGTGACAGGTCGCCCCGCCCACATCATGAGAAAAGAGATGCTGCAAATAGGAGGGGAGGTTATTTTGATTCAAGATTATAAGGAACGTGAATTTAACAAAATAATAATGTGCACAGATAAATCCTTTACAATAAATTATTCAGTATTCCATGTCCATTTTGTCACACTGAAATTCCCTCCCATCTTCTGTGAAGACGAGTAAAGCCCCGCCTTCTTTGATTTGATTGGCCATCTCAGACATTGATGGCAGAGCAGCCAATAAATGTAAAGTTTACAATAAACAGAGATGAAAGAATAGCCTATCCATTTGGCCATTTCTATAACTCAATAATGTGGTCTATACTGGGCCCAGACACTGACGAACTGATCCACTTCAACAAAACACAAAACGAAACCTGTGCAGACGGGCTTTGCTTGGCTTCTATGTTCAACGGCAGAGAAAAAACACACAGAAATGTTAGTCAATCTGGTTACACTTTACAGTAAGGTTCATTAGTTAACATCAGTTAATGTATCTACCAACATGAACTAACCATGAGCAATACATCTGTTACCGTACTTGTTAATCTTTGTTAACGTTAGTTAATAAAAATACAGCTGTTCATTGTTAGTTCACAGTGCATGAACTAATGTTAAAGTATTAGTAAATGTTGAAATTAACATTAAGCAAGATGAATAAATGCTGTATATGCAGCAGTTCATTATTAGTTCATGTTAACTAATGTTGTAAACTAATGTCAATGAACTAGCATTATAAGTGTTACCGTCAATCTAAATTAATGTCTAGTTTCTGGAACTGATGTGAAGTAATCACACTAGCTGAATATAAACTCGACTGCGCAACATAGATGAAATTAGATTAACTTTGGACTTCCAGTTTTTGGAGTGTTAATATTTGGATGTCTGTTATCTTTGTTCAAAGCTTTTGATGCAAATCAGTGTTTATTCAGTAATAGTCAAGAGTTTGGAATCTGACTAATTCATTCTTCTCATTAACTTGAAAATCTTATGATCTAAGAGCTTATGAATAGCGATTCATTTTGTGGACCATTTATGTATTTCTTCAAAAACAAGTATTTGTTTTTAAAAAATGAGGTGAATTTGAACAGATACTGCTCAGGATGCACGTTTTGATCACCACAACATTCCCAGACTTCCATGTGTGAGTTTTTTAAAGTGTGAGTTTTGTTTCCCCACATATGTAAGTTGCTCGAGTTTGTAGGCATCAAAGATCTGAAGATAATTTCCCCTTTCACATAGTTGTCTAAAAATAGACGTGTGTGTGTGTGCCTGGAAGAGGCGGGGCCTGGTGATGTCACCTGCGTGCAAACCTGAGCCCGAGCGTGAACAGGAAGTGATGTCATCACCACAGGTGAAGCACCAGTAGGAGTCACTTTCTCAGATCCTTTGTTTACTTCCCAAATGACATCACTGACCTACTGAACAATACGCGTTATCTTATCTTCGCAGATCTAAGTGTGTGTTTGTAAGCAATCTGAAGCAGTGTGATAATGTATGTGTGTGTGTGTGTGTGTGTGTGTGTGTGTGTTTCTGTAATGCATCTATCACATGAGGGCTTTACTCTCTTTGATTTCTGCCAGCTTCCCCTTCGAAAGTGACTCTGTAGCGCTTCCTGAATGTGGACGGGTCTTTTTTGTTTTATTTTCCAGACCCGTGATCAGATTGCACTTTGGGGAAAAGTAAACAAGACACATTTTGGAAAACCCAACTCTAAAAACAAAACAAGCATCCATCAGTGACTGCGAGTTGTAGTTCACATGCTCCACCTGGAAGTAGGAAACCCTACACTTACACTGTAAAAAACTCTCTGAGTACTGTACATTTTATTTCAGTTTTCCAACTTCAAAATGCCATGTTTAATTCACTGTGTTACTTGAAGTTTCTTTGTAATTATGAAATGTACCTGCAATTTCTGAGTGAAAATTGTTTCTACATCTTTTTTTTTTCTTCAGTGTTTCTGAAAGATAGTCAGAAAAGTGTTTCCGAATAATGTCTGTGCTTCCAATTATAGCTTATTTTTCAAGCATTACATGACATTTCTCATGCCGTTCCTGGAACACTAAAGGCTGACAGATACTCTTGTATCTCCTCAGATGTGTTTTCGGTCAGTCAGGGAAAGTCTGTGTTTCACATAAAGGTCATGAACACACTGCCGAGCACTTACGTCATGCAAACTGTGGGATTTCATACAGCTTCGTTCCTAAATGTGGAAGTTATTGTTTCACAAAAACACACTACAAAGTGTTTAAGACTTTAGTTTGAGTTCCTGTTTTTCTGACAGTCATCACCAGACACAGCAACATTGTGTCGGCCCAGATTCGGCCCACATCTGGCACCTGTGGAAAGATGATCTGGTCCACATGCAGTGTGGAATGACGGCTCTTGTGCGGACCGCTCCTGTTTGCCAGATCTGGGCCACAAGCAGGCCATAGCAATGCCACATGTCAGCCAAGAGCAAAGACCAAAAATAAACCACAACTGGACCTTATCTGAGCCACAAAACCTGTGCATATTAAATATGGAGTCATTTCAGCCTTAATAAGCCTGTTAACAAGCAGAATCACTGAAGGAAAGAAGAGAAAATAAAAAGAGATGAGCAGAAACACTCTGGGCCCTATTTTAACGATATAAACGCATGGTCTAAAGCGCAGGGCACAAGTTCATTTAGGGCGTGTCCGAATCCACTTTTGCAAGTTTAACGACGGGAAAAATGGTCGGTGCTCCCGGCGCATGGTCTAAAAGGGTTGTCCTATTCTCATAATGAGTAATGGATGTGTTTTGGGATTTACGTGCGTTAAACCAATCAGAGTCTCATCTCCCATTCCCTTTAAATGCCAGTTGCGCTCGCGCCATGGAGGATTCGCTATTTACATGACAGAATTTGAAAGTGGAAAGACCGAACGCGTCTCCAGAGCGCAAACGGATCTGCTCGTGCGCGAGGTCAAAGTGCGCAAGCAGAACATCTACGGGACAAGCCGGATTCACCATATCTTTATGTACACAATAATAATCTTTTACATTGTAATCCTTTTATTTTAAATATTTGGCATGTTTGTGTGCTGCTGTGCGTCCCTGTGTGTGTGTAATAAGCAGAGTGTGTGTTTAATAAGCAGAGTGTGTGTGTAATAAGCAGAGTGTGTGTGTGTAAAAAGCAGAGTGCAGAGTGTGTGTGTAATAAGCAGAGTGTGTGTGTAATAAGCAGAGTGTGTGTGTGTAATAAGCAGAGTGTGTGTGTGTAATAAGCAGAGTGTAAGCGCATTGTGGACCCGCTTAGGCGCACATTACTAATTGCACCATTACATTGCACCATCGACTTTAGAGCAGGGTTAGAGCAGGGTTCAGTCGGTCAATGGCTCAGTCTATTTCTGTTGCCTCAAAATAGCAACGTGTCAACAATGCGCCAGAACACACACCTCGTTCTCAGACCAGCAGCCCAAGGGCGCACAAATGGGCGCAAATTCATTTGCTATTTAAACAACGTGGCGCAGGACGTGAAAATGAAAACTGCGTCGGGCTGAAACTAGCAAAACACACTTGCGTCGCGCCTGGCACTGCATTGCTCCGGGTGTAAGATAGGGCTCAAGCACTACAACTGACTTCAGCCACAGCCTCAGATGAAATCAACTGAAGAGAAAAGAAGACATTAAATCTGTGAAGATTTAATGTGATTAAATCTCCACAAACAGCATTACCAGCTTCACTTATTATTAACCAGACTGACTTTATTTCTGTCAGACGTCTACATAAGTTTTTATTGAGAATTAACAGAGGTTTAACTCTAATGTGTTTCATTTAAAGTCACCATAAGAGTGATTAGTGTTTCCATTAGTTGGGCTCTTAACTCTTATTATATGTTTTGTCTCTTTTGGCCGCTGTGACAGTGTGTGTGTCAAACACATTTACAGCAGTAAAAAATGAGATCAGGTGATGATGGTTTCCTGGTGATGGATTTATAATCATCATGAATTCAATTGTGTTGATCCATTAATATATTCACATCACAAACCCTGTGTTACTGCAGCATGAGATCCAGCAATATTATAACAATCAGAAAGAAGATTTTAACAAATATGAGAACGAAAAGTTAGTCTATGATAACACACACAGATATCAACAATCAGCGTATGAATCTCAACAATGGTGACAATGGTTAACAGGCTTATTGAGGTTGAAATGACTCCATATTTAATAGGGGTGTAAATCGGACACTTCATCACAATACGATACGATATGGATTCTCTCAGCCAACTCAAAACATTCTGCTATACGATTACGATTCGATTCAGGGCTATATCGATTGATATATATATTTCGATATTATGTGCCAAGTTTACACAACCAGTTAACTCGTACATGCAACCAAAATATATAACATGAACGTTTAATTAAACTCTTTGAAAATTGCACACGCTCTCCCAATTAGGACATTTACAGAGTTCATTTGCAAAAACAGATAACTCCATTCTTGTTCATTTTCATAAATCATGTTTTTGTTTTGTGTGTGTGTGTGCATTTGAAGTAATATCAATCAAACTGCAGCTGGGTGGTTTTGATTAAGTAATAATAAGTAAACAAATACAGGTAACTTACAAAATTAAAGTTCATTGAAAGTATGTTTTTATATATTAAAAAATCGTTTTTTAATTAGTTTTTCTCCACGTTTCGTGTTTCAGAGTTAAACAAAGCCAAGCAATTGCTAAGATACATAATAAAACACTCGGTTAATCTTTGTAACGTTTATCTCCTCAGACGTCTGACAAACTTTGTTGTGATTACACACACTACAGGGAGCTTTTCCCTCACCACTAGCGTGCTGCTTTAGCAAGGTTCCCTGAAAATGTTTCAGCTTTTATTTTCCTTTTACTCCCTGAATAAGATATGATCCGATTCATTCCTTAATCACTTTTAGTCAGCTTTGACGAGACTCCTCTCAGCTAGCGCGTCTTTTCGAAGAGACTGACAGTGACTAACAGCCTTGTCACCTGACCTGTCTACTGCGCACTGATTCGGAAAAACTGACTTTTCGGGTTTGTGTTGCCAACTTAGCGCCTTTGTCGCTATTTTTAGCGACTTTTCAGACCCCTTTAGCGACAAATCTAGCGACTTTTTGGACAAACCTCAGTAATCTCCAAATGTTGCCAGAGCGCGAGGTCTTGCTTTCTCCCTGCGTCTGCCCTGTTCGGTGAATGGCTGAGAGGAGCAGCGCGTTCATCTGTGGGGCGCACGGCTGCTGACAGACGTGAACGAGCAGAGTTTATCCACGGACTTATCACTTATCTGCTTTTCTTTTGTTTTTTTATTTAAAGAATTAAGTTTGACCATTTTAATTTCCTTTTTATCTTGTGCTTATTACTTGTAACACAGAGCTTTAGTTCATCCGGTTCCCGAACTCTCTCAATTCAGATAATTTATCATAGCTAGGCTACTCGTTCATTGTCTGACAAAAAAAAAAAAAAAAAAAAAAAAAAAAATTAAGAAACGAGACCAGCTTTATTCGGCTATATTATATTATATTATATTATATTATATTATATTATATTATATTATATTATATTATATTAAATACAGTATGTGAGCACTTGTGCTCACAAACCAGGGTGCTGCTGCTTGTCAGTTTGTGCTGTGGTAAAACATAAACTCGCGATGCCTTGACAGTGGACAATACCGGCTTTTGTGACAAAGGTTTCAGTCTATTTCAGCTGAGAAAAGTTACGCCAGGATGTGGAGAGTGTCAAAATAAAGGTATTATATATCCATATTTTATGTATGGCATCGATGCATCGTATCGCTAGCCGTTTGATCGATGCATCGATCCATATCGATGTATTGTTACACCCCTAATATTTAATATACACAGGTTTTGTGGCTCAGATAAGGTCCAGTTGTGGTGTATTTCTTTGCTCTTGGCTGACATGTGGCATTGCTATAGCCTGCTTGTGGCCCAGATCTGGAGTGAGTCGCCCAAGGGCCGTCATTCCACGCCGCATGTGGGCCAGATCATCTTTCCACGTGATTGGGATAACTGTTAATAAATGTAAAATGAGTGGCAAAATGAAACGACAATTGGTCAAATTAAAGATCATGTAAGCAGATCCTGTTTGAATGGAGATGTTGCAGAATTTGGGGATTTCGGTTGGCGAGTTGAGACAGGCTAGTGGTGCATGGGTGGAAAATATTCCACAATTATTGCTGCTATTTTTAACTCGATCATCTGACTAACTCAACCTAAGGCAAAGCTTAAGTACTGCCAGATTTATCTTTAACGTGATGTCATGTGTCATGCCAGCCAACCAGAGCGTGCAAAATGAGTTCTGCTTGTGCTGAAAAGGGAGTGAATCTGTCAGGAAATCACTTCCAGATTGCACAACGGTGTGATGTAAGATGAAATCTGCTGTACGGAGACATTATGGCAGTGTTGCGTAACACATCAATAACTTTCCTTCTGAACTCACCGCTAGTCTGTCTTGCGTCCTGATCAGGTTGTCTGCGCGGTTTCCTTTCTGCCTGTGCATGATGGTAAAAATCAGCTGTGGCAGATAACGCTGTCAAATCACAAGCCAATTTGGCGTGTTAATTAGCCTACTGTTTACTCACTTTGCGGGGGAAGTTTGTGTTAGAAACATCTGCGCAGATTTAGCGCAAATACTCTCAACCCCTGAGTTTGAGTCATATATTAAATAGAGCGTATTGCACAGAATCTGCTCATATCTGGCTTACTTGAACACACAAGTGACTTACTTGAATACTTTTTTCATTTGCATAGAAGCAAGAACGAAGATTAAAAAGCATTTGGTTAACAGAAAAGACATTGTTATTTTCCAACATTCTTTTTTTTTAATTTTTTTTTTTTATGTTCGTCCATCTGTCCCCCTAAAATACATTTTTGGTGATGAGGATGAAAGAGGAGGGGATGAGATGCTGGATGACAGGATTTAGTTTGAATTAAACGAATGTATGAAATCCAAATTGTATTATAAGATGTGACGTAGTTAATCTGGTTTATTTCTAATTTATTTGTTATCTCAGAATAAACCCAACAGGGTAATCAGGATCAGGTCTTCATCAGCCTGAAGGGGGTTTATTCTGAGATCACACACACACACACACACACCTGAAGGGTGTTTATTCTGAGATCACACACACACACACACACCTGAAGGGGGTTTATTCTGAGATCACACACACACACAGACACACGCACACCTGAAGGGGGTTTATTCTGAGATAACAACCGGCTGGATGAACATTATCCCACTTATTACACGGCTACTTGCCACATAAGTGAATAATTAGACAAAGAAATACTGATATGAGTCTAAATATTTTATTAGTTTCAGCGGCGAGATCAAACTAGACGGACAGTTAAGAGATACGGTATACAGTCACAACACTTATTACACAGCATTTCACCACATAAATAATTATGGGGATAAGAGATATTGACTTCAGATTAAACTGTTTTAAAATCGTTCCTGTCTCATAATCCAACAGTGAACAAAACAATAGTCACAAAATTGTCGCCGCTGCATTTGTATGAAACAAGAGAGAGCGAGTCCTCGATACTGGATGGCATAATTAAATAACTCTACACAAAATACTGATTTGACTGAGTTTTAATATTTTATCAGCTCACCAAACGCAAAACTTTCACAAAGTAATACCCGTTCCTAGCGAGCGTATATCGCTGCTGACTTCAGTGACCCGGATGAGCCTGTGTTTCTGTTCTCATCTGGGAATAACGCACCGCTGGATGGCGCTATTGACCAATCAGAATCAGGTATTCCACAGAGCCGTGTTATAATACCCAATAAACCATACGAAGACTCTAGAAATTAATATCACACACACACACACAAAAAAAAAAAAAAACACTGCATAACCTGAACTCATAAATGATGACATTTTAAAAAGATTTCTGGCAACACTTTATTTTGATGGTCCTTTGTAACATTCTGTTGACTATAAGCAACTACATGTCAACTAACTGTCATTAGAGTATTAGTAGACTCTCTGCTTAATATCTGCTAACTCTTTATTGTGATGCTCCTCAACAGACATTCTGCTAGCTATAAGTAACTTTGCAACTACATGTCTACTTCCCTTCCAGTCTACTAATACTCTACTAACACTCTAAGGCGAGTTAGCAGACATGTAGGTGCAACGTTACTTATAGTCAACAGAATGAGTTAAAGGAACCACCAAAATAAAGTGAAACCAGATTTCCTACTTAAATAATTCTTCAATTTTATTCAGTTCCGGCATCTGACGTATGGCAGCTTCATCAGCTGCTGCTTAGGTCGTCATTTTAGAGTCGTCATTCCTTTGTTTTAACCCGGATACGCCAGGATACCCCGTTCGCTGAATCTGGAAACATGACGGGCAATCAGTTCCTCTTTGTGTCATAGTTCTGCACAATGGGTATTGTCTTTAATTAATCAACAAATGGAGTGGGTTCCACTGAATATTTTTATTCTGGTGTCTCTATTGTCCTGTTCATTGAGTTTTTCCAGCACCAAGTCCAAGCATATTCAAGCAGTTGAGTATCAGTAGCACGGGGAACTCGGACATCTTTAGGTTTCATCGCCCTAGAGAAACACTGGAAGATCTGAAGCTCTCGTCGGTTGTATGGTGTTTATGCTACAGAAATGTTAAAGCGATGTGCTGGGGTTCCTGTAACACTGATCCAGGATCCTGAGAGGATGGGCATGGGTGTTCATGTGTTGAATCACCACACTGTACGCGATCACCAGCTCGATTCAAAAGTGTGATCAGATTTGCGTGAACGGACCAATTATCTGCGCTATACGACTGAAGCGCGGGTCATTTATAATATCACTGATGTGAGCGCAGAAACCTGGTTCCCAAAGGATTCAATACCAATGAAGACGAAAACTTTTATTTTCTGGTTGTCATACTCTCATTAAATTACAATTAAAGTTAGTGAGTCCATGCTAACGTACAAACTTAAATAGCTAGCTGTTCTCACGTCATGTACAGTGTAGGTCAAAAGAAGATCGTGATCAAGGCTTCTCCTGCTAGCATTGTAAACCCTTGCTTCCAAATAATCTTGTTGCCCACCATATTTATGTTAAAATCTTTTATATATCCTTCCATGGCATATTTAAGCAAGTTTAAGCATGCTCCTCGACCAGAGGTGGTCCTTCTGTGTCCAAAATGTTTTAAAAACATCTTGAGACAAGGTTTTCACACTGACAGCTGTCATTGTAAGACAGTTAGCAACTCCGTTTGCTTCTCCGAGGTAGCAACAGTAACTAAGCGCGAGGGCCGATAGGTCAATTGGGGGCTAATAGAAGTATCTAAGGAGAATCCTGTCAAGTGCAGTGAGTCACGGGGTGGTCGTCGCAAGCATGTTCATGAGGAAAGAAGGAAATGAGTGTGTGGATTGAGGAAAGGGGTCATGGGTGTGGAGGGAAGAGGTGAAGCATTAGGGCCTTGTATCTAGGCGACCACATTCTTGTTTTACTAGAGAGGAAACAACCAGGAAACTCCAGTCAACAGAGACTGGCGTAGTGGAAGTAAGAGGTGGAGGGCAACTCGTTTGTGAGAGATTTGTGAGAAAGTGGCAACTTGCCCTCATACAGTAATGACCTGCAGGTGTTGAGATGAGTGACGTCCCTGTTCAACCACACTTTCTCTGTGTGTGTGTGTGTGTGTGTGTGTGCGCGCGCACTACCCAGTACAGCTGTTGATGTAGATAGACAGGTAGACTTTTACAACAGTGCATAGTTCCAGAAGTCAAAATAAGATTTTATTGAACAGAGCCAACCCAGACAGCAATAGTGTCGGCCCAGATCCGGCCCACATCTGGATCGTGTGTAATCCATGTGTACCAGATGTGGGACGACACTATGGTGCTGTCTGGGAAGATGCCTGCAGGCAGTGCTTACACTGGATCTTACCAGGTTTTTTTTTTACAGTAAAATACTGGCAACACTGTTGCCAGTAATTTACTGTTAATTGTACAGTTATTTACTGTAATCTACAGTATGTTTCTGTAAAAATGCACTAAATTAAAACTTGAGTTAACTAATTTCACTTGCAGAAACCGACTGGCTTTAATTGGCCAACTGTCATTTCAATGTATTAACTAAAATTTATAATGCATTAATAATGTGAGCAAAGTATTACTGTGAACTTATTTCATTTGAGACCATTAAAAAACTACTGTACATAAAAAGATTTCCCCTGGACCAGCAATTACACAGTCACCGCCTGTTAAATAATATCATCAATGTTTGTAGATCAAATACTGATCTCCATCATGGACTACAAACTTGATTATTTTCAATAAAATATCAACAACTAAATATATAATGTTAAACTGGTTTGTAAACTGGTTTCACACTCTGTGTTGCTGGAAGTCAGTTGTAGTTCTTGTGTTTCTCTTTTTTCTGTTCTTGTTTCTCTGTCCTTCAGTGATTCTGCTTATCAGGTGTTCATCAGTGTCTCACTTCACTCACTTCTTTACATTCACTCTGTCAAGGGGACTATATTAGTGAACTAATGTAGGGAATAGTGAATGAGGGTATAGGGTGTGATTGGGAAAACAGCCTCTGAGTGTCGATTTTGAGCACTGTTAATTCACAGTATATTCCTGTAGGCTGTTTTTGTTTTCTACGGTATATTACTGTTTTAGTGGACAAAGGTATGATATTGTCAGAATTTGGCCTTTTTTTACAGCAAGGGTTAACAGTGTACTTTAATCCGGATCCTGTTCCAGAAAATGTCAGACAAGGGACCTTATCATTTACATGAGACTGCAGTTACTAGACATGGACGTGCCTGCCGATATATTTGTGGATCTAGTTGAGCTGGATGATTTGAGTGCCGAGGGAATAGTCCACAGCCTCCTGTCGAGTCTACAGAGACACAACTTTACCAAACAACTGATGGAGGCTCTGAGATGTTCAGACATAAAAGTGGGGTAGTAGCTAGAAAACAGGCCTAATCCCTACATGATGTCACCGGTTGTCCCCGTTACGGCTCAAAGCAATTGATCATTTCAAAATACCACACGCTCTACCGCACATCCAACAGGGCAGAACTGAAAGAGGGTGTAGAGAGTCTAGACATTTCAGATGCGCAGAACTCAGAGAATTCTAGACACTGTCGAGGTTGAATGGAAAAAATGACCCCGCTCTCCAAGGGCCTTTTTAATAAACGTGCATATGCCCAGATATGATCTTAGAGTGTGCGTAAGCCAAAATCGATGCCAGTATTCAAACTTATTAAACCTAAAAGTTCTTAGTGCCACATCAGGGTCTGAGCTGAGAGTCGCAGAACAGCAGATATGTGGAAATCGAAGCAATTCTTAGGGTTGGGCCCACTGTTCCCAAGTAACGCATTTGGACGTTGACTGGTGCTATTTTATATGTCAAGGGCATTAATTAGCCGGTGTTTACAAGATCCGAAACCATTTAGCTGAGCATGATAAGCAGGAGGCATACGCACATTTGAGCAGAGGCGGACAGTAGTGAAGTATTTTTACTCTGCTTAAGTAGATTTTTCAAGTGCCTGTACTTTATCAGAGTGTTTTTCTTTGGAAAACTTTTAATTCACAACATTCCAAAGCATAATGTCAAACTTTTTACTGCACTACATTTAATACTTACTTGCGTTGGTAATCGAGTACTATTTTACGTACCTCAAGTAATCTAGTAATCTCAAGTAATCTTGATTTTCAAAAGAAATGAGCAATAGAGAAATAGCAATAGATGCGTTATTTTTGATGTGGTGCCAAACTCACGCTCTGATTCTTTCTCTAATGTTTTTTAGAGATTGAATTCAAATCAACTATTAATATTAATATGCCCAAACTACTTCTGAATAGGATGTCCACTTCATAAATATTTTGAATAGTATGGAAATATATGGTTCAGATCACTCAAACCATATATTGAAATTGTAGAGTATGTATATGGTCACCGGTGGAGTCTGGATTTAATCCAGTGGAAAAGTTTGGTATGCGCACAAAATAATCTTATTGAAAGCCTAAACCTGAACCTAAAATTTGGCACAGAACTTGTTCAGATGTTAAGCTTTAATTTTCTTGAAGTTTTAGAGTTGAACATGTTTTGTAAAATATATATTTTATATAAAATTTAAATATATAACAAATAAATATGAATATGTATATATATATATATATATATATATATATATATATTCATATTTAAAATCTGCATAAATTTAAACGTCCATAACTTTTTTAAACTTTATTTTTACAACTTTTTATTTTTTTTTACTTCTACAATAATCTTTGAAGTGTTCCATTTAAAAATTTACCAAACCTGAAGGATTCAAGATTTTTAACAATTTAAGTTGGAAACGTCATTTTCATGTCTATGCTCAAAAAAATGTGACTGACAGTTAACAGGTAAAACAACTTTTTATTCTCACAAACTTTTTAAATAAAAAGTTGTTAAATTCAGCAAGACACTGGCACTTCAGGAGTTGGAGAGCTCTGACATACAGCAAATAAATGCTTTATTTTATTTTATTTGGGTCTGTACAGTTGCTTTTGAACAGCTGTCTATATGGGTCAAATTGAGCCGCAAATAAAATTTCTGTGTGCACATGTCACCACACATCAGCGTGTTGAAACTTTGCTTCCATGTTCATTACCTTAAATGAGAATGAGAGTCACAAAATTTCAAGAAAAATAACATAGGTTATGTAGTATAATTTCATGAAAATAACATTAGGTATGTTCTGGGAAAACTGAAGTTATAAGGTCAGTGTCGCAGTTTAATTGCTGATTTTATTCCGGTTTTTATTAATTTATAAATTAATCAGGACATCTGAATCTGTCAATAGCCAGGGAGGCATTGTTATAGTTTTTTTCTTATCTGTTGTTGTATTGCAATGACTAAGCAGCTGAACTTTCTTCTATGTTTAACTTCTCTGGCATTTGAGGGTCAACCCTTTCTCAGGACAATACACTCTTTTCCCAAGTGATTTATTTATTTTTCCTCAGAGAGGAAACAAATGCTTCACAAATGTAAATTATTCCATGATCATTAGTACAAAAATGCACAAAAAAAAAAAAACAAGTAAAACAAAGTTGCTTGCGTAAATGTTAGTTCACCTCTTCACGGCCATCTGTTGTTTGAGGGAAATCCCCTGACGTTACAGAAATTGCTCACAACACTTTCTCTGACTTTCTCCCCTCTCTTTTCCTCTCTACAGATAAAGCTTTGTTGGGATACGTGGAAGCGATAAAATTCTGTATTATAAATTTTAAGGCCAGACAAGTGGTATGTTGAGGGTTGATTTGTAGGGAAGGACTACACACCTGCGCACATATATTCAAACGCACATACCATAGACTGAACTCGTATACGCATGTGCACGCCATCGCCATTCTCACGGGTTCGCGTTTTTGAAGTTTGCGCAGAAAGAACTTAAAGAGTTTTCTGTTTAAACAGTGTGGTGTTAGCGGTGTTTGGGTTTGTTCTGGAGCTGCTGTTAACCCTTGCTGTAAAAAAAGGCCAAATTCTGACAATATCATATTTTCCACTAAAACAGTAATATAGCGTAGAAAACAAAAATAGCCTACAGGAATATACTGTGAATTAACAGTGCTCAAAATCGACACTCAGAGGCTGTTTTCCCAATCACACCCTATACCCTCATTCACTATTCCCTACATTAGTTCACTAATATAGTCCCCTTGACAGAGTGAATGAAAAGAAGTGAGTGAATTGAGACACTGATGAACACCTGATAAGCAGAATCACTGAAGGACAGAGAAACAAGAACAGAAAAAAGAGAAACACAAAAACTACAACTGACTTCCAGCAACACTGAGTGTGA